>NC_142619.1:48876097-49190396 GCF_059453375.1 Lepisosteus platostomus
TTTGAGTTACAAAGGAACAATTAAGTGCTTTATTTTACTTAATTTAGTTTCAACATTGAATTAAGACCTGCTTGTTCCTAAGGGTCCTTCAGCCTTACACATTATGGTTAAATGGGATTTTGTATTCAAGAGATATAAACTTCTATCCAAAATTCATATGACAATAATCCAAATTAAATAAAATCAGTGTTTTATGCTTGATTTATTATCATATTTAAAGTATATTCTGAGAGCAGAAGTAAAAAAAAAACATTTTTTATCATACAAGGGAAAGCAGAAATGGTAACATAATTACATACCTTTGTTCCCTAAATGGCGAAGGCTGTCCTGTTGAGTAACAGCGCAACATTTTCATTTCTGCTCTCAGTATAGGCCATACGAGGAAACACATTTTAATTTACTGTAAATAACTTAAACCCTGGGCCCTGGTGTGAATGGATGTGTGTCTGTTCCTGTCTGCCCTCATCATGGACTGGCATGTCTTTTTTCTGGCTGCTTCTTTCAATTCAGGGGCAAGGGGGAGCAGGAGCCTATCCCAGCAAGCAATGGGCACAAGGCAGGGACATTGTAGATCGTAAAACAAAATTTGAATGTCCTGTCAGAGATCTTCAGCCCAGAATTGCTGCATTGCCAACTGATCTCTGTAAGTGTAAGACATTCAGTGGTATGGTGGTGGTGCATAGGAAAACTACAGACAATCGGTAATAATTGCAAAAATAAATTATTGCGAGACCTTATTTTTGTGGGCACAACTACAATACTTAAACAGAATATTTACAACCAAAAATATGAATATTAAAGAGACACTGCAGTACAATAAAGGGACATATGGTTGGATGTTTGCCCATTATGCCTTCTGGCATACAGGGGCAGCAACATCCTGTTGCTGTTACTGTAACATTTGGTTTTTATAGGTTGTTAGCCTTGTGCCCAACCTCCAACATGGTGGACCTGATGCCCAACGTGGCACACAAACCCACTACTATGAGATTATGAGTCTCATGCACTACCAACAGAGCTAGCCAGGGCACCAAAGGGACATACAGTATGACAAATAGTAAACAAAAACAAGTATCAACCAAGTAGTCACAACGCCCAAGAATTAGATGAGTTTGAGGATGTTTGAGGATTGAGTATTAGGCATAATGAAATGAAGCTTAAATCGCTTGGATGAGGGCTGCACCCCTGGCCATAGGACAAAGAAGCTTGGACTTGGATGTGGTGGCGAGGGATGCAGGAGGAGAAATTATAAAAAAGGGATGTGCATATGGCATGTAGTTTCAGGAAATGACGTAATGAGTGATTATGATCTAGAACAGCTGGAGTAAAAGACTTAGTTGTCATCATCCCTTCTGAACTTCAGTTAAGAATTTCCATATAGAAATTTGTATCTTTCTTCAATCTGAAAGTTAGGAGGCTAACATTAACATGGAGATGAAACAGAACATAGAGAAAAAGAGAGAGCACATTATACTGGCCCGTAACAATCAAACACAATTACAAATGTGTGTTGCTTCTAGTTCCTTTGTGTTTGCTTGTATATTCCTTTATGTGACTTATAAGTTGAAAACAAAGCTTTAAGTTTAGAGTATTCATTTACAAATACTGTCAATAAATACAACACTATTTCTGAAATCGTAAACATCCATCCATCCATTTTCACTCTGCTTTTCCTGGTGAGGGTCACGGTTGCAGCAAGCCGAGTAGATCAGTCCAGACTTCCCTGTCCCCAGCAACAGATTCCAGCTCCTCCTTGGGGATCCCCAAGTGCTCCCAAGCCAGCCAAGAGATATAATCCCTCCAGCATGTCCTGGGTCTGCCATGGGGTCTCTGCTCAGTGGGTCGTGCTCAGAACAGCTCCTGTGGAAGCCGACCGGGAGGCATCCTAATGAGACGCCCAAAATACCTCCACCGGCTCCTCTCGATCTGGAGGAGCAGTGGCTCTGCTCTGAGGCTCTCCCCGGATTGCCGAGCTCCTCGCCCTGTCACGGAGAGTCAGCCCAGCGGCCCTGCGGAGAAACCTCATTCCTGCGGCTTGTATCCGCGATCTCCTTCTTTCGGTCATCACCCACAGCTCATGACCATAGGTGAGGACAGGGACGTAGATCAACCGGTAAACCGAGATCTTTGTCTTCAAGCTCTGTTCCGGCTTCACCACCTTTTAGCCTCTTGAATGTACCCTGCCCGGGACAGGGTTACCGGGACCTGCCCCTGGAGCCAGGCCTGGGGGTGGCGTTCGCTGGCGAGCGCCTGGTGTTCGGGCAGCCCACATAACCTGGCTGGACTCTGCCCAAACGGGCAATGTGGGGCCGTCTTGTGGGCAAAATAAAGGGTGAAGGTCGGGTGTGATGCCAGCCTAGTGGCAGGCATAAGAGGAAAGGACCCAGATGGACTAGACCCTGGCAGTGGAGACTGGCTTTGGGAATGTGGAAAAAGTAAATAGTTATTACAAAATATTACTAGGGAAATACTTGTTCTGTAGTTGTGGAACTGTACTCTACTTTCCCCATAGTGAATTAAATTCTGCATTTGTGAAATCACCATTCACTAAGACTTCAGGGTACCTAACCCTTGTAAATACTGAGATTTTTCTATACATTCAATTGTATATTGTGATTATGATCCTTAATCATAACTTATTCATTAATAATTTAATGTATTACTAAAGCCTGTAATTGTAATACAGCATTTTATTTTATCCTTGAAAAAGGATTTGTCACAATTTGTTGCTTTAAAGCTTGCAGTCAAGACACTTTGAAGATGCAAATAATATTTGTTATATACAGTACACATCCTACTCCACACATTCAAAGCAATAGCTGAAAAGCAAGAAGTACATAGAATCTGCCATCCTCAGTCACCTGACCTATCGATGGAAGATAATTGGTAGGGTGACAGTTAAAACCTGGAAGCACGGGCTTCCAATTAGCCTGCAGAATACTGTAGAAGGAAGAGACCAAAAGAATGATGAGGACGAGGCGTGGGTTTTTGGTCTCTGTGAGGGACCGAAGGTTTATAAAGTTTATTTAGGAGAACGGTCTTGGGAAGATACTTCATAGTGAAGCTAGTAAGCATTCAGAAAAGCACTGTGTGGTGTGTTTGGTTTTATTGTGTGGTTTTATTTTAAAGCGTATCCATGTGCTGTAAATAAAAGAGCACTATTTATTAACTTATGGATGCATTTGTGTGTCTGGTTTGCCTTAAACCAACCTATTTAAAATCCATATTGGGCACCCCACCCCAGGAGAGCTACACAAAGAAAGTGCCCTGTTTACAGGCTGGGGAAGAATTAATCCAGTTAAACAAGGATATCTTCTTTATAAATGAGGTCATTTGACTATCTCAGATAGGTGTCCTTCCCTATTAATTAACACCAATGTGAACACTTATTCATTCGGTTCAAATACAGTAATGAACTCTTCCCAAGGAACATTTCACCCAGCAGTATGTCCAATGGCTCTGAGTGGCTGCCCCTTGGTGACTACACCCATCTTCCCCCCAGAGTGGCAGCCTGCCACGTCTGAAACTCAAGATGATTATCTAACCACAGCTAATTTGATAAATAATGCATTACTGGTACATTCCTCAGGGGATTTACAACAGGTCCCAGATGGAGTCCAAGAAATAAGTCTTCACACGCAATACCTCTCAGGTCTGCTATTGTGCGCTATAACATTTCACAGAACACAAGGTGATCTGACTCACACAGTGAGCAGACCACAGGCCTTGAGTGTTCGTGTTGCTGTATTGTATCTGATTCAGGTCTTTCCTCAATTTCTTGTTTTGTCTTGGCATGAACCAACTTTAATCATAAAAGCCAAACCCCTGACAGCCCAACCACTAAAAACAACTCAGACAAGTCCACACCTAGCTACCCAAAATGTCAACAGGCTGTCGCTACTTATGTATTATGCCTTGTTTCTCCAGCACTCCTCTCTCTGTTACATAAAACGTGTTTGAACAGCTTTTTCAAAGGCAGATTGTTTAGTGCCCTTCTGTTCCCCGGCTGTATGAGCAGTAATGAAAGCAGTCGACTTTCGTTACCCTTGCTGTAAGGGAAGCACCGTAGAGTCAAGGGATATTAAATAGAGGGACAGAGGGTGCACACTGCCATTTTCAACTTTATAAAAAATGTCCTTCGATGATGTGTTTGAAAAAACAATGTATTCTTTCCAACTCTTGGGAAGGGATATTAAAATTATTTCCATGAACCTTCAGCAACATTTTTTTAATATTCTTTTTCTGTCCTTTTATCAAAACTATCAATTTAGGAAAATGGCATTAATATGAGACTTGTATGAATGGTTATAGGGATACTGTAACTAGAAATTCTGGTCTGATTTTATTTACAATGTTACGAATATAATTCTTCAAATATATGCCTTACAGAAAACACTAAAGGCTTGAGTGTATCTGCAAACACATTGAGTATGTCTGGTAGAAGCAAGCCTAATTACTGGACATATACCTCCTTATAAGAAACAGGAAGATTGAATTTGAGGACAATCCCTTCTTTAATCGAATGACTGCTATATCAGAATTTTTACAAAACAAGGAGTAATGTAAACTAACAGTTGATCATTAAATCAAACTGGGAATACACACACAAAAATAGAGAAAAGCTTTGGCATTGTGAGCTTTTTGCTAAAATACAGTACAGACACTACCCACACTTAATATTATTTTTGCTTTTTCACCATCAAGTATCACTAACAAGGAAACCACTGAGTCTCAGTAGAAATCACTGTGTTTCAGAAGACTTGTTCTCTACTTACAAAAATGTATTACAGTTAAAAAGATCTGATATACTGTACAGACAATAAACTGTATACATCTATTTAGTTCTGCCATTAATATACATTCACACCAAAGGAAATGCAAAACCATCCAGAGGATTACGAAAAAGACAGGACACATACTATATATTGGAAGGGATATTGTTCAAAATATGCATCAATATACAGGCTGTCCACTGAACAATGAGCACACACAGTTCCTATATCACTGAAGCAAAGATTATTACTGGGTACAACTGGTACCTACCATGTAGTTAGTCTATTACAGCACCATGTACCATGTAGTTCTGTCTACAGTTTATGATGTGTATGAATTTATTCATACAAATCTAAACTTTTTCATTATGGACTATTTTTACTGGGGTTATGAAAGAGATGCTGGTGAATTATTTCTCCTTTGATATCCTTTGAGTCCTCAAAGATTTGTGAGAAATAAAGACAGCTGACCATTAATATAAACCAGTAGCCATCAAGATGTTCTAAGTTGATACGTTCAGTTTTATAATGCCTAAAAATTAAAGTGCAAGCCATACTCCTAAAACTCTTCTCAGTTGTCTTATTCTTCTTTACTTTCAAATGTGATTAATTAAATTAGAATAGTACATGCTTTGTCTGCTGTTTGTCTTATAAATAGTATCTAAAAGAGTTCTTACAGATTCTGCTGTAACAGACTGATAAACTGTTTGGATAGACTAAAATCATAACATGCTTCATTTACATACAACAAAATTATAATGATGAAATATTAATAAAGATTTGAATATGCTACATTATACCATTGTGCTTTCTTAACTGTTTTTACAGCACAAGAATAATACATATTTTTAGCTGATATTGCTACCAAATATTTAGTTTTTTATAATACTGAAATTATAATACTATTATAAACATTACACGATTTTAAAAAATGGTTTAAACTATTTTTAACCATTTAAATAAAATGAAACAAAATAACCTTTGAAAACTTTGATTTTCCGACCTTAAATTTCAGGAAAGGGGTTATAATTCTGATATTTTCACTCTCTTGCTTTAAGTCCTTTAAAATACATACGGGATGCAACACAGAGCAACACAGCACACTGTTTTACTGTATCTTCCACAAGATAGTGCCTGGGTACAATTCAAACAGAAATCATTGTTCTTTTGTGACTTTTTGATTGACTTTGTCGATAGAGTTCTAGCTGAAACACGCTTTTGCTGACAGGTTTAATTTTTATGAGTTAGTTAATATTTAAATTGGCAAGGCTGCTTGACAGTGCCATAAATCAAACATTATAATGTCGAGCTCATATACAGATCACTGAAGAAGGGTTCTTAGTTGTCATTACTTCTGTAAATAATAGTTGTGATTAGTAAAATGTATTCTCAAATGAGTGTTCTGACTTTATTTACAATCACAGTGCAGTCCTGATAAAATGCTGGTTTCTTCAAATGGAAGTGAATGAATTAGATTTAAATTTAGACTTGTTTTCATAAGACTGAAATCTTCTTGTTAGGTTAAGTGAAAACAACCCTTTGTATTGTTTTAAAGGGAAATTGTAGTCCCAGTTTCCTAGACCAGTTATTAAATCTTGGTCAAATTAGTTCACCAACGTTATAGAAAAGAATTACAAATTTTGAATTAAGCAAAAAAATCATTAACTTCGTGAAAGTTCTATAAGTTGCCATGTCATCGCAAACCCCTGAACTGTGTTCATTTTACTTTTATTGTGGTTTGAAAAGCACTCACGAATGACGATTCTTTCTAACCCAAATACTGTATATACATAGCACTGAGGTTCCCCTTAAAATCGCTCACGTAGGACGTTACCATTTTGTTAACAGACTGATCTGAAGCATTAACCTATTTGGCTCCTCTATAAGACGATGTTGTTTTATATGAGATTAAAGGTCTCTATATTTCAACATCTTCAAAATTATAAAACAAAAACACCGAAGCTGATGAATTTCACCCCCCCTTCACGTACTGTACCTACCCTTAACCTTCACTCACTAAGGAATGAGCCCGGGAGCTTCTGTAGAGATGCATTTGGAGGTGGAGAGAGGGGCGTTAGCTCAAAAAGATACACTACTTGTAGCAGCCAGCGAGCATTTAGAAGAGGGGAAGTGAAATGTTGGTTTAGAATTTGACGTCTTCCCAAACTAAGCTTAGTAAAGCTCTTTTGTGTTTAGTATTTAATCTTTTCAAAGGAACCAGGGGATATTCTTCATATCATTCACTGCGATTAAATAAATTAACAATGGCTTACGTGCATTTTTCTTCACTTTTAGAAAGCCGTTAAGAAATCAACACTTAACCCACTGTATTTACAGACCTTTTTAGTGGACTTTTGTGCGGAGAAATCATTTCTAAAAATTGTTTCTCCACATTGTACTCAGAAAGCTGAAGCTCAACAGCTACCGTGCAGTTTCCTATAAACATTTCACTGCCGAAGAAGGAGGGGAAAGTATATTTTTGATATACGAGGATGGACTGAATTTTTGCATTGTTTTTTAATTTTGCTTTAAAATCGTGGCTGTTAATTTTACAGTCACGAAGGCACGTTACAAAGAAATTCAACAAGGGTGTACTTGCAAGTACCAGTAATAGCATTTTAAGGAAATAGGAAAAAGAAGACCACGACTGCATGTGTGAACGAAATTGCAGTAACAAGCATTTTTTTTTCAATCTGCAAATAAATCGTTACTAGAGTGAAACTGTAAAAGAAAAACTAGGGTGTTGCTTGGACACAGATCCAGAATGAAATTGCCATTAACATTAACTATGAAGTGATCTGTAGTCTGGATATAAAAGCATACAAAAAATGGACATACTAAGTTCAAACGCTCTCGTTACATAATAGAAAAGGCACGAATGGAAATAGTAAGTGCGCAAACATTTTAAATATGCCATGGAGAAGGTTTCATAAAACAAATTATGTACAAGTTGGTAATCATTACACTGAATATCCATGGAGCAGAAAAATTATCATAAAAAACCTGTACATCTTTTCCGAATCCTAAACAGACCATTTATCAATTTAAAAATGAAATATTTTTAAAACGATGTTTATACGCATGCCACACTTCTAAACAAACGAGAAGAATTGTCATGATCTGACAATAAACCACTGTCGCAGCAGAAACAGAAATAAGCTGCACCGCGCTGTATGCGATGAGACGAGGCTGATAAATTATTAACCTCGAGGCCTGTTTATATCTCGCAAATTATTTTAAAAGTTTCCATATGTTGGAGCAGCAGAGAAGTAAATCTTGTCATATTTGGTCAAGAAAATGTGCTTGCTACAGTGCTTTGAATGAATGAAACGAACAGGAGATTTTTCAAAGCCAGTCGTGTTCCTGGGTGGTTGGCTTTATGACTTTAAGATCACCTTGGTCTTCTTTTTCGTAGAATAACCATCATGTGTCATGATGATCCTACTAGCAAATATATGCAGGTATTGTTTTCTGAAGCAGTCTGTTCTGCTTTGCCTGTAGAGATTCCACGGAAAACATTTAAGTCCGCCTCTGGGAGCGAACAGTGGTTAGTGAAATGGAAATTTAAAGAAAATTGGTACGCCCCTGATAATGAGGTCCTAAATCTGATAGTGGTGTTAATATTTATGTTTTAAGTGGTTAGAATATTCATCGTAATTTCAATCAGATTAATTTAAAATCAGCTTCACTTAAATGTTTTTTTTTTTGCTTTTTCATTTTTCTAATTCAGAAAACATCCCTTTTCTGACGGTAACCTATATCCTATTATATGTAAGAAATATTATTTCCAGAACAAATCACATTTTGAGATGCCAAAATAGACACACGTGTTTGCATCATGTACGGTTAAAGAAACTCACTCAGTAAGAAAAAGACTTCTTTTTTTCCTGATGTGTGCTCTGTGCAGTGGGCTCAAAGTCTGTTGTGTCAGTGAGGCAGTGCAAGAGGAACTGCGGATGTGTTGGACATGTGGAATTGATAGAATCTGTTTGTGCTGGATTATGAACTGCCTGATTTCTCTGACCCTGAGATTACAGATCAGTTTGAGGTTATGAGCTTTATTAGGAAGGAAGGCAGTAAAAGAAGGTTTTACGGTAATATGTATGAGTCATACTTGTGAAGGAGAAGTCAATACTTCCCTCATTGGATATGTGAAAAGACGGTCTAGTTGTACATCCACTTCGTTTTTTCTGAAATGTTCTTGCTGACATACTGTAAATGAAAGGTCCTTGTCTGTGGTCACTTTATCTTAAAGTGAGGGGGTCAGTACAGATTGACTACATGACAGGCCACTCTGCCACTCTGCGCTAGTGGCAGCCACTGGCCAGCAGTCTCTCACACAGCAATCCTCTCCGCTTTCACCTCCTCATTTGGTCTTGCATGATCTTGCCTGATCAACTGTCCAAATACATATTAAGCAGCTGTTCACTTATGTTGTTGGCCAGTTGGCTCTGCTGGTTGATCGATGACACTTATGGCTTCTACATTGGAGTCATGAAATAAGTTACTTATTGCGAGTGAGCACTGTTGTGTAAGTGGTTTATCAGAGGCTCTGTTAGTAATTAAGAGGGTAAGATTAAAATTTGCCAATATTATCAAGCCAATGTAATACTGAACAGTAAGCAACTTAAAGAACTAATCCAAATCTTAGAAAGAGGGTACAAGGCAGCATGATCACTAACTGTTTTTTGGAATAGTTAAACCACAAAGGTACGATGGTTTTCTTTGAAAAGTTCAAATATTACTTAAATTTCATTTTCTTTTTCATGTCATATTCTTTTTTGTGAGGACACAATGGTATAGTTCCAATACTATTTAACTGAGAACGTTCTCCTATTATTAATAAACAATCCTCTCTATCTGTTAAAACAATCCAAAGATAACTACCAAGAAGCTTATTTAGATTACAACCAGTCACACTATGAGTCTGTAGGGTAAGGCGAGGGCTGTGTTCAAAAGCCTAGGCAAAGAATGTCAATATAGCTGAGAGCTGATGACAGTGTTTTATAGAAACCACAACATTGTGTCAGGGCTGGTATGCTATGGGCAGTAACAAAGCAAGCACACGAGACATCTGAAACTGGTAAAATGTTCACTAGTACATCTGTAGACATAATCAAAAAGGGAATTAAAGTAATTCATGCAAGGAATCATGCTTCCATTTACATGTTCAATTGAAGACAGATTTACTAGCTGGAAGATCATATTTATGTATGTTTTTTAATTTGGTGAAAAAATATGGTGGATAGGCTGTTTTGTTTTTGAGTGATTGCAAAGAGGATGCTTTTAATAGAACGCTTGCTGACAAATGAAATTGTGTGGTAAATTGTTTTGATAAATACACATAATGGGGAGCCAAACGCAATAATATAATAGTCTTGTAATTAACATCGTAGTGCTGTAATGGTAAGAAAGCAGCACTGGAAATCTACTTATATTAATGTTCCTCGTCGTTATATGAAAAATCTGTTAAAGCAATTTTTCTGCCTGAGCTGCAATGCTTTTTTGTAATCTGTAAATGTCTGTATATATTTATATTTATCTTCTGTAGCTCAGCCGGCAAAACCTTTGTTGAGCGACGCAGGAGACCCAGGTTCAAGCCCATGTGGTGAAGGATGAACTGGGACAGGAACAGCAAGAGCACAAGCCCAAGAACCTGAATTAATTACAGTATTGGGGACAGAGTGGTGGCACTGTGGCTAAGGATCTGCACCTGTGGCTGGGAGGTTGCCGGTTCAAATCCTGTGGCTGGCAGAAAAAACCCACTCTATTGGGCCCTTGAGCAAGGCCCTTAACCCCAGCTACTACAGGGGTACTGTATAAATGGCTGACACTGTGCGCTGACCCCAAGCTTCTCTCCCTGTCTGTGTCTCATGGAGAGCAAGTTGGGTTATGTGAAAAGACCAATTCCTAATGCAAGAAATTGTATATGGCCAATAATGTGATCTCATCTTATATAATCAGGAACAAATAAAACAAAAAGGCATTTGTGAAGACAAAATTAAAAATCAGTCATGACAGATGGATGGGATGGTGGCCAAACATGAGGTAATGTTATGTATATTTTGCCTTTCTTGGTACTTTAATCAAATATTTGGCAAAACCACAGAACACAAAATGTTCTTGATTGGTTTTCATGATTGTACAATTACTTCCCATTTTTAAAATGAAAGCTGTAATGTTGTTTGATGGGGATTTGCTATGTTTACTAAGTGTACACACGCAAAGTAAGGGAGATAATGCAATAAAAATGTGAGTTGATGAGAGTACAGAGATGTAGTAATTTACTTATTAAAATAAATTGCATCCTTAATGGGGATTTAGGTGCCAGTACTTAAGCTTTTTAAGGTCAACGAAAACCCACAAAAGTGAACAAGACATGTATTAATGTTTAGATTACAGTTCACCCCTAAAACAAACTAGTTGCCAAGGTTTTTAAAACTGGAGGATTAATGGAGGGCAGCATGGTGGCACAGTGTTTAGCATTGCAGCCTTGTAGCACTAGGGTCCTGGGTTCAATTCTGGACTTGGGGTGCTATCTGTGTGGTGTTTGCAAGTTCTCTTAGTGTTTGTGTGGGTTTCTTCCGGGTGCTCTGGTTTCCTATACAGTCCAAAGACATATTGGTGGGATAAATAGCTTCTATGAAAATTGACGTGTGTGTGTGTGTGTGTGTGTCTGCCCAGTAATGACCTGGTGTCCCATCCAGATGGTATCCTGGCTTGTACCCATTGCTCCCACAGTCCCTGAATTTGGTGAAGCAGTTAGAAAATGGATAGATGGAAGGATGAATTGATGAAGACACTGGGAAAATAATTAGAAGGAATAGAACACACTAAAACAGATATAAAAGTGCCAAGATTAGAAGATGGAGAAAGAGTACACAGGCCCAGCTGAAGAAAGATGTTAGAAAGGAAGAGAGACAGAAAAGACTATAGTCTAGGATATTTCAATTCTTAGGATAGGAGCAGTACCAACAGATTGTCGACATAAAAACAAAAACAAAATGTGGAACATAGCAGATCAAGGAAACAACACACGAACTGTCTTCCTTTGCTGGTCAACCGGTATTGAGAATAGGAACACCTTGTTTAACTTGCTAGAAGTTTTCAAATAAGCAATAAGGCCAGCAATAAGGCCAGCAGCCATATCACCCTGCAACTCACAACTGGCAACCCACTGAAGCTAAGCAGGTGTGAGCCTGGTCAGTACCTGGATGGGAGACCTCCTGGGAAAAACTAAGGCTGCTGCTGGAAGAGGCATTAGTGGGGCCAGCAGGGGGCGCTCACCCTGTGGCTCATGTGGGTCCTAATGCCCCAGTATAGTGACGGGGACACTATACTGTAAAAAACAGGCGCCGTCCTTTGGATGAGATGTAAAACCGAGGTCCTGACTCTCTGTGGTCATTAAAAATCCCAGGGTGTTTCTCGAAAAGAGTAGGGGTGTAACCCCGGCATCCTGGCCAAATTTCCCCATCGGCTGTTATCAATCATGGCCTCCTAACAATCCCCCTCTGTGAATTGGCTTCATTACTCTGCTCTCCTCCCCACTGATAGCTGATGTGTGGTGAGCGTTCTGGCGCACTATGGCTGCCATCGCATCATCCAGGTGGATGCTGCACATTGGTGGTGGTGGAGGGGAGTCCCCATTACCTGTAAAGCGCTTTGAGTGGAGTGTCCAGAAAAAGCGCTATATAAGTGTAAGCAATTATTATTATTATTATTATTATTAATAAGCTGATAACACCATAACAGTGAGTCTTCATCGGGGAGACCCTACATCTTCTTTTTTTTGTTTCAACTGAGTTTTCATCACTTTTATTATTTTAATAATGAATTAATTTTTTTTCCATCTGAAATATATGTGAACCTGTCAGTTCTTAAAACACAGAGTTGGATTTGTAATCAGTACCACCCTTGAACCAGTTTTTGAAATTTCAGAACACCCCTCATTCAGGTGTGCTTTCCTGAAATATTTGTCCATCTGCATCTCAGTTAGAAGAAAAAAATGGCCTTTGAAGGAATGTTTCTTACACACTCATTCCATATGTCTGTTCATCATTTTCTCATCACCTATGAGGAGCCAAAAATAAGGAAACAAGCAGTTGATTGTATACTGTAATTGTGAACAGGTCCTGAATAATGCCAGAATTGTATTTAAAAAATGTTTAAAATTGTCTGGAATTCATCTTCATCTTGAAGATCTGCTGAGATACTGTAACAGCACAAGATGTGGCTGAAATTCAAAGCCTGCCACTACATGCTCATATGCAAGATGTGGTTTCTAGTCACTTTTTCGCTAAATGACAAAACCTGTTCTTTACCCAAAGACAGCATTAATGTTCCTCTTCTGCCTGTTCAACCCAACAACTCTTTGTAGCAGGGGGTTTCCATACCATGTCATTCACAATCCAATAGGAATTTTGCTCCAGACACCATTTTTAGGGCAAAAATGCTTTGAACTGATCAACGCCTTATAGCAGTGGTGTACAGGCTTCATATTCTATAGGGTAAAAATAATGCCATGTTTTAGTATTTACAAATGTTAAACTAAAGCTAACTTGTGTGATTTCACATAGTAACGGTTATAGCAATCCATGAAAACGCATATATGTATATGGGTTCTTAAATATAGAAACATTATCCCAGTTAGGCTTAGAAGGTATAAGAAGGATATGGCAGGGATCATATATACTATATACATTGTCACTATATACATTGTCACTCATCCACCTGTTCACCTTACTGTCCAGTAGCATCCTTGAGAAAGTATTTTGCTGTATGGTATTCTGACATACCATCTGTTGGGATTTCTCAGCAGACTTTTTCCCTTCACAGCAACTACAAAGATGTCCCTGGATTTCTAGGTTCCTACCTATGGTTCCCATCAGGAAAGGGTCATCCATGCATTTTAAGGAACTACTGACAAATTGGCAATGACAGAAATACTGAATTTGTACACAGGAGAGAATGAAGAATAAGTAACAAATATATTGTAAAACCTAGGATCAGGATGGGTTTTCCTACGTTTTACAAGTGAAAACATTAAAAGGTTTGTATGCTCTCCCTACATTTGTGTGGGTTTCCTCTGGGTGTTCCAATTTTCTCCCACAGTTCAAAAACATAGCAGTATGTTAACTGGCGTCTAGAAACATTGGTGTCCTGTCCAGGGTGTACCCTGCCTTGCAGCTGATGCTGGCCAGGATAGCCCTGGCACCTCCTGTGACCCTGTATTGGAAGAAGTGGTTAGAAAATGAATGGATGCACACTGTGTTGAGAACTGTGTCGAGAATGCTATTGTGTAAGGAAGTTTTTGAGACATTCAAAATAAGCTGCTTTTTGAAAAGAAATATTAATAGTACATTAGCAGAAAAATTGTTTAAGATAAAAGCCTGGAAAGTGTTCTGATAAATATTAAAATGTCATTTGTATGCCTTCACTTATAATTTCAAGAAAACTTCTAAATTATGAACAATTATTGAGAAACAAAACAGAACTCAGAAATCAGTTCTATTACAGGTTTTTATTGTTTCACATCCAACACTGTACACCACTCAAAACCTCTTCTACATTAAACTCATATTTTCTTCTAACCATCGAACATACCAAGTCCTTCTTCAAAATTCTCACCTTCCCTACATACAAGCTTACCATCATATTTTTTTTTGCCAACTCATGATGACTTTTTTCTTATTAAGAGAAAAATTCACCACACACAGAAGCAGGTGTTAAACTATCTTGTAGCTCTAACAGTTACAGTACGAACCTAAGTTAACCTCAAATAACTTGTTCAAACATTACCTGCAACAATATATCCTTATAACTCTTTGCGTTTCCACTTCTCATACCTTCTACAACATACACGTTCCCCCTTCAACATAAAATATTTACATTACACCTTCATGTTCTTCAGTAGTCCAATGCTATAAACAGCATTTACATGCTTGCAGTAACAACCAAAAATCCTCATGCAAGATGCTATACTGGAGGGTTTATTCCATTTTTTAGCAAAACAAATGTCAGCTCAAAACCAACTTGGCTCAGTTTATATTTGTCATAAAAATACTATTCTTAAAACTCAATTACCAGTTTGGTACAAACTGGTGATTGTTTAAAAAAGCACTGTATTTGATTCAATGAATATAAACTATGGAAAACATATAATATTGGGCAAGATAACATCTGTACAATAAGGAATGCAAAAATGAGAAAATAGGATTGTTTCTTTACAAACTGCTTACCTTAGGATCAGATTAACTATTGACTATTTACAATGGCATTTCTTTACAAATCTACAACACATATTTCTCTACAAATATTAGATAATTGGTATTGTTATAATGGCTGACATGATACTAAAACAGTGCTTATTTTAGTAAAAAAACAATAATTGTTTGGGCATATATAAAAACGTTTAAAAAGGAACAAAGTCGCTAAAATCAAAATTACCATAATGCCAATTCAGAATGGGAGTGTAGAGGCAAAAGGGAGTATCAACAAATTCTCTCAAACCATCTACGAAAAAGGACGCTCAACCCTCTCGCATTCAGCTGTTAGACTTCTTTCTTCTGCAGTACAGCTGAATATATTGAACGTAGCTGCCATTAAGAAAATGAAATAAAAAGTATAAAACAGATGAAAGTTAACGCTGTATTATACATAGAAAACAAATATTCATAAATACAGGTCCTTTTCAAGCCACGTTTTGGCTTATTTACACCAGCGTTTCCTTCCTTTTCCCTGACGAATGGAACCTCTCCTTTCTCGTTTTCCGCGCGGGCGGCGTCTTGTGAGCCGAGGCCTGGACGTTCTCGACGTCCTCCAGGGAGTCCTGAGCAGGAGCAGTGCCCGTGGCGTCTTCGTCCGCCTCCATGTGGACGACGCCGGAGAGGGTGGAGGACCGCCTCTTCATGGCCACGGGCCCCGGCAGAGGCGAGACCCCCTCCGGCTCCTCGCTGAGCAGCGGCAGCTCTCTGTCCCTCTGAGGGGACTGGGCAGGCTGCTGCGCCGCGATGGCGGTGCGGATGCAGTTGAGCCACTGCTGCTTGTGAAAGACGTCATTGACTTGCAGCGTGTGGGACTGGCCATGGGACGGGTCCGCAAATCGCACCCTGAAGATATTTTTAGCTGTAAAACAAAAGCAGCAAGTTTTAGTCAGTGCAGTAAACTAATCGTTGCACTGTAGAATATTAACATTGTCCTTATTGAATTATACCCTGCATTCAGAGATTGATAGACAGGTTATGTGTCAGAGGAACTTGTCTATACCCTGACCTGAAATTCAGCTTGATTTCACCCACCAAATTCTACACAGACCTAATTCCTGTTTGAACACCTTAAACAGATATGGTAGGGAGGTGAAATAGCCTAATTTAAGAACGTGTATAATTAATTTGCATCTTAATTTTTAAACGTGTAAGCAAAGTCAATCTTGGAGTAACACAAAAGTACACTAACAATCCATTTATCTATATTTTACCACTGCAAAAAATTGCAAACAAATACTTATTTTGCACTTTCTGGGGTGGCAGAACCTCACTTGAGAAATAAGGGCAGATGTATCATAATCTGATTCCTCAGGGTACCATGTAATTGCTCTATAATGCATCCTAATTGTAAACGAGCTTTGTGGCAGGGTCTGGATTCTTGCTTTGAATGCATTCTTGAAAGGAAAATCATTCTTTGGACTGTAGAAAGCATATTAACGTTGAACTACAGCCCAAGTTCAGAGACTGAAGTAAACAAGGAGAGCTGTTTCAGAAAGGGGTGGGGCTCAGTGCAACACAAAGCATGGCGCTTCCCACCTTTGTCCGAGTTGCTGAAAGCTCCTCTGAAAGAGCCGCCCATCCTGACGTCCCCGTCCTGAAGGTCCTCCAGGACCAGGTCCCGCACTGGGATGGGCTGCCGGTACACTTGGTAACAGAGGCGTTCGTTCCTGGTCACAGGCCGCGTCAAAATCAGCAGCTCTTGGAACAAGAAGACGTACAGTTTCTAGAAAAAAAGACGCCACGTTATATAGGCATTATTTACTATTTAAACAAATTTAACACAATAACATACCAATATTACAATTTTCTCAAACAAATCTGAATTCACAATTCAAGAACAGTATACCCTTCATAAAACAAATGCCATTTTCAAAACTTCTGGCTTGTGTTTTTTCACAATGTGACTTTAGTTTCTGAAGAACAAGGAAAGCCTGGCAACTCACTGTTGCACTCTTGTTCCTCAGCTCTCCGTGGCACAGCAAAGTCCTGCATTTCTCAATGTGAGGATCCCTCTGCTTGTCATCCAGGTACTCCAGCTTGTCAATGTAATACTGGCATTCAGATTCTCCCTTCTTGATGTTGATGTCTGAAAGAACTCCTTGGATTATGGAAATCTGCAATCGTCAACAGAAACGTACTTATTATAGCATGATACTCTGTAGCATAACTCAAAGCACTAAACATTTAAAAAATGAATTCAGGTCAGGTTATGCGTGAGTAACTGATCTGAAATTCAGCTTGGTTTCACCCACCAGATTCTACACAGATTCCTGTTTGAACACTGTTGACAGATATGGTAGTTGAAATTGGTTATGTTTAGCGACTCTGTAAACAGCCATAGACATAAGTACAGTAGCCCACATACCGCCTCCTCTAGGCTCTGTACATCAGGGTGATCCTGGGGAGTGTGCTTTAGGATCTCTTTCAGGAGAAGAGGGTACTTGACAAGCCGGCTGCGGGGGATGTCCAGGAAACTCCAGAGATCCAGCTTGCGGCTGAAAGGAGATTCCAGGCAGCGCTGCAGGAAGTCCTGTACTCGACGGTCCTGCTTCTTCTGGTCCAAAAGGGCCTTTGCTGCCAGCTGGTTGCTGCAGTAGTCTTTGTAGGCATTGAGCCCTGGCAACTGCAGATTCAATAAGAATGCAGAGCTCAGTCAACCAACTGCAAGAAACAGAATAAAACACAGAAACTCTCGAGTCAGAGAAACATAATACCCACCCAGTTCACAACAATGTGACCAATTTGTCCCACTGTTCCATCTGGACCTTTTGCTCTTGCAAGCTGTGCATGTAGATCTGAAAGAAAGAAGAATGATTTAATATATACATTTAAATTTAAGTGTATGTACCACATATAAGGTAAACTTTTATCTTACTTTATTGTTACTTATTTTTGCTTTTTTCCCCCTGGAGATTACACGTAGTCCAACATTTTATACACTGAATATCAAAAGAAAAAATAAATAAAGGAGTTTTAAAGGCCTCACCTTCATGCAGTGGTATGTATGAATCCAGATCTCCAAAGATCTGCGTCAACTCCTCTTCTGACATTATGGACAGCTTCAGCATAGGATCATGGTATGCCTAAAAAATAAATTTAAAAATCAATCTCTTCTTTTTTTATATGGAAGAACACTGATCTGAAAAGGACTGTACGGCATTTGCCATTCATGCCTATGATTTGTTTTCCTTTTGAAAAGATACAGCTGAAAATATGTGCAGTGAAGACAGCCAAGATCTGATTTAGTCTGTTTGTGTAACATGTATTGTGATGACAGTAAATTATTTTTGAGTCAGACAAATAACTGACCTTCCGGGCTAGGTTGAGGTCTTCAATCAAATCTTGTTCCCCTCGAGACAGTTCAAATATAGCCTGAGAAGAAAAAGGAAAAAACGATTTAAGTCCAACAAAATTCAATCAAATTACATACTGTATCAGATATAACATACATCATGTGATGCACTGTGCTCAAAATACATTTGTTAGCAATTATCTCAATTGCATAAGTGATCTCATAGACTTAATACTCTAACAGAATTCCTTACATGAACTTTGAAATTTGAACTTGGAGTTCTGACTGCACGCTTTCGAAACAGACTTTTCAGACAGAACTGTTTGATAGTTGGTTGTAACAGTACAGTGTACTGGCTGGCTCAGATGACAAATGCACAAGGTGGACTCCGAGGAATAGTGGACAGTTTTATCATGAGCAATAGTACTGCCACAGACAAAGCATGCTCCCTCTTAATTTTTCACTTTCAGGGGCGATTCCCACTCCTTGCATTTTAGCTGTTGTTCGGCACAAAACGCAGCCTTCAGGTGCGCGAAAAACTCATCCTAATCTGCACGCTTATTCTCCACCCCAGACGAAGCTAACTCCAGCCATGGGCAAGCATGTCCGTGTACGGAGAAGTTGCCGACCCCTGCCAACGCACTCCCTGAGGGGTAAGTAAGGGGAAAAAGTACAGAGTGTGCCAAGTCTGTAATAGCTGAGAATGTCTGGATCAGCTCAAACATTGGAAGACTATCAGCAAAATTGAGTCAAACATTTTCACATACATCACACGACAAGCACGCCGCGGGTCTGGCCAGGGAAATGGCAGCTTATGCCACTTTACATAAATAAGCTTGTTTAAGTCCAAATGAAATCACTCAATAAGCGAGCTTTTCTCATGCTCTTCGCAAATCCAAACACACAGACCTCTTGTCTCTTGATTTCCTTGGCAGAAAACGTTCCTTTCTTGTTCACATCCAACGTCTCTGACCAAAGCGTACTGTTCCGCCTCTTCGGGGGTGTAGGCGCGGCAGCTTTACTGCAGGACTTCTGGGAGGCACTGGGGGATTTGCCATCACCTCGGAAAGAGATGGACTGTGGAGGAAATAAAAGCCAGTTCAGATTCACCTGCCATCACAGCAAGGGTGTACTCTTTCCTGTCACGTCCCTTTCAAACTGGAAGTGACATTTCACAATCTTTATCCAGTGGCTCTGCATAATAAATCAAAAACACAGCTTTGTCATCATTGCTATCAACATCATTGATAACTAGTACACACTGTTAAAGTCTATAAAAGCGGGTCATTTTTTACCTGGATAGTTTGTCCGAAGCGCCTGACTGCACCATTTCTCACCGGAGAGATTAAATTAGCTAGCGAAGTCACCCTGCCAAGAGGTCTAACCCGCTTGTTACTTGGTTCCTGAAAAACAAGCAAAAAATCAGAATTAATCCAGGTTTGTAGAAATCCTCAGTGAGATAAATCACCAACACCTCACCAATCCTTCTCTCAAACCAGAGAAGAATAATTTTTTTTTAATCTGACAGTCAGTACAATTTCTGGGACAGTAATCTAAAGAAAAAGGTACAAGATACTGGGTAAATTTCAGAAGCTTTGCTATGGCATTTTCTGGCTGGTAATACTATACTAATGCTCCTCCCAAAAAGGTCAGGAAATTGCCCTAGTCAACAGCTGTTTTTTTAACATGTGATGATCCCATGGTTCTTATCTGTTTACAATGGCCTACACTTACTTCTAGGAGGGTAAAAAGGCTTGGAGGCATTTGTGGTATGTATCTGGTTCTAGTCTCAGCTGCCATACCCAGGGTGGTAAAAAAACCCTTAGCAAATGGTCTTTGATTACTATGAATGGAGAATTGTTTTTGCTTTTCGGCAACTTGCATACAAAATGACCATTGAAAAGAAATTCTGCCTTGTATAATGTGTACTATTCACTTCACAAAAAGTAGGCCAATCGGTGCAATACTTTTACATTTGTTTAATAACACTGTACTCAGGGACCCGTTTTTATTCTTCCATTCTTCAATAAACAGGCAGAAAAGTTGGTTAAATGATTGTAGTACCATTACACTTAAAAGGAGATCAAAGCCTGTATAAGTTAAAACATGTAACATCCTCATCCTTAATCACTTAATCACTAGTTGATTAAAAATTCAAAGTATTGGGTTAAATGGGATCATAGACTAAATTGTGGTTTAATATACAATCATCATGTTTTTTACACTACTAATCAGAGTTAATTGTGAGTGGTTACAAGTAGGTTGGTACTAATCCACATTTATAGAGAAGCAGTACAGTGGGAGAGATTCTTTCATGTCGGAACAGGCAGACAGACTTGCGTGTGAGGGGGAAGAGAACCTGAATGAATACAACAGCAGCTGCAGAACCCCCCTTTGCAGCCAAGACTACCCAACAGGTTAAGACAAAGCAAAGCTTTTTTTCATTTGCTATGCATTCCCTTCCCTCTGAGAGTCATATACTGTGAGAAAAGAGAATGTACTGGCCAATGACAGGAACCACAGCAAAATAAATGTAATGGAGATAAATTTTGTCTCAGTCTGAACTGGACCTAAATAAGACTTAAACATACGCATAATAAAAATTAAAAACTTTAAATGATACACAGCAATTTTGCTGAAAACTTTGCACCTTTTTCACTTCAAGAGTAAAGCCACTAATTTTGTAACTTTTTTCCTGTAAAAAGTAATTTGTGATTTTCTACGAGAATTTAGCCTATGAATTTCTATAATTCTCTTAAGCATTGATATTCATTTGCGCCTTCTGAAAAAAAACCCCATTAGATTACTAATTGTTTGAAGTAGAAATTAGTATGGTACACAGAAGACCTTTTTTGTAGTGCTTTTCTGTTTGACAAGCTAAGCAGTATAGAAAGTCTATACAGACCCATTCTAGGACAGAGAGCTGCAGAAAAATGCTACTGGCAATGAAACATTTCTGTGATGTAGTTGGCATTAATATTTTCCATATGTCGGCTAAAGACAACCACTCATTTTCAAACAATGTGCTTCATAAAGTTCATTCCATGATTTTAATAAGCGTTAGTAACTTGATACGTATTCCTTACTTATTCTTATATTAACATTAACACCAGAACAGTACAAAAAAGTGGCAGATGATATTTACAATAAAAAACTTTGGAGGTAGCCCAAAGAAAACCATGGAAACATTTGACACTTCAAATACGTTTCCTATGTGTGGAAGACCCTGAAAAAACATTATAAAGAGAAACGATAATATGTTTCTATTTCAGGTAGTGGTTTGATTGCAGTTCTAGATTGTGCACTCTTGAGGATAAAAGATTTTGCTTAATACAGGAAACCACCCAGATCCGGCAAATGACAAGATTCTTTGATAAATGTTTAGTGTGGCCTGTCTAGAGTTCTATTCCCCGAGGCATAACCACCCCCTTTTTTATTCCTCTACTTCACAATGTAGCGTGGCTGCCAGCTACAGTCTGTGACCCTAACATACACAGGACAACCTTATATTTAAATTATATTTAATTTTATGAGCATTTGGCATGGTATGTACTCCAATAACCTATATCAAACTAAAAACAACAAAAAATGTATTATAACCACAAAAAATTCAATTTAAACTTAAAGTTCAAATTGATTAGAACCCTACCTCTGTAATGTTGTGTTTTGTTTAGCTTTTTAACCACACTAAATCTTAATCAACCCATAGCAGAGAACAGGAAAACCTTCAAAACCTCGTATTGCCAACACAAATACTTGAAAAGAATTCAGTGGTCAACATTTTATTCAGAAGAAAAAGTATCCAAGAATCCTTAGGTCAGCTAAGGTACCAGACTAGAACAAGAGGATTTACCAAATGTTCTTGATGTCCGTCAGTGCATGCGTTAAACCAACAAGCTTTACAAAACCATGCACAAAAAATTTATTAGGTAATTCATATTTGATCTCCAAGCTCATTTAGCTATTCCTGCTTGAACTATCGCTCATCACAGAAAAAGTCATTTCCCATCTCACACACACCAAAGAAAACCACAGAAGGTCTCGATAAGGAAGGAAATTGGAACTAAAGCAGAACAGATTCTGATAGTAATAACCCAAATGCAAATGTTCAAATTTGAAGCCTTTTTTTAATGCTTCAGAGAAAAAAAATTCTTCACCTTTGTGCAAAATAACACTAACTTATTCAGCCCCTCTTGGCTTAAACTGCGCTTTGATGTCAGGGTGATTGTGTTTGTGCTTTAAAGGTTTCATAGGTCTTAATGTGAAGTCATCTGTCCGGT
Organism: Lepisosteus platostomus; assembly: GCF_059453375.1. Taxonomy (NCBI): domain Eukaryota; kingdom Metazoa; phylum Chordata; class Actinopteri; order Semionotiformes; family Lepisosteidae; genus Lepisosteus; species Lepisosteus platostomus. Next base: position 48,898,707 of record NC_142619.1, read on the forward strand.
TTTAAAACAAGTCTACTACAGTAAATGTCTATGACTTGACTAGAGTGTATAACTTCAATATAATGGTCATTCCGAACATTTGACGTTTGTAACAAACTTTAGCAGTACTTTATATTTAAAAACTGTATGTTACCAAAAATTCCAAAACAGCACTTACAAAATAAGATAGCAGAAATGCTAAACCATAAAACTAATCAAGGTTTGATCTTGAGGTCACGGTCTAATTTACCATAAGCAGATCTTGAAATGGAGTCAGAATCCATTTTCTCATTTAAGAACAGAAGGCATTCAAATGTTTGAAACAGCCAAGAATGAATAAATATAAATATGACTTGAGAACTAATATGCAAAAAAAGGACTGATTTAACATGATCTTAGGAACAGCAGCACCTGTTCTTTATTTACCAACATCTTTTCTTACCTCGGATTCTTTGTTGAACTGATTCTGGATATCTAGAACTTGAAGAGTCCTTTTGATAGGCACTATACTCCCAATTTCATCGTAAGCCACCATGCTTTGTTAACTCCTACAGGTAATTCCACATGAAAAATTCACTTTAAAATATAATCCAAGTAAAAAAAAAAATCCTCCTTCTTTCTTCAGTCTACTGTGTGACCTCCCTGCTCACTAAGTTTCCCTGTCTAGTCTATTTCCCTGTTAGAGGGAGAGTGAACTTTAGTCAAGGTAGGAGGGGCAAAGCAAGAGGTACAACCTTCTCCTGGGATCCTTTGTCAGCCAACAGGGGCTGTGTCATGTTAAAGGGGTGGAGAAACAACTTTGACTTGAACTATAAATACAACCCTGTACTGTAGCGCTAGTCTTGTTTCATACTCTTAATTCTGCTTAATGCTAAATTTGATTGTTTTTAATGTTAAGCAATAGTTTGTTACAAAACCTGTAAACAAATATACACAAATCAATGTCTATGCCTTTCAATAAGTTTACCCACGTAAGAAATGCAAATACAAGATTGGTTAAAAAGATTCATCAATTAATACAAAGTTGCTTGTTCGATCAACACAAGACAGGACTGAGAGCACAAAGGTACACTTGCCCTGGATGTGGCATCAGCCTCTGCTGGCACATGGAGACAGGTACGATTTAGACAGTTCAGTAGGTAGCTGTGTCAGCATGCATAGGCTGAAAAGGAACAAATAAGAAGACTCCACAGCCGAAACATTGTGTTTCTTTTCTTCTTTTTTCAGCATGTTCCTTTACAATTTAGACAGCGTGTCTTTGGGGGTGAGAGAAAACCAACAAAAATACAGGAAGGACATGCCCCAGCCCAGATTCAAACCCAGGTCCCAAGTGCTGATTCAACTGTCTCACCAATTGACTAAAATGACCAATTAAACAAGCAGCTCGCTCTCATTACTACTTTGATATTATAAGAAAATAAGTATTAAAAGATAAAAACCAACAGTTGCTCTACAGTGACTGCCGAGAAAGGACAAACTATCTGCACTCAATTATACTAGTATTTTCTCATCCACCATCTTTAAACAAGTACTATACAGTCCAAAAATACGAATGCATAGTCAAAAGGTAAGTGTGAACACCTAGGGATTTGTACTAAAGAGTCATTTACACAAGTGTAACAAAGGAGACAGTACTGTAAAATTCGCATTAGAATTAAAATGAAACATTTTCTGTAATCTGATGACAATTTGGAGTGGAGTTTAGGACTCTGGACTCCTAGCCTGAGGGTTGAGAGTTCAAATCCCAGGGGAGTTGAGAAACGCAGTACAAGGTAAAGAGTTTTACTCCGTTTGCAGTAAACCAAGCTGTACAAATGGGTACGACACATTTTACTCAAAAAGGCACTCAATCTCTGTATGTCTCTTTAGATATTGGAATGTTTAAAAAAGGTACAGTATTGCTTTATTGCAGTATTGCTGCCAAGGAAATTATGCAGAATTTGTCTTTTATTTCAACAAATTAATTGTTGAGAAAGGTGTGCAATGATACCTGGATAATCCTGATCGCCCTGTTTTTGGTAAAGTTTCTGTTGAGGGGGAGGGGTATTTTACAAGAAAGTGACCTACATTTTCACAGGTTTGCACAAAGAGTTTACACACTGGTATGAGCTATAGTATTGCTTATACTAGAGAACGTCATTTAAAACACTGTTGGATGTATAGTTCGGTTAAAACAATTGGTAAAAACACAAATGCTGTTTAAAGCCAAATATTTTATGGAAGACGTTACAAAATAACAATCAAAGCATTAGTTACACAAAATTGACTTTAAAGTACTTTACCACTTAAGAATAGACAGCAATTGAATGAGAAGGTCAAAGTCTTAAAGAATGAAATTACTCATGAGGAAAAGTAACAGATGTGGGAAAGAATATCCACTGTAATAATTTATTATGTATAACGGCATTCATAGGAATAATTTTAAACCCTCAAAAATGTCAAATATTACCACCTGAACCATAAATTATTACTTATAAATGCAGCTATTTACACTATAAAATCTCACAAAATGTGAACACTACCTATTTGACATTTAATGCTGAAGTATTTAAAATCCTTATATGGTCTTCAGAATCAATGGTGAACACCCTGTTAAAGGCCAAGAGAAAGCTATGAATGCTAGAAGTGCCTTTAAAACTGAGAACAAGCACTTTTTTTTTTTTACAAAAAGAGTCTTGGAAGACTATAAAAAACTACCAAGGTATGTTGGTGAAACATGGCTTCCTTCAAGAAAAGGTGATACGAGTCTCATACTACTAAACAAGCTAGATGTCAAATTGTATCCTTGTTTTTTTTTTACATGTTCATTTGTATAACTGTTCATATATTAATATAAAACATCAACTGTGCAGGATAAGAAATTTGTCAAAGAGTCAAGAGTAAGCTTAATTTACATTTTTGAGAAACAAAATAGGAACTTTTCATTTCATAGGGGAATTACGGCTAAATCAGACTAGCCTGGAAACTAGAATAGGCTAAACTCAAATGATTAAAAAAAGGGTATTTTCTTTGTTATTGATAACATTTAAAATTGTTTCTTTCTTCTTTTTATGATCTTAGCAGACCTCTCATCCATAGTGACGTAATTAATCAGGCTACAACAATTTTCCTTTGGATAAATTACAAAGTGAAGGATTATGTGCTGTTTAGATGCTAGACTGAATTGCAAACAAAATAAAATTGCAGCCCACACTTCATTAATATAGCACAATGCACGAGCTGTGTAAACTGACCACAGTATGTTTTCTTCCATAAAGCTGCTTTATTATTGTAATTTGAGAAGGTACCAGTTTATGACAATCGCAATGAGCTCTTGAGCATCACACCCAAAACATATTTTTAACTTGCATACTGTACTGCAAAACAGAACACCAGTCATACTCCATTCCCTTCTCCCTCTGTGGTTTAAAAAAAATGACTCACTAACGTACTAAACTTCAGCGTCCATATATTGTGTATTCGTATATTCCTTTTTGGAATGTTAACTGTCAAAAATTATGTTTCTGTCTCTCAATTACTAGTTCTTTATTTAGCTAGTTAAAAGTTAAAAATACCAGAAAGATACATATTTTAACTGTATTAAACACTATGCACTGATTTTATTTATAAGAATATTGATACAGACAACATTCATTCTGCAGACGCAGGGATGGTTCAGTCCTCTGTTACTTTCCTTCTTCAAAATTATTCTGAGGCAAGATGCAAGTTAACATAGGATTTAATCATATATGTGACAATACTGAATTTGGCATGCAGAAACAAATTAAGGGATTAATCACACACAATTACTAATATAGGCCCAAGATTCTACAGTACAGTTCCTTCAGCTCAGGACTGGGGTTGAGCCACTTATCTGTGCTCACAGATGGTAGGTGTTGACCACAAAGGCAGTGATTTGAAAAAACAAGTCTGCTCCTATGTAGAGCCACTCCTAAAGCATCTGGGTGAGTGGGAGAAGAGGATTACAATCTCAGCTGAAGTCACTCTAACTGCACACCCAGTGGGCATGTAAAAACCTTGTTACTAGGGATCATATAAGAAATAATAACAGAAATGTCAACTGCTACTACTTACATTCCCCCCAAAATTAAAGAGAACCTGAAAATAATAGTTTAAAAAAGAAACTAGAAAACTTGAGAAATCTTTAACTTTAGAGAAAACTGAGATGTGGATTTTGCAGAATTAAGGCTTACATTATTATTTTTTAGATCTCTGTTGATTAAACCTTGAGTATTTGTGTATTTCTGACTTCTACGATGTATAAATCTCAGAGCTAGAAGGATATTTGCAGCTTTAGTGACCATTAAAAAACATTTCTCTACTTATGCTGTACCTGTATTCTTTCAGAGAAATAGCATATCCTGAGTATGGAAACTATTCAATCAAAATAAATATTCATTCACTTATGACTGACTGAGATCAACTCATTAGTGAGGTGGCTAACTGGGCACAGGTGATAACATTTTGATTGTCGAGTCTGGTGGAAGAAAAGAAAAGTAGAGAAAGAAACTAATATGGCCTAATTTTGAAAAGAACAACGCCTTTGTCTCATCATGCTAAGACTAAGTCACCTCAAGTGGGCTCTTCAGGCAGCGGTGCCAAGTCCTCTTTAACAATGAATTAAGGTTTTGTGCAGAGCACCATGATGGACGTCAGCGGGTGTGGTACAGATGTGCTGAACAACAGGGGAATTGTTGTGCACCTGATCAATCAATGGAAAGGTCTAAGTGTGATAGCCTGGGCAGGAGTGGCTAGACTCCAGACCTCCACTTGCAGTGATTTAAGGAAAACCTTGTTCCTCGTTCCCACTTTTAAGGAAGAGTGTTCCTGCAGGCTAATCCTGATTGTGACAACAAATTACAAGTAAACACGTCTGTATGCTGTACATGCAATAACAGCTTTCTCTTGAGATGAGAATGTGACAGTGAATGCCTTAGTCACCAGTTTAAATCCCTATTGAACATTTGCTGATAAACAGGGATGAGTTGTGGCATCTAGGGCTCAGTGCAGTAGACAGACACAAACATTTCCTGGCTTTAGAAGAGCAATGAGACAGAATTCCACAAGAGAACATCTACAACAAGGCGCAAAGCATGTACATGTTAATAGTCTGTGACTTTCACATAAACACCCTATTGATCAAGTCTGTTGATGACAAACATGAAGTAGCATTATGTGATAAGTGTACTTGCTGCAAATGCAATCACTTATTCTTACATTTATATGTTGATGTTCAATGTAAGTAGGAGAAAAAATGGCCTGCCAAACTAAATATATTTTAAAAATTGGTTCAATTAAATTATTCAGAGATCAGGAGTACAAACCAAAGAAATAAAAAGGCTATGCAACAGGTAAAAAGGGCAACCAGGCTCAAATAGCCTGCTCAACTTGATGACAATGTCTCATTTCTCAAGAGTTTATTCAACTGGATTGTAAATGAATGATTGCACCCTCAGTTTACCTGGTTGCTACAAAACACAAAAAGTAACTACAACTCCAGTTAAAAGACATGAATCACCTGATAAAATGATATGCCCATTAACAGAAACAGAACGTAGGCAGTGATTTTTGGTAGATATCTGTGATAAAACCCTCTTTCCAATGATACAGTGGGAGCAGAAGTTCTGTACTTGATATACTGTATGAAAGGATCTGATCGGAATTTAAATAAAGTCTCTTTCCTGTAAACTCTGTTTCATCCATCTAAACTAAAAAGGTTATCTAGAAGACATTTCTAGGTTTTACTAATTCAGCAAATTCAAGATGTGTTTGCCGAAGGTAATTTATGTATTGAATGAGAAAGTGTGTGAGCTGAATTCAATAATTGACATTATCTTTAGTATTCCAATAAATCTGTACACTAGTGTGCAGAGCAAATTGTAGCTGTCCTCTTACGCTATAGTAAGGAATATTATTTCAGAAAGTTGCCATTAAATTTCAATCATCTTAAAATTATGTTTGGAGTACAAAGAACCTAAAAATAATATTAAGTACTTTAAGTAAGTAGCTGTGTCAGCATGCATAGGCTGCAAAGGAACAAGCAAAGAAACACAACGTTTCAGCTGTGGAGTCTTCTTTGGTTGTATAGTGGAAGCACACCCAAAAAAGGCTCCACAGACGAAACGTTGCGTTTCTTTTCTTCTCTTTTCAGCATGGAATAAACCTTTAATTTTTTCTAAAAATAAGATGGATAATCAGAAAATTAGAAGGCAAACTACTTCCACTCTTGGTACTGCAACTCAGTTAGAACAAAAGAATAGAAGTTCAGCTACAGACTTTCTAGGGAAATTTAAAGAAAAAACCTTTCTAGAACAATTTCCTCCGACAGCATGCATAAAAACAGCTTGTCCTGTATTTACAGCTGAAACATTCTGCATGGGTTGCATAATAAAGAGTGGCCAGTATCCTTTTCTTATCTTGATGAATAAAAACAATGCCATCAGTGTCTGTAGCACTGTATTTTGGAAGCAGCAAGAGCTTGAGGAACTGGTTTACAACAGTCCTACTACTGATTGCAGGAATGATTAGATAGTATCATCCACATATGGACACAGTATGACTGATGACATCTTATGTTTCAGACATAAATGAATGCATAGTTCTATCCTATTTAAGCGGCAACCAAGTTATACCAAATGTATGCAAAGACCTGATTTCAAAGATAACAATCTTGAAATTCATGCTACGAGTTAAAAGTAATAAAAACTGATCGCAAATAAGCCTTTTGCAAACTACAAGACTGATAGAGTTACTTAATACCATTGTGCAATAGATATTCAAAAGCATTATCCATCAGTAAGTAGATCGCAAAGAAAGCATTCATAAGGCCACAACAATTGACGACTCATGTCTCTGATCTAAAAAAAAACATTTTGAAGAGATGTTTGGTTTAAGAATACTAGATAATCTTTCTTGAATCTGATATACAGAAAATGGATATCTCCATTCTTGATGAATTAGTATACATTTTCTGACAATGCTCTCCAATGTGTAGATGAAGTGACAGTGTAGTTTTATCTCTGTGAAAGCTCTTTTTCCTTAGAATACAATGCACACAGTGAATTAAAAATCTGCATGTTTCATCCACTAAATTCCAAATGTAACATGTCTATCTAAATGCACATATTTACTTCAGTTTCAACACAGAACCTTTCTGACTAAAAGAGAAAGTATGAAGACACTTTTGATGTGGTACGGTCTGGGCAAGAGGTATCTGACAGAATGATGTAAATGTTGCTTTGTTTCAGTATTTTAGAACCACAATAACAGAATCAAAGGCTTTAATATTAAAAGCATATGGTATGGGAATGATGCAATGTATAAAAATGTAAAGTTTCTCTGTGAAATCAGAGATCTGTTTTGCTTCACTGTTATAGAAAGGCATGGCAATGCCTTCTAATTTTGTTCTGAGTTAGGGTGTAGGGTAAATCTTCAAGATGGAGTAGACATGATAAACGTTCCTTTTTGCTGCAATGTTTTTAAGTTTACAATTTGTACGTTGTCCAAATAAACATAATACTTATTTTTATTTATGCACAACTTTGTCTTTGATGCAAGCAGACTACTACATTGTAATTCAAATGTAAAAAAACCTTTATGGGTCTGGCAGGAGACGCAAAATACCCCCATGTTTCAATTTGTGGCCTATATACCGTTCATATTGTGTTTATGACAATGCACAGCAAAACAAATGAGAGTAAGAGTGTCTGTCACAGTCTATAAACATGGGTGTATCACTTATTGCAGGGTATCTCAGACTTAAGAAATAAAAAACAGGGTTGGATGCGTTACAAGAACAACATGTTTTAGGCCTAATGCCAGTTTCTGTAAAAAAAATGTATGACGTGTACAACACAACAATATATGGAGTGAAGAGTTCATAAACAAAAGAGACACACGATCTTCACGTAGGATTTAGAGGAAGTTAAATAAAGGCATATCAAATATGCAATAATTGGGAAATGTACTGTACTTTGATGATTAATTTACCTGTGATGAAATATAACAATATAACAAACTGTTGCTAAGGTTTTCCTAAATCAGAGCATATGATTGTCCTTTTCAAATTGATGAGTCAGGAACGTTTCAGCAATCCAAATAAGTTTTGTTTCCATTTTTATTGCTTTCTAAAGGTCAGTGCTCCTATGGTCAGTAGAACAGCAGTATGTGTAATTTACATATAATAATAATAACATCACTTTATTAACCCTTTACAATTTCTTGCAATAGGAATTTGTCTTTTCGCATACCCCAGCTTGCTCTCCATGAGACACACAGACAGGGAGAGAAGCTTGGGGTCAGAGCGCAGGGTCAGCCATTGCACAGCACCCCTGGAGCAGCTGGGGATAAGGGCCTTGCTCAGCTGGGGATAAGGGGTTTATGAACTCAGGGGCCCAACGGAGTAGGATTCCTCTGCCGGCTGCGTATTTGAACCGGCAACCTTCCAGCCACAGGCACAGATCCTTAGCCACAGAGCCACTGCTCCGCCCATATGCCCACTGTGCATTAGATATCTTTCATTTCTATTATCCTTCAATTCTGGCAGTACACTATTCTTTTTTTTTTGCTGAAATTGCTAATACTTGGAAACAGCCTGAGTTACAGTATAAAGGAGAAGCACTTTTACACAGTGCATCTTTCTAGTACAGACAAATTACCGAATTGTTCTGTATATAACTAAACTAAACACTCCACAATTCTGATCTCTGTCTCTGTTATCTGTAGTCTGCTTGCCTCAGGTTATTGATGCAATGTGTATTGTGCTTGGACAGTTCTTCCACACCTGCACCTTCTTTAATTTGCTTTCCACCGGGAATAATAGAGCATGGGCGCACTCCTCTAGACATGGCAATACATTGAATTAACATGTAATTAAATGCATTTGAATCACAGAAGCATTTGCGTCTTACATGTTGTTGTAAATTTATAGTGCATTTAACTGTTCTTCACATCTACGCCTCATGCTTTAAAAGTGATTCTGAACAATGGCAGTGTATGTAAAACCAACAAAACTTAAATAGAAATAAAGATATAACGCATTCTTACCTTAAAATCAAAACTGCAAAGACTGACGACATCATCATCTTTCTCTCGTCTCTTTCGTTTCTACAGAGCAACAACAAAGCAATACGGCATTTTATTCGAGCTAGCAAACAAAGATTTTTTTCCGTCTGCTATTAGCTTAATAAAACAATACATTATGTTTTTCCACGTAGTATGTAAAAACGGCATAGACACATACAATACAGCATGATGCTCGGGGTCAGCCTTTATCTAGAAATTAAGAGAGACCAAATAACCGGATATGTAAGGCTCTCAATTCTGGATTTCTCAGCCATTCTTTAATACTCTATTATATTTCAGGAACTTCTGAAAAAATGTGTCTTCAAATAGTAGCCAGTAATCAGGTTACATTCAGAATCATTTAAAAAATCAGATTTTCTTTTACATTTACTACACAGAGGATTTTAAACACTATTCCAAACCCTTATTGTAACTGTGTAATTCTGCCACCTCCTCTCATTGTGTGCTTTTTTTCTTACTGTAAAGTAGTTTGAGAGGCCACTTTTAAAAGTGCTTTATGAATAAAGATGTTATTATCATCATTATTGTTAACGTGTATCTTATGCACAAGCTATGTGTTAACTTTTCTCAGGGACAATATACAATATATTAGACAGGAGTTTGTGTGTATGGTTTAATTTCACATTCAGCAGGAAATGGTGTGTTTAAATGGGAAAAGCATAACTGGGTGCCCCTGTTCTTTCCATCAGTCTGGAACAACTCATAAAAAAAAATTTCAACAAATAGATTGCCATTACATAATGTCTGCAGGAGGGGCTCTCGTTTGAACCAAACCAGTAAAAACATCTGGCCACACCTGTGTTCAGAAAAAAGGCACAGTAGGCTGTTATTCTCATGAGAGCTCTGTACAGTAGTTCATACAAAAAAGCAAAAGAGACCACTTTCACATCTTTACATGCAATGACTACACTTTATTTCGATGGCATTTAAAACTGGTTTTTTCATGCTCCATTCCTCCAGATTCAATGACCTTCCAATACAAGGTCACTGCAATTCAAAACCGAACCTAGCAGACAATGTGCAAGACACAGAGGGAACAATAAACAGACAAAACGTAACCTAGATAGCAAGTCTTTAGGCTTTAGGAGGAAAACAAAGCACTAAAAGCATGCCGCACTATAATCATTACAATACAAATTCAAAGTAATAGCTCTATGAAGAAAGAGCCTGTTCTCAGTAACACTAAAATAAAAAAAACGTAATTAACATTGATTAAGAATGCCCTTTAATTAAAAGTAGGATTCCAAAACCTTTTGAAATGACAAGATCCTGGAATGAGATTGAACCTTCATCTCAGTATTTTTTTGACTACACAGTTGCTACAGAACCCCCAATTCTTTCAACAAACACTATTTGAATTCACAATTTATATTGTAGATGTGTAACATTTATAAGAGGTTATAAATTTGAGCTCCCAGTACTGTTTGCCAGCTTTGTTTGAGACCCATATGGAGGATAAGAACTGCCCCATTCCCAGAGGTTGGGGAGTGAGAACTGGCACACAATATATCACAGCTTTGTACCAAAATATTCTCTATTGAGAAGGTCCTAGGAGTGTCTAGGTGTGAATTGCTTTGGAATAGTTCAGGTGGAGCTTGGTCACCCACTGGATCCAGACCCATCGATACTGTTTTTCAGTTGAACTCTCAACACTCAGAACGTCACTTAATGAGACAATAGACACCTTCCCCACAGACATTAAAGCAGTCGTGACACTGAAACTCGGCTGTTAAAATTAGCAATATAAAAGGGGAAAACTGCATCAGACAATCTAAAATTATATTTGAACTTTGTGGTTATAAGCAGGCTCTTGTAATTTAACCCCAGGGCAGACATGGAAATAGAGGATAGCAATCCCTGCAAACCCTTCCATTTTTGAAAACATTTAGCCTAGGTTTTTACTTTATATGCCTGCAAGATTAAAACATCCACTTACTTGGCAATTGAATTTAAAAACTGTATATTTACTTCAGATTTTAGTAAGTGAGAAGTGATGAACAAAAACAAAAACATTTAGGCCTAAGTGTTTCCAAGAGATTACACATCTGAGATAATGTAACCTAATTTGGAAACCTGATTAAAGCCAAATGTTTCCTACATAAACTGGAAATAGTGAACTACAATCAAAGACAGATTTTTGGCAAAAGATTAAGTGTTTTTAAACCTTTGCTGGCCTTCTAACATCAAACAAATGTTTTGAATTTCAATACCATCTAGTGTACAGCACAAGGACTCTAAAAACTAATGTGGTACAAAAATGCTATGCTACTTTCAGAAACTAGTGACTTTTCCCCCCCCGCATCACTGTATAATCATCAAACAATACTATAAAAGGCCTTTATATACAGTATATATGTATACTGTACAATGTATACATATAGTAATGAACTGATTTTCATCACAGGCCATGCTCAATATTACATTAGAGGACATCAGGCTAGACTGGTGAACGCTATAGCTATAAAAGTGTGCATCTTTCATCTAAATGCTAAACCTGTTTTAGGAAAATTTGCAGAGTAAAAAAATGCATTTAGTGCATTGCATCAGACGAGGCTATAAGAGACCTTTATATATGATAATATCATACTTAATAGCTGAGTGATCCTAGGATCTCATCCATCCATTGCTTGAAAGAAACAATCCCAGCATTAACAACATAGCTGGTTAACTTGTTCGATACTCCTACGGCCTTTGTGTAAAAAATGCTTCGTGTTCTAAGATTTGAATGCACTTAGTTTTAGATATCTAGTTCACTTCGCACTGTTGATACTAAGCCTTTTTTAGAATTTTAAATACTTGGTCCCCTCTTAGTCTGCTCTGCCTAAGACTAAAGAAGTTCTTGTAGCCTGTCAGTGTAGGACATTCCTTTGCATCTCAAAATGTGGGACAAATCTTGCTCCTCTCTGGACTAATTCCATAATTAATTCTAGTTTCTGGCAGAAATGTATTATTTTTTGTTACATCATGACCAAAATTGTACACGGTATTCTAAACGAGGTGTTCAAGTACATTTCACAGTTTAACACAAACACCTTCCATTTAACGTCTGCACTTTTAACTATTTAACCTAGGATTCTGTTTGTGCTTTCCTTGCTTCCTCACATTGTCTAGAAGATGGAAACGATGTTTTCATGTGAATATCTTTTTCATAAGTAGCCTCTTCAAGGGCTTCCCGCTTTAAATCACTGGATTAGGTTTTTACCATCTACCAGGCATTTGTCCATTCTTGAATTTAAATCTAAACAATTTCATTTGCTGCTTCTAAAGTATTTGCTACCATATCTATTTTAATATAATCTGCAAACTTGACTAATTCTTGAACTATACCAGAATCCAGAATACTGACATACATCAGTGGTATTTACATATATATGTAAATCGTGCGTACATCAATAACTTGTGGTATTAAACTATTTCAACCTCTTCTTTCTTTGCATTAACTAATTCTGAGTCCAAACACACACATTTCCCCAAACACCCAACACCTATAATTTGAAAGATACCCCTCAAGAACTTTGTCAAAAGCCACCTGAAAATCTAAACACACCATATTGTACGCTGTGTGTGTCTTTTACTGTGGCTGTTTGTTCAAATAAATCTAACAAGTTAGTTAAGCCCACAATTACCTTATCTTCTTGTCCTGAAACAAATGACTAGATCCATAAAAATGTGAATTTCTATATAAAATGAATATACTTTGTTGAAACGTGTAAAGGTATTTTGATACCTTCAGCTTAATGGCCTTTTATTGAGTTATTTGGATTGAATGAGAAATTTGTTTTAATTATCCTATATAATTCTGACTCATTATAATTACAAAAAAACTGAATGCATAACAGGATAAAACACTAACTATTGATATAGAGTAAGGGTTAATTTGAAATTAATCATGAAACTGATACACACTATTCAAAAAGTAGCACTCATACCACTTAAGGTGTGGCTTTAAAAAAAAAACAATTGAAAGTTATCTGTTTCCATTCCATAATTCTGAGTAACGTCAAAGCACTTGACAGTGTTGGTAATGACAATTTTCCATCAACAATTTTTATGATATTTTTTTAAGCTAAAAGGCAGGGTCCACATTCACAGACAGTCCATATTGTAATGTAAACACAAAACCTCTCCTCCCAGCAATGATGTGTGCATCACTGCAATTAACTATGCTGATGATGGAATTATTAACACGTTTCATTATGTTTCTAAAAGCCGCTGAATTTTGTAATGCAATACAGTTTCCTCAGCGTGGCATTAATTTTTGGTGTTAATGCTAGACAATGTAGAGCACAGACAGTTTGATGTGGCCACTAGTTCGCATGACAACACAACTCATTTTCAAATATTTAGTTAGGATATTTACTCACCTGAATACAGTATTTGCAAGTTATAAAATCAATAGTACCCTCTGTACTGTGCAAATTAGGTGTGCACAGTAAACAGAATCATGATAACATGAATGTTAACACTTGCACAATTGGATACTGTTATGAACCTTAGTTTTAAATGCGGTGTCTGGAATGGATTTTTAAGGAGGAAGGCCCCTAGAAAATGCTATAGACTTAACAAGAATGTATGATGAGCATCCATTTCAGATTTCTAACTGGAACATGCACTTTGCCTTTGTTGAAAACTACACAATCACAAAGACAGACTTCTGTTTATTTAAACAAGAGTCCGCTCGTGGGCTCCCTCCAGTCCCAGCTACTCATACATCACCACTGGCACTTCCAAGCTGGCCACTGCCTGGATTCAAACCACTAATGCAAGGGAGAGATGACTTGGGGGGAAAGGTTTTACTGGCTGAGACAGTTAGGAGGCAATTATGTTTAGCCTACTCTTTAAACGGACAGACTACCAAGCAGACAGACTAAATATCTGTGGAACAGTAGCAGGAAAAATAGCTCGTTGAAATTTCTCCGCTATAAAAAAGTTACTGTGCAGCTACTTATGCTTGAAATTGCTTTCTTTTTACACCAGATAACATCTGGAATGTGCTTTATATCAAAATTAAATCTAGAAAATAATTAGGTTATTAGGAGGTTAGGAAACAATTAGAACTGTCAATTCTATGGCAAGTTACAATTGAAAGCTGCTTCCGAAGAAAAAACGAAGAAAGCATTTTATGCTTTAGAAATTACAGTACAAATATTTAAATAATTGGAAAAAAAACTGAGCATGGTACAAAGAAACTATACTGTATCTAAACTGCTATAAAATGAAAATATACCATTAACTGAATGTCAAAGTAGAAGCCAAATGTTAAGAGCAAAACAAATAATGATGTTTTCCCTAAAATTGAAATGTTACCAAGTCAAACACTTAATGACAGTCATTATGAACTACATGAGCCATTCTTTATTCCAGTAAAATTCTTGGTAGAAGCATTACAAGTTTTATAATATTGTTCATATGATGGGAAATCTTGAATATTACAGTAAATCATCGTCTTTACACTAGTTAATAATGTTAATGTTTCTCCACTGCTTAATTAAATTACAAGACTAGTAACTTCAAAAGCATCTCAAATATTTGGCAAGCTACACATCTTGTCAGATCTCAGCAGCTAAGCAAGCCAGAGTCTGGTCAGTATTAAGCTGGGTGACCCTAAGTAAAAGCAGGCTGCCTCTGCAGGTGATGCACGCAGACCAGAAGGTATCAGTCTTCCCTCTAAACAGGGCTTTCCAAACCAATGACTCAGCATGTTGACAGGGACATTCAGCTGTAGGTGAAGCCATCCTTTGGATAAGACCAAGGATTCAACTGAGGTAGTGACTACTAGGACATTAAAGATCGCATGGCACTGTTCACAAGGGATTCCCAATTTCCTAGCTCAATTTTACTCTTGATGGCTAGCCTTCATAAAGCAAAAATTCATAAAGAATATAGAGAAATTTTGTGGATTGACTAAAACTAGGTTGACGCACTTTAGTTTTGGTAATCGCTTTGGATCATATCAGAAAGCATCATAGAAATGCAATAGTACTGTCCACATAATAATGACCATTTTAGTATGACTCTACTTGAAGGTTCACTAAACAAAAGTCGAAATTCAGACTATAAAATAAGTAACTTAATACTCTTAGATGTAGACTAATGCAAAAAAATTAAAAATGTTCATCTCATTTTAACAAGATCTCAGAAAAAAAGTAAAACAAAAGAACTGAATACTTAACAGCTGTCTAATTTATGCCTTAGCACCTGAAACGCTACATGAAAAAGTGTCCAACTAAGCCATTCATTCTACCATGTGCTGGCAAATTGGTCTAGAGGCAATTGTCCTGACTGGAGATGTACTATTGAAGAGGCTGTTCCTAATCAGACAGAAATACATCTGTTTAACAAACATGAGACACTCAGGGTGTAACAGAGCCTAAATGGTGGTTAGAAGTAATCTGGTTCTATCAATAACACAAATATTCACAAAACCCAAACCAAACCACACTGATACTGTACTTTTCACAGCAGATGCAAGATAATTCAAAACCTCTTTCCTACCAGAAAATCTAGCCAGTATTTGCACAAGTCATGAAGAGGTACTAGGCAATATGTATTTGTTCTTGTTAATTCCAGAAATCGAAACCGACATAATTCGAGACCAGGCAAACACCTGAGAGATGAATTTTATATAGACAATGACATTATAAAACAAGTATTACATGCGGGAGCCATACCAAACTACAGCTATTGAATGAGACACACTGAGCATCAAGAAAACATGAACAATGTTTAGGAGTCTGACATTTTCATCTTCTAAGCAATGGGGGAAGCAATAAAAAGCAAATTTTGAGAGGTACAGTCAGAAGTGTAGAACTTAAATCAAGGGATGCTGTGCTTAAATTGTGCCTTGTACCAGTAAGATCTTATTTATAATTTTGTGTACAGTGTTAATCACCATGTTATTAAAAAGATATTACTTTTCTAGAATCATTAAAGATAAGTGTCTCACTGAACTTAAGACTCAGCCTTTCTATTAGGGCTTAAATTAGAAATAAATAAAAATATCAAATACAAACACTAAAATAAAATACAAATACAATATAAAAGATCACGTGTAAAAATACCAAAAAACATAGGAAGTAAATAAATCTTACTTAGTAATGTAGCAGAGTCTACTCTTCACTTACCAAAGTAAAATCCCAGTGGGGCCCTGGTGTGAGGAAAGTAAAAGAGCTTCCTCTTCGAAGTGGAGGCCTGAAATTGAGAATTTTTGTTAAAGAGTTTGCCAGATATGGCTAAAAGTATTGGTTCTCCAAAAAATGTTCCACAAAATTTTCAGAAAATTAAAATATAACAATATATATACTGTAAAAGCAGGCATATTGATGTGTTATATTTGTCCATTTCTGTGGTTCACTCTGTTGAATACACTAGCATTTCTTCTGCTCCAGCAAACCTTTGATGGGATTTTAATAGTATTACAAAGTGAACAGAAGGAAGCACCAACATTGTATAGCCACAAACATCAATCATTTCACCTGCCAAGAAATGCGGTGAAAGCTGTCTTCCAGTACAATTCATTAATAGCATCCTGAAAGCAAAGGTATCAGCACTTTCTGCAAAAAGAATAAAACTTCAAGTAACTTCAGTGTTCAGAAAATGATGATAAATAAGTACATGAAACACACCACACCACAGACTAAGCACTGGCTATAGCTGCTTCCTCCCTGCTAGTTTAAGGTAGTAGACTAAGAATCAGGAGCTGAAAGGATTTAGGCATAAGGCAAATGGACATGGACCATAAGATAAAGTAGCCACTTAAACACAGAAAAGAAGGTAACGGGGACTCCAGTCCACCACCAGAAATGTGCAACCCCACCTGGATGATGCGATGGCAGACATTGAGCACCAGAACGTTCACCACACATCAGCTATTAGTGGGGAGGAGAACAGAGTAATGAAGCCAATTAATAGATGGGGATTATTAGGAGGCCATGGCTGATACATGTGTTACACCCCTACTCTTTTCAAGAAACTCCCTGGGATTTTTAATGACCACAGAGACCTCGGTTTTACGTCTTTCGAAGGATGGCACCTTTTTACAGTACGGTGTCCCCGTCACTATACTGGGACATTAGGACCCACATAAACCACAGGGTGAGCACCCCCTGCTGGCAGGGGGATATGGGTGCAACTCACAACTGGCAAAAAAGTGGGCAGTAAAAGGCTTTTTACTACTAATAAAAGTAAAAGCAGTTTACTGCTACCTGTAAACTGCTGGAAAAAAAGTGGGTAGTAAAAGGCTTTTTATAAGTTATAATGTAAAGGTAAGGTTTGAAAGTTCCTTTTCTGAGTGATTGCATTATTTCCTTTCAAGATATCTTAGAAGACCCCACACACTGTTTGGTAAATTGTATGAGGGATTTGGATGGGGGTGTGCTGTGAGAGAACAGTCTAGATAATCAAGCACTGTAGGGATGAGGAAATGTTTTATGATATGGGCTTGATTATATGATCTAAACATCTGAAAAATTCTATCACACCAATTTAGCCCCAACAATAACATCAACAGCAACAGAATTATAAAGAAAAACACTCAAGGGACTCCATATTAAACACAGTGCGATCAGCTTTCCCTTTTCAGCTTGTTTATTGTATAAGCTCTGTAATTCCAACTTAATTGAATTCATCTTTGTTTAAAAAAAGGATGAAGATGGATCTCTACTCAACGGTGTTGCGCAATATCCTTTGGAAACACTGGGAAGTTCAGGACTTTGAACTTCTTTTTAATGATATGCTTCAAATGAGTTTAGTAGAGGTTGTCTCAATAGAAACACTAATCAACACACTAACATCTAAACATACAGGGCATATTTCAACAAAACTGTGATATTAATAAAATTGAATTTGGGAGTAATAAAGACTTCAGGGTTACAATAACATGTTATAAGCCAAATCACTGCCCAAGTAAGCAGACACTACTTAGTTGAAAAATGTGAACTGACATTCCATCTGGGCCAAATGTTTGTTCTCCAAATCACAATTGCACTTGTAATGTTTGATCTAATGTGAACTGCATTTTCTTAGTCCACCAGCATCTTTAATTTAACACCTTCTGACACCAGGACCAGCTGTACAGTGCTGACAGAATTTAGTCGGTGCATGTAAAACTCCTGATCATCTACACTGTTGCAGATGAGAGTTGCGATCTGTTTAATAATGAACACTGCAAAGATAACACAAAATCACAAGCTGCAATCTGTTTTAGAATAAAACCCCTTTGTTGAGAAAATCAAAGATACAATATCTTTTAAAATTTAAATAAAATTCTACATCATTAACATGATGTATTTTTTGCTATCTTTACGACAGACTATTATTTTCAGACAGCAGTTTTGAACTTGTGTGGTCAGAAAAGCATCACTATTTATCCCTTTAAAGGGACAAATTACCAGAGCCTACCAAAAGTACTTGAGGTACGAAGATTTAAAAGGAACCCCAGCTTTCTGAATTGTTATCCTTAAATGTATCAGGCTCTTGCAGTGTGAAACTCTTCCTTAACTTTGTCTTCACTACAAGGTTACCAACAACTAATTACTCACAGTATTTCTTATAACTGAAATCAGTAAAGAGCACAATTCTGATTCTTTGTGGAAGATTACATCAGTCCATCAATTCTATAACAGAAAATATAAACACTCATGATGGGACTGTGGATTTGTAGAGGCCACAAATTCCCTACGATTGCTCCATAGTGTGAAATGTCATGGGAGCTTTTTCCTCAACATTCTTCCTTACTTTGTTGAAATCACAATGAAAACTCTCTGCATAATAGAAAACACTCTCATAAATGGAATCTTTGACCAAAGTCAACGTAGGACTGAGTAAACAAAGGTAAGGCACAGATTCCAATCATCATAGTCACACTGTATGTCAGAGTGCTACTCTTAAGAGTTCACTGGTTAATCATTCACAAGATTACAGTGCACTACGTGAAATTGTTCATGAAAAATATAGTAGGGTAAAAGTCTTATGCTTCATTTCAGTTCCTCGAAACTATATTAATGCAAACTATAAAGAATTTTATTCAACTACAAAAATCGAACAAATTCAAAATATGCAGTTTTGTTTGCTACACAGTATAGCGTACTTTGTTTAACAGTACAAATATGGTAAAATGGATTTTGTTTTGTCTTTTATATATAACTTAATTTTTCTCAAGGGCTGTGGACCAAAGACCTGGCAGATTCAATGGAAAGCTCAGCAGGGGGAGGATGATTGGGGAGAGACTGGCATTAGTTCCTACACATGCCAAAGTAAACTTTCTCAGTAACATTTTAAAAACATGGTGGCTGTTGTCATGTGCAATCTGACTTATTAGAAATATCTGGGTTTTTTTAAAGTTTGGAGCCGATATATATTTGTTGCTGGAAAAATCGCTTGGTGAAGTTATTTTAAACTTCAAAACACAGCAGAACTGTTGGGAGGAACAGCGTTATAAACTGCAGCGTTTATGTCCACGTTGAAAGAAAACAGGCCCCATTTTTTGAGGTGCGGCTCTGGGACTGGATTCGCTTTTCCTACAGTTGCAGACTAATGTAATGTGCTCATTAATCTAAAAATGATTTTGTAATTATAAGTAACACTCCATGATGTGCAAGTCAAATAAAAAAAAATACAGCGCTGTCAAATCCAAGATTTTTACATCACGTTTTCACGAAATATTATCAATGCTGTCGCTATTGGACAGCTAAGACGCTGTTCTATTCGCACTGGATATTACAACCTATTTTAACTGTACATATTGAAGCTATATTTGGATTGTTCTTTACAATTCTTCAATGTTTTCCAACAGACTCGCGGAGGGCTGGAAACAAATTACAGGATACACCGTGACCACGCAAGACCTTAAGACACCAGTTCCTTCGATCTGAGAACGTCACACAAACCACCAAGCAAAGCAGTACAACTACTGTCGACTGGTTTTTAAAGAGTTGGAATTGATTACATGACGACGGCCGCAGACTTGTTTTATTGCACTACCTATGGCTTGGCGCCACCAAGTGGGGAATCCGTAATAAGATTTGGAAAATATTTTACTTCCTGAAATGGAGGGCATCGGAGTGGCGGTCGTAGCGAGTCGTGTGTTACTTCAGTAGATGGAAATACATATGTATACTTAACACAGCAAAAAACATTTTTTAACGAAGTGAAACATTTATGCGATTGGCTATTATTAATAACTACAACTTTACAGATACAATTCAAGTACATACAGGGAGAGGAATAAATCACGTTTTTACATTTAAACCGTGTAAGAATTATCACCTTTTCACGAAATTACGAGTTAGTAAGCGGCTGTTAAAACTTTCAAAGTTGCAGAGAACAATAAAGTGATTTGGCGAATCACAAAAATTCTAAAGTAACAAAATACCATTTAACCGGTCAGAATATTTTGTATTTTCCCAAGTCATCGTGGATATGAGTTCTGTCCTTTTCAGATCAACAGCAAGTTCAGAATAATTTCAGGTATTTCTGTATAAACAGAAAGTACAATGCATATGTGCTTTTTAAATGCAAATTTGCAAAACAAAAGTAGTGTATCTTAGCAAGACGATCGACTGGAAACGGGTGCGTTGTTGATCGTTTTAAATTTGTTGTAATCTAGTGGTACAGGCCTGCTGTGGTTTGGGAGTAAAATTAGAGATCACAACAAAACACACGACTCCCTTAACATACATAGCCCATCCCAATTACTGGAAGTCTGCCGATTTGCTGTCTTCAAACTACATTGTGCAGCAGAAATACAGTATTGTTATTTTTTTTACCGCTTAGAATTACTGTTTTCCGGGGAGGCTGATTCGGAGTTGACAGACGACTTCTCTTTCTTACAGCCGGCCCTTCTTCTCGGCCTGTCATTCTCCGTCTCTACAGTCGGGATCTGAGGTTCTTCGGTTTCCTCCATTTACAAGATCGGCGGTATGAGAAAGAAAAGCAACCTAAAAACTAGAAGGTGGGATGCAAATAATGGCGAATACTAAAACTAAGTGTTTGTTTTTTTTTATCTGAAGCGGGGAAGGGAAATTCAAATCGATGGCAAGAGAGGTTTTGAATATGGCGGAAACTTGAACATCCACCAATAAGGATGGAGCTCAGAGGCTGGTTGCTAGGAGACAGAGCGCAAAGATTTAGCGTGCAGGGGAGTGGTTTAGTAACAAAGCAACAGAGAAAGGGGATGTTTCATATTTCAATACGGGCGAACGTGGCCTTAAGTTATTACAGCCACATGTATCTGCGAGGTTTTTAGCTTTGTATGCAGCTCATCACTAATGATTTTTGTGATGGCTCCTAAAGTTTAAGTTAACAGTTACGGATAAAGCATGTGTAAAGGCAGCCTGTGTCATTTAGCTCCTTTTAGACGAACATTTTGAATAAAAATGTTATTTGGAAAGTGAATGCCATCTTGTGGCAAATTTAAATATCTCCATCTTCTTTCGCACTAATTGTAATTGCTGGGTTTACAATAGGTGTATTTTTTTTGTGAGAGAAATATCCTTACGTACACCTGATTTCAGATTACATTAAAATACCGAAAGATATCAAATAATGTTAGGGGGTTTTAACAGTGTTTCTAATAAGCTCTTACAATGAACAAAAACATGATTATGCCGATCTCATCTTTGGCTCCAAGTAGTTTATAGAGACCGCTGTATCTGACAGTCCTATTAAAAACCTGTGACACAATTTGAATAATTAAATTCAATATTGTTCTTTGGCCAGAAAATTAGAGGTTTTGTATTAAGTATAACAATCACCTAGCTGCTTAACTGAGATATATAACCAATAAAGAGCAAACTAATTTGACATTTATTGTTATATGTGAACATCTTAGCTGTTGAAGAATATGGTTTGTACTCTGCATATCAATTGTATACAGAAATCTGATACGATGTAAACTGTTAGTAAAAGCCTCCAGTGGTGTCTTAATTTATGCATTATGAAATGAAATTAAATATTTTTTATATTTACAAATATAATAAAATTCTGAATACTAAAAATGTAATGTTTTTAACGGTATTTGCAAATGAATTCAAATCCTTCAACAAAATGTCATCTAATTTCTTTATTCCTGTTACGATTTTGAGGGTACTTACTGTATCTCTAGCTCTAGAATTATTGGTGAGCTTTTGAGATTCCTGGCACAGTTTTATGTCTGGCAGATCCCGAGGAAGGCCTAGCCATCATTGCAGACCGATCCCATATCCTGCATCAGTCTTTTGAACAGTTGCCTTCAGGAAGATGTGTTCGCTCTCCACAGTGCAAGACAAATAAAAGAAAATGTAGCTTTGCTCCAGAGGCCATCAGGCTTGCAAACAATGAATGTAAAGACGTTTTATCACTATGATCTCTATTGGATAGGGACCCTCTATCTAAATGTGCATGTACTTTAATATCTTCTTATATATTGCACACTGTTCCTTTCAATCACTTCTATGGCCCATTGGCTGTTTTTATCTATGTACTGTTTATACTTTTTTTTTCTCAGCAATGTTTTTTTGTCATGTGTTGCATGTTGCACTGCTTGCTGCTTAAATGGGATGAATAAAATATTTTCAATTGAATTGATTTATAGTGAACTTATTTAGAAATGCCTCTGTTCTGTCCAGACCTCCTTGCAAAAAATGTCACCATGTGCCCTGATATGATTTTAATGATGCATCCCAGGAGCCAGTCCAAGAAAAACATGGATTCAGGTTAGCTATTGTGTTTTCCACGATAAACAAAATGGAATCTCAGAAAATATGGTTAGTCCATTACATTTTTAGCTGTCACACCGTAAGGCGACATTAGTAAGAAGAAAAATGTTTAAAAATCACAGACTTCTATGATTTTTTATGATCTTGTGAGGAATATGACCCTATTGCTCAGCATTCCAATCTAAGCGTTTCTCTGGCTCACATGGGCTCTTAAAATCAAATAATATTTATTTAGTATTCAACATGTCATTGCTTAAACACATGAAAACGTCTTCAAATAACTCAATCTCTCATTCTTTCTCATAAGCATAAATTCACGAACTGGGGAGTCAAACGCGAATGGAAACCCATTGCACAGGTGGTGACACCTGTATGCCTACATATGGTTAGAAACATACAGTGTAAGCCATAAGGATTGCTAGCTTTTTATTTATTGCAGTTTTTTTATACCCCTGTGTCCATGCCTCAGGTTAGACCAGAGGTACTGGGTGGGTTCTGAAATACTGCTGTTGACTGTCCAGAGGGACTTCTGTCCATATCTGAAGTGTCCAGCTCCTGGTGCCGTTACAGTGGGGCTTGTCTCTTGCAGAGCAGAGAGAGAGAGAGGCTCCCAGGTCCCGCAGCTCGAGTTCTTCATTTCCCTGGAAATAGGGCAGAGCTCATGGAGTGGACCTGGAGAACAAACACACACACCATCAACTTAATAATGAGGTGTGTGAAGCACGGCAACATCTGGTAAAATCTGTCAGTGCAGCACGGAATGACATTGACCTCAATTAACATCAATCAGCGCAGAACTTGTTTCTATCCTTTCTGGCACAGGAGCTTAAACTATGGACAATCCATCTTGTACAAATCTTGATGATTCAACATTACATGATATGTAATTTTTTTAGCACAAACCCCTCCACATGGCCCTTTGCCTTAGGTGATGAATAGTTCCTGTTTCAAAGCACTTTCTGTTCACTTAAAGTACAAATCGTACATTGTCATTATTGTTATTTCTCGTGGAGTTCAGTATTTAATGCTGGAAGGGAAATCCATTAATTGAATTGTTTAAAATCAATCAAGTAATTGACAGTGGTGTTTTTTTTATTATGGTTTTAGGATTGTGTATGTATTAGGTAAAATATCCCTATTTTAGTTACATTATTTCTTATACGGTTATGCAATGTGTGGTGTTCACCAGTGACTGTGCTGTATATGCTATTGTATGAAAGACATTTACATACAGTACCAGATTAATTCTGATTAAATTTTATCTTGACATGATGTAATAAAGATATGGCTGAAAATAAATCTTTTATGTTGAAATATTGTGATACCTCCATTAATGGCTCATTTCAATAAACACTTGGTAGTATAAAGCAGAATGTTGACCATGAAGCTAAATTTTCAGAACAAGATTAAACTGAATACTCAAGACCCCATTATTCGTTGCAGTTGCTGGCAATCAATACCTTATAGGCTCAGACAATCTGTGGGTGACTTGCTTACACATTTGGACTGACTGCTGCTCTGAGGGTTTTGGAACGAGCAGACTGGGAGGTCTGGACTCTTAAAAGTTTAAATAGTTATATAGCCAGCAGCACTAACATTAACAGCAAGCATTCGCCCCACAAAACACACACAGGCAGTTGGCTTGACTTGCTATCAATCATTTGCAGATGACTGTGGTAACTTAACAGTGACAGTGCCCACCTGTTGTTTAGAAATGTACTACATACTGTAGATGACACTGCCATTAACTGCTGAAATATACTACTAGAGCCCCTTACTTGTCACAGAATCTAGGCAGCAGATGTTACATTTGTTTGTACATAAAATTGAAGTGTGTGATGCCTACTGGATATTTTATCCACCACCTAACAGTACTTTATATTAAAATATTAACATTTGTGTGCTCTGTATTTTTAAAATATAAATATATATTTAAAATATAGTTCAGGTGGGTAGCTGAGTCAGCATGCGTAGGCTGCAAAGGAACAAGTAATAGGTTTATTCCATGCTGAAAAAAAGAAGAAAGAAAACACAACGTTTCGGCCGTGGAGCCTTCTTCAGGTGTGAGAAAGACTTACTGTCTTACAGATTGTCTTTCTCACACCTGAAGAAGGCTCCACGGCCGAAACGTTGTGTTTTCTTTCTTCTTTTTTTTCAGCATGGATTAAACCTATTACTTGTTCCTATCTAAAATATAAATTACGTATTCCCATGACTGGTGAGACAACTGCTATCATTATGATTTTTTTACCTCAACACTAAAGCTTTAGAGCCATTACCTTCATGTATATTAGTCACACAAGACCTGCTGTTGGACGTCCTGTTATCTAGCAACTTTGGTAACACTGACAGCCTTGGAGTGTTTTCATCAGAGTACTCTTGACAGCCAGTATATGAGTTTGCATTTCTTTGAGACCTGAAATAAAATACATTGATAGTATATTTGTGTTATATTTGCTCAAGTATGCTTAATGTGATTTTACACAATAGCACAAAAATATCTGCTAGATTAGAACTCTTTTTATAAATACATTTAATAGATCCTGCCTTGTGCCCACTGCTTGTCGGGATAGGCTCTGGTTCCCCCAAGACCTTGAACTGGATGAAGGGATTTGAAAACTGATGGATATTTTGTAAAAAAAAAATCTGAGCATCGTTTCCTAGAGATATTGCTTTACTTTTTCTGAAGAAAGAAAAAGTTTTAATTTGCAAAATGAAAAAAGGAAATGTTTACTTGCTTAGATGATCTCTTTAAAACTTCACAAATGTAAAGAGAATGTGAAAAATGATATACTTGACAAGGCTGTTCAAACTATCTTGCACATTTGGTTTATTGTAGCTATTGATCTAATAATAAATCCAGATATTTTTTTCAAGAGTCTGAGCGAAAAGAGACACAGGTATTGTGTTAAATCTATGGCCCAGTGTGCCTTAGAAAGTAGTACATTGCTAATTATTGAATTACTTTTGATTATTGAAGGTCCAGTTTTGATGAAAATCTTGTTTTCGCAAGTCTTTGTGGGAGTATATTAAAACCACAATAAAGATCACAATTAAAAATATGCTCTAGCAATGCAGACATCATTCCACCTGCTTAATCTTTTAAGTCTTACTTATGTGACACAATAATTAATTTACTTCAATCACAGTCCAATATAAATAGGAGGTAAACACAGAGGTCCCATTTGAATCTGAATTGACCACACTGATTGGTAAAGGTACATCCTTTGGGGAAAAAGCAGAAAATTATGAATGATTTTAAATTACAAAGTGCAAAGTTGCAGAAAGTCCCAATTAACACTCAACACTCCATGCTATACACATTCCTTGTTCTTAATAAATACCTTTTTGCCTGTTTGCCTGGTCTATGACACTGCTCTTTCTTCAGACTGTAGGAGTTTCTCCATACTAGTGACGGGTGTTTTCTGCTGTGATTCAGGGGTGGCATTTCATGCCAGTTCTTCAAAGGATCTTTCGTCTGTGAAAGGAATACTATTATTATTTCTTAGCATCCTGCTACTACTCTAGAAAGAGCCAAATCATTTATATATATATAAGAATAAAGAAGCAAAACCTTTCATGCGATACAAAACTGCATTTGAAATCAATGACATTTTTGAAAAATCTCATTTTTATTTCCCTACGCTAGTTTAGATAGAACACATGCACAAGCTTCAAAATAATTTCTTCCTTTCCATTCCAAATTCGAACTGCTCGCTGAAGGTACATCACTGTTACACCTGCTTCGAGTCGCTTTTGATGAGATATTGCATTGGGCCACAGTTCCCCTTCATGTCAGTGAGGTCAGGGAGAGGATTATTGACTATTATCAGAGACATCTTGTCCTGGTTTGTTTCTGAGATCCTGTGCATCTGTGCGAGATTGTTCCTGTAGTGACCAATTCTTCCATCAAGATTCTGCAGCATTTCGTTGAACCTCCGTTTCTCTAATAACTGCCGAAAAGGAGGCATAAAGGAAAAACAATTTACATGTAGGTACACTTCTTGTAGGTGTTCAAATCATTTTTGCCAATGGCCACTGCCTCCAACAGTAACGAAAAGTACTTTCTTGGATTTCAAATACGGAAGGAGTGGTGCCTACTTTTGCATCTGATGGAAGTTTAGATTCCAATTGCATCAGTTTCAGTTTCGACTGTTCCCTCAAAATTTTCCAGGTCTCCTCAGAATTTAAAGCTGTTTAGGAAAGATTAGAAACCTTTGCTAATAAAAAGAAGAAAAGGGGAAAATAACACATCTAGCTCTCCATGCATTCGCCCCTTTACGTAATTACGTTGCTGCTGTTGTTAAGACGAAAGGCAAAAAGACTATAATATGAATCCTATAACAAGCTACTCCTATCACTTAAACAAGCAGAAATGAGACAGTGTCCTATCATTGATAACACGATAACCACTGTTGTGAAGGACTTCAAACTGAGGAGTCCTTCACAACAGTGGTTTACATGTCGATACGTTCCCCTCTTAGAAACTACCGCTGCTCTTAAAAAGTACGAGGAGCCTCTCTTCCAGGACGAGAGGACACACCGCCACCCTTCTCCCTCCAAGCCGGTGACGACATCACGATACTCTGAAGACGCCACGGTGGCAATGACTTCGCTTACAGATACAAACCTCTCCACGACTAAGGACTGGGAAAAGGCTAATGCACATTAACTGGGACTAATAAAGACAATTTTTCACAATCGACAAATTTAAACGAATTTAAATTTAACGTTGGTTAAACAAAAACTAGATGTCAAATTTCGGATCTCATGTATATTGCCAATAGATGAAAATACGAAAAGGTCGAGCTCTGCTAAGAACGAAATTGTCATCCACAATTCAAATCAAATCAAAGTTTATTTATCAAATGCACAACAATACGGCGTGCAGCAGCAGTTGCTGGCAATGAAATGTCTTTTTTTTGCGAGCTCACAAAAATTACAAGAATCACAAAAATCACAAAAACACAAAAATCACAAAATTGAGGTTACATCTTTTAAATGGAATAAAACTCAATGTGAGTAGAGCTGTGTCTATGGTGTATGCAAAATATACATGCAGTGCAGTTATCCTGAATATAGTGAGAATTGTGTGTCCATGTAGCCATTACAGATGATTTGCTAAGGAGCTCCAGGTTGGCTATTTAGCAGTCTTATTGCCTGGAGGTAGAAGCTTTTCCGTAGTCTGTTGGAATTGGCAAACAACCACCGTTCTTGAAGTTAACATAAAATCCCTCTACAACAAACTGTATGGATTGTTTGCACTTTAATTGTAATAACTGTGATAGATTTATCAAATGTAAATATCGGAAATCAGCACCGGAAACGTTTTCTAATTATGTACATTGTTTTATAACAGCCCCATATTGTGCGTGTCATTTTCAGGATAATATATACAGTATTTATACAGTACATGTTCCCATTGAATTAAATATATGAAAAAAGTTATAAAGACTCGCCTCCTAAATTTGACAAAATCCAAGAACGTAGTTTGTATGATCCATACCGGATCATGAAGAAGAAATCTTGACAGAATACAATTAAGTAGATATTATGTATTTAATGTTATGACGACTTACCTTTAAGACGTTGGATACATATATAAAAGCTTAATATAAACTTCGTTTGTAATGATTTATACCATATATCTTAGCTAACTATATTAGCAAATTATAGAATGCTACATGATAAGATTCTGACGGCTTTTTTATATCACCCTAATAACAATATAGCTTATTGTGATCTTTTTTTACTTGGCAGTCATTAAAAAATGTCTTACTTTCACGAATATTTTCTAAAACATAAGAACATAAACATGAGAAATGAGAGTAGGACATTCGGCTCTTCCAGCTCCGTTGATATCTAATAAACCCGAGGTTCTCTGCTGTTTCTTTAAAGAAGCCAGGGTTTCAGTTTAATAACATGGCTTGTTAGCTTCATATATAGCTTCATCTGCAATTTCCCTCCCGGGATCAATAAAGTATCTATCATATAATCCAAATACTTTTGTGAAATGAAGTGCCTCCTGCTCTTAGTTTTACATTAGATTAATGTAAAACAAATTTACATTTGAAATTCAGTTTAAAAATTCCATTCCTAGCACATTCTATGGATTTATAAAGGAAGAAAATAAGTTTGGAAAACTCCGGAAATTCCCTTTATGTGTTAAGATACAGTTAGAAGTTACATTAAGTTACATTACAGTTCAACAAGAAGTTTACACATCAAGTGTCGGCAGATACAACAGACCTTACGAATCAAACTACCTCATTATATATGTCTTCAACCCCAAAATACGTCAATATCGATACTGTAACACAGGTCTCGGTTCTGTGCTGGTGGCGTAGCGAATGACAATTTGGAGACTTTTACAGGGACAGTCTTTGCCCGTTTCATTACAGTGGGACAACGTTTCATCATTTAAAACAAAACTCTAAGAAACTCTTGCGACCTAATTCCAATAACGATTTAGAGGATGAACCTTTTTTTGCGAGTAAGAGCAACGGGAAACAAAACAGCCTGAAACTGTAAGAGGGGAAGGAAAGACATTTAAAGAGAAGTTTCAAGTGATCCCAATTGACAGGAAAGAGCGCCACCTACTGGTTAAATGACGTGACTGCCTGCAGTCCCTGTTTTTGGAAGACCCGGACTACAGATTATACATTTGTGTACTGATTTATTTTTGACTAGCGTTGCTGCGCACAGTATTATATCATAGTCAAGGCTGTATAAAATCGCATTTTAAAATTTGATTTACAGGTATTTCGAATCAGCCTGCATTGTTGCAGTTGGATTCCAGCCTCCTTCTTTCACTGCTTACAGAGATATTAGAGTGAATAAATTCTGCCGTTGAATAACTCTTCCAACGTCTTCAAACAGGGATGTAATTAATTTGTCCCCCCCATAAATAGCACCTCTTTGCTACTTCAACGCCAGTG
Organism: Lepisosteus platostomus; assembly: GCF_059453375.1. Lineage (NCBI taxonomy): Eukaryota > Metazoa > Chordata > Actinopteri > Semionotiformes > Lepisosteidae > Lepisosteus > Lepisosteus platostomus. Next base: position 48,928,402 of record NC_142619.1, read on the forward strand.
TGCTGTGCCTCTAGAAACTGACTAGATCGGTTTTCCTGGTACTGTTTGGTCGCTTTTACAAAATCTGAGAAATACAAGTGTAACAGCTCATAGGACCTTGTCTATTAAAATCTTTTATTGTAAAATACCATTTCTAAAATTTTAAATATCCGTATATTTGTTAGAATCATACACTGCACCGGTATATGACTGAAAATGTTGCTTATATCAGGAATGAATCACACGTTTACCTGCTGGCCCATTTACTCAGCATTACCTGTGAAGTGCGCGTATATACAGCGGCACGTCCGCCCCAGGTTCTGGGACAGACGGACCTGTTTCTTCCCAGAGTAGATCCGCATTAGCCTCATGGATAGGTTGGAGCCGAGCGGTCTTAATTTGAGGAGACAAACGTGGATGAGGAGTGCTTTTCCATCTTGCCCCACTGCTTTCACTTTGATCTCCATTTTCGGTGAAGTCCCGAGAACCGGGGATTTGGCCTACAAAAGTATTAATTTTCGGAAACTATCAACAACAATGAGTTAAACTACAGCGCCTGCAGCATCATATTTTCTCAATTCGAGAAAACCTAATTTAGGAGATAATGAAAACGCCAGAAAAAGTACCTTGTAAGATTTTATCTTCCAGGGTTCTGATAGAATCTGTATTGTGACTGATAAAAATTGATAAAAGGTAGATTGATAATATATATACTGTAATACAATAGAACCATTCACAGGTAAATAGCGCATACAGAATCATAAAGATAAGGTTCAGATTATATAGAATATGCGCACCTGATCTAAAGTATATGATTATGAACAGCAATAGCTCCAAAAACATCTCACCAGTTACTGCTCCCTCAATGGCCATCTGTCCTTCGTCAGCTTTTTAACACAATTGAACACATCCAACATGAAATGAAAACTGTGGTGAATTAAAAAAGTGCCTAAAGTGCTTTTATTGTTAAGATGACCTTCTTTCTCTCAGATGCTTTTTATAACTTTCTTAAAAATCTTTACAACTGAGCCCTAAAATGTAGTCATCAATTCATAATTTGGTGTGAAAGCAAGGAACTGAAGCAATTTGCAAATATCTCCATCATGGAAAGACAAAGGATATTTTTAAAAGACGTGTGTATAGCAGGCGTGTGTTATTAAGGTACTGTAAACATCTCAGCATGGCAACACAGTGTGGATGAAAGACTCACCCTAGACAACACAGCAACACGAAACAGAGAAGCACAATGACAGTCTTCAGTTGACTTTGGGAAGAGGTCCATAGATATGGAGTTTTATCAATCATTGCGTGGAGCCAAATTGTAGATTTTAGTGTAAGAAGCCCTGAATCAGAAGATCTCAGATTACATGTTGGGCTGTACTCAAGCAATCAATCCCTTTGGGTAACCTGGAGCTAGAATATTCAGTGCTTTATACGTGAGTGGGATACTTTTATTTCACAGGGAGCAAAGTAAATGTACAAAATATACTGAACATTATTATTATTATTATTATTAGTTACATATTATATAGGCACATACTGCAGATGGTGTTTAGGGAAAGTACAAATACTGGAAGATGCACTCTACTTCAACATTGCAGTGCAGTATCTAAGAAAAAGCAAGAAATACACAGACTTCAAAGACTGCGAGAGAAAGAAGAGTCTGTTGACTGTAAATGTCAAAGTTCAAAACGTTGGACTGGTTAATGAATGCAAAAATCAGTGATAAATTTAGAACGCTGAGAGTACAGCTAAGAGTGGTGTTGCTTAGGGCAAAACAGGGCAATCGTGGCATTGTGTAGCCTATTATTTCTTCTTCAAGACAAGTTGAACCAAAGAAGTGCAAAGCAGATTAGATTACAGGTCAGACCAGTGACCATAAAACTGTAAATGGATTCCTCTTACCACACCTACAAACATGCCAGAACTAATGACTTCCTGGCAACCAAAATCAAAGCATTTATCAAAGATCCCTCAGTTGCCTTATGTGGCACCAGTTTATAATCTTGCAGGATCATTATCAAGGTTATTATTTGGACTCCTGGTAGTGCTAACAAAGGTGTGTGAAGCCTGGATTTGAAAAGGTCACTTATTTCCAACAGAAAGATTTTACTTGTGGCCAGAATGTACACATACAATGTGCAGAAGAAGTGAAGAGACTGGAATTCAAACTTAAAAAGTTAAGCTACTTCGGTATCAGCATGTATCTAATCTTCTACTATCTTATATTCTCTTGCAGCTTTATGTGGTGTTGGTGTGGTGGTTAGGGCTGCCAAGTTACAGATGCAGGTAGAGTTTGCATGTTGCCTTAGAGTTTATGGGGGTATAATATGGATTCCCACTACACCTCAAAAACGTGATGGTAGGTTAATTGCCTGTACTAAACAGCCCGTGAGGTACAGGAATGGGCTGTTTAGTACTTTCTCATTAATCTGTCTTGTTCATTATTTTGATATTCTTTCTTTAAAGAATGCCTTTCCGAGTTCATAGAGGAGGTTTTAATGCCCTCTTCAAACAGACTTCCAGTGCTTTCCGTGTACTTAACACCAGGTTTGTGTATTACGGTCATAAAAAAAGAACATCTCCCACATCACCTGCAATTCTAGAAGCACCGTGGCAACAAGCAGCATGACTCACTGTGAAAGTATTCATTGTTAACTCAGTTTTTCATCCAAGACACTTTTATGCTTTGTCACATTAAACAAAAGTGTTCTATACCATTCATAGCCACTCTAAAATTAAATCAACATCACTCCTAAAGATTAAATCTTCATACAATATTGACAATATGTGAAGGTAGGATATTTCTGAATCCTTAAAATAACATCGTACTATCCATGAGTTATACATGTTGATTAAAAAACTATATGGAAAATCAAAATGGTTTATATTCTACCTTTGTTCCAGGTCTTCAGTTTTTGTTCAGCTCTTTTTGGCTCCTAAAAGACTTATTTTTTCCAAACAATAAAAATATTTATTGTTGTCTTGTCTCTGGTTTGACCTGTGGATAGTATTTTTATTTCTACAATTAAAATAACAAATCAAAACCCCAGAAGAGATGCTCATTTTGCCGTAACTAAACACCTTTCCTTCAGTTGTCAAAACTGTGAAAGCAGAAACAGTCCGCAAGTGTGGCAAAAATTAGTTCAGCATACACAGTGTCTAAATATAAATGGGTTCTGTTCTGGATGCGAGGTGCTATCTGCATGGTTTGTATATTTCCCCATGTTTGCCTGGGTTTCCTTCCACAGACCAAAGACAGACTTGCAGGTTAATTGGCTTCTGGGAAAACTGGCAGTGATCCAAGTCTGAGCCCTTTGATGGACTGGTGTCCCAGCCAGGGTGTTGTCCTGTCTTGGTCCCACTGCTTGCTGGGACAGGCTTTGACTCCCTTGAGACCCTAAGTTGGATGAAGCACTTAGAAATGGATGGACAATAGAATTAATTTATATATAATTTATCTTGTGTGACATCTGAGGGTTGGAGTGGTGCAGCAAGTGATCTATCTGTTGATCTGGGTCTCGGGAAAATCACAAACGCAGCCATAAGGTACAAAACAAGTGCACTTCATATACAGTGTGGGAACTAATGCAAAACAAAAGCCTAGCTCTACTTTAAGCTGCCAACTATATTTATTCAGGATCCCTCAGTGTACGCACTGGGCAGCTAAGCTGCTTACAACCTTCACAAAAAAAAACTTTTGAAAATTCAGTCTCCCCTTCCCAAAAAACACTCATCTCCCTCAGTCCCAGCTCCATAAAGGATGTGTCCTCTTTCCCCACACAGAGCCCTCTCTGCTTCAGGAAGCCCCAGCTTACTAGTTTTAAACGATTACCTGACGAATTGTCTTTAAGAAACTGGTCAGGTGACTGAGGGTGACAAAACGTTCCATATAGATTCCTGGGGAATGTAGTTCAGGCCAGAGCTGCCATCTTTCCTGATTCTGCCATCTTCACGCTTGCCTACATAATCCTAAAATGATTATACTGTATTCACAATAACATTGAAAACAGAAAAGTTTGCAAAAAAAAAACAAGAGGGTTCCCTTCATTCTCACCTAACAAAAACAACGGAACCCTGCAGAACAATATAGTCTCTGGAGATTTCCTGGTTCTTTGGGATATAAAAGGAGGTAACACAGAGAAGACATTCAGTTGTTGCAGGCATCATGATGGTTAAGGTCAGAAAAGTAGTGGAAGACTGCAGGCCATTCACCTCATCAAGTTGAGGCATGACTATAAAAGACAAGCAGAATGCACAACAAGTAGAATCTCCCCCTTTCCACTGTAAACATATCATAGTTATGATATGATTATCATGATTATAGTGTCCACTGTTAAGAAAATTAAAGCTACCGGTATAATGCCAACCCTGCCAGGAGAAGGACTCAAGGGTATCTTGATCCCTTCTGTTTGACATAAGGGGTTCAGGAGGCAAGCCTACCAAAGGCAAAGACTTAAGATCTCCGAAACAAAAGGCCGTTTTCAGGATAAAGTCTCAAAAAGTACTGATGACTTTCACCTGTTTGAATGTGTCTGTAATCAGGTTGCAAGGAATCAGCATCAGAGGATGAAGTAGAAAAAGAGGAGAAGTTTCCAAACTACATCTGAATGACCACAATGTATTATGGTCAAATGAATACAAAAATTGAGTTTTTGCACATGGTTAGGGTTATGTTTGGTGTAAAAGAGGTGAAACTTGTGAGAAAATACTACTGCCCTCCGAGAAATATGGCAGGGAGTCCATTATGTTTTGGGATTGGATCCAAGTTCTGGAGACCTTGTTATGATAGGAGGAATCAACAACCACACCTAAATATTTTGGCCAAACACCTATTAAATTTCCTTGGCAAAACATCTACAGCATAGCATAGCTTCAGGACATCCTGTGCAATATGATATAACTGCACTTTCTGAAATCTTTTGATAAAGCGCTACTTGAAACATTAATTCTGAGGCAGAAAGTTGCTAAAATTCAAGGAAGTGTTTGCATTTGGCTAAGAGCTGCTCAAGTTGCAGAAAACAGATTATTAACTCAGTCAAGTTATTAGTGAGGTACCACAGGGACCAGTGTTAGGACCACTGCTCTTGCTTACTTAAATAAATGATATAGACCTCATGTTTAGTCCTTCAAATTTACAAATAATAAATTCATAAAATAATAAAACAGATGAAGCTACAAAAATGTTTTTTTACAAAATGTTTTTGCAAAGAGCGTTTTAACAATCTAACATGAAAGCTTGTAATGATAAAAGATGGCTATTATTATTTCCCCCATTGTGCCAGTAGCTCTGCAAAAGTCAATGCATTCTTTCATAAAGTGTCTGTGATCTTCAAATATAAATGAAATGTAAATGAAACTTGAATACAGAATAAATAATAGGCAGAAATTTCAAAACACCATCAAAGTAAAAATTACACTTACCCCATACTGTATGTCATTTTAACACTTTAGCTACTGCTTGTTATATGCCATCTACTTTACATCTGGATAAATAATAGTGAGTTTGGATTCATTCTGCCAATGAAAGATAAAGATCTTCATCTGAAAAATCATTGAAGAGTCATTAAGTCCTCTCCTCAATTTGACACTATATAGCTTTATTAGGATTATAGTTAATTAAAACAGCTCTAAGCAATTGGATCAACATTGCTTGTTTCTTATGCCTACAGAGTAACAAAGGATGGCTACTATTTTTCTGCACTAAACACAATCTCGGCTCATTATGCCATTATAAACCCACATGTAGCTACAGCTGGCGGCAGCTCCACTACTGCATGAATAAAGTCTGATGAAAAGCCACTTTTCAAAAGAACCTACAAAAACATCTCCTATAGTCTTCGTGAGAAAATGTAAGAGAGTTATACTTCTTTGAGTTCATCGCTTTCATTTAACAATAAATGGAGAGAACACATAAAATGAAGTAGCATGTTTTTAACTTTTTACATATTTTGTTTAAACCACTGTACGATATAAGCATGCAAGACCCAGTCAGTCAGCTAAGCCTTACTGTGTTTGACATGCTTTTATCATGTATGCATGGGGCTAATTCACAATTAAGTAATGAAAAGTAAGAAGAGGACATTTCAGGCTTTTTCAGGTGTGTCCATAACCAAAAACACAGATTTTTTCTTATTATTTTGCAGACTGGAATTAACATCCAAAATGATGCATTTCAACCTGCACACTGCTGCACAGCCTTTCTAACTGCTATGAAAACAGTTCGTACTTGGAATATGTACCTTTTGAACAGATTCACTGTTAAGAAAGCTCAAATTGAGAATACTGCTTGATCCTTTCAGCAGTAACGCAAAACATAAAGCCATTCTTAAAGAATTGCACATGAACATTTTTTCTTCTTAACTATTTATAATATTACACAAATTAAACACAGCTGGAAGTGAATACATTGATCTGTAGGTTTCATTCTGGGCTTATTCTTAAAAAGGTTTGGAGTTACTATCATTCAAAAGTTGAGGTATAAGAAAAAAGTATTTAAATAGGAAATTCCATATATGTAAAAACTATAGATTTACGTGCACTGTATATTCACAAACAAATGCTTGAAGAAGCTTATTTTACACACAGATCATATGCAATTGTGTTTTCATGAATTATGATATGTTTACTTTTTTATGTTTTCAGAGGGTATGAGCGGGCATTTCAGAAGCTTAGCATGGCTAGATTCATTTGCACAAAGAAAACAGGAAGCTTATCTAATCAAACATTACAAGTAGCCTTTTATCAGGTTCGAAATGTTCTCATCTAGGAGGAAAATTTACAGAGGTGGCAGAAATTTAGGCCTTACAGAATTCTGAAGGGAAGCATGTGTGAAGTTGAAGTGAGATGTGTTTGCAGGTATGAGATGAATTATAAAGCAGGAAAGAATTTTTCAATTTACATTCAACTTCAAAGCCAGACTTAAACCTGTTATGTTTGTAAATCAATGCATAGCATAGTAATTGATTGATGATCAAATATATCAACTCAATGTAAACATCAATAATCCATTTAGCAGTTGCTATTAAAACGAAACCCTTAGGTTGAAATACTGTATACTGGTACATTTCAGAGTCTTCATTGTAAACCCAGATTTCAAGCAGATGAATTTATCCCCTGTCATTATAACCGATTTCAAATGGTGCTAGAAAACATTGTGGACTCTGAACACCAGAGGAAATCAGTCATCCTTCAAAAGGGGTGAAACTGGGGAAAAAAGAAGAAGGAGGAAGTGCCTACAAGAAGAAGTGCCTTTTAAACAGATTACTTTTGATAAAGAATACTGAGAAGAAGAGTATTGTCCTCACCTTAGTTGATACATAAAATTAAGCAAATACTACATTTAAATTCTCACCACTATCTGTCCAAGTGGTTTATATTCTGCTCTATATGACAAACATTTTAACACGTTGCAGCCTTGGGTGTTATTTGAAACAAAACCCTCTGACTTTTGTGACGAATGCGCCAGATTCAGGGGCTTTTCAACCGTTCTGGTGGTAAAAACAGCAGTAACTTTCAACGGCATACCTTGGCAAAGAGAGCCATTTATTGTATCAGTTCTAGCACTGCCTTGGAGGAACAGTGTGTTCTGGTTAATGATCTGCTCAGGGTCATCACAGAGCTATAAACAATCCCTCCTAGTGTGAAGCCCTTGTGGGTGTCAGCTGATAAACATTTCCTTCTTTTCAAGAATAAAACAACTGAAAAATAGTGGATACTTTTTAATGACATGACGATACAAAACTCCAAAGAATATAACATATAAAGATCTATCCATTTGGGTAATGCCAGCAACATTCCACACACTGTACAGCATTTGCCAAATCCAGATTATTTTTGCTAAAATTAAAATCATAGGATTTAGAAAGGCAAGACTGTTCAGCACAAATATTTGGGATTTAACAAAGTGCATCTGCAATGACAAATGGAGCACGCTAAGAAGATTGAAAAACATATGTACACACTTTAATCACACAGCTGCTATTCTTTCTCCAAGAACACTGATTTCAAATGGTGCTAGACACTGGGAACATAAATCTAAACCACCATATGAAACCAGCTTCCTGGGGAAGATCACCAAATGACGAAGAGGAGCATGAGAAGAATGCTGGCATTTAAGATGTCTGTCAGATCATTACAGCTTTCTGGATCTAAAGGGACAAGAACAGATTTTGTAAATGTTTACAAAAACAGAAGAAAAATAAAACAGATAAAATAATGATTATGAAATCGTATTAAATTGTCTTAAAATGAAAGACACTTTTTTATATTTCAACAAAGTGTGCATTTTCAAATGAACTAAGCCTGTGCCTGATACAGAACAAAATTCCTTTAAGGTAACAATAGTCTATTTTAATAAGCCCCTTTCCACTTATAATGTTATGTAATATTACTATAGGGATGCACTGATCTATATAGCCATTTTCAGTAACCACACTGTTGTAAGAAACAGGTGCATTTAACTCTGGTGCTCTGAGGACCCGCTTCACAAAAATGCCACAAACATGTTGTACAAATTAATAATATCTTAAATGCACAGTCTCCATCTGTCTGGGAGTGCACAAAACAACTGATCCTAAAGTACTAATAATCACATTCAATAGCCTTATTTGGTCATGAAATGGTGGGTTACCACACAGAGCTGTGTATAGGGAGTGATTAAGTTGAAAAGATCAGTGTATCTTTTAAAAACAGTAATAACTAAAATAAAAATGCATATACTATGAGCCAAACAGCTATTAGAGATAAAGTATTATTTAACTCTTTATGATGGTTTTACCTAATCTAACCAGTGGAATACAATGACATTTTAATTGTATTCCACTGAAAGTCTATCATGGATGGCCATGGTTTAATATATGATTGTTACATATAAGATTCTAGTTTTTGTTTTGTTGTGATTGTAGTTAACCTTATCCCTGTGAAGACCATCTCGCTACCTTCAGCAGGAAAAGCCCCAGTCTTGTGATTAAAAATAAAATATTAAATTTTTCTTTCCTGTGTTTGAAAGCAGTTGTGGGGGAACCTTGAACAAGACCTTGTAGAGAGAGATACAGGGGCTGCTGGCTTTCCTTCCAGAGTGTCAAATTACTTTATGGAACCGATACTTTGCGTGAGTGAACAAACAAAGCACTGGTTCCAGGTCTGAAACCTGATTAAACTGTTGATTAAATTCATACTTACACAGCCAGCAGCACTCCGGGACCAGAACTGGCCTCCACTGAGTGAGAGGAACTTTCCTGCTTCTTTAGGTCAAACTGCAGAAAGGAAAGGGTTAAAATCTTGACCACAGTGTGGCACTCAGAGCTCTTCCTAAGCAGGTAGGCTGAAATGTAGGGACAGTTCCAGGTTCTTCTCTTCCCATCCCCTTTTGTACTTATGAGCTAAGTGTGCTACTGGCTGCAGATATCTCCTCTTGTTTTTAACTTTTTTTTTAATATCCTGACATGATTTGACAGGTTATTAGAGCTATTTCCAGTGCTGATTGATATTTCCTCACTGCTGCACTACACAAGGGCAGTTTGTCTGTGTAAAACAGCATGCTGTAATTGGAAACAAAAACTTTTTTTGAAAAACAAAACCGTTCCGGTAAAAGTGCTCTTCAAGAACACCGTAATGCAAATAAACACCCGAGAAAACATTTTCATTTGACATCCATATGGTAGAGAATTTATTTTCACATGATGTCACTGAGCATTATGGCTTTTTTATTCAATGTGAAAGTATTACAACTCTAATGCACATTGAAACATAAATAAAACAAAATCATCCTGTCACTTCACAAGGCCACAAAATGTGGATCCTTGGTTTATACATATATCTTTCAATTCCTAGGAGCACAAAGCTGTGTGGGAAATATCCAAGTCTGTAACACTCACTGAATACATGCAGATTTTATTCAAAAAGTACTTACCAGATTTCCAATACTGGGCTTTTTAAGATTAATTACTGCCTTTATTTTCAGGAACCTAAAAAAGAGAAAAAAGTGACAGTGTACTTAAGCTGTACATGAACGTACAGTGTGTCCTCTGGCAACTACAATCCATGTAAACACTACCTACAAGATAGATCTCTATGGACACAAAGTACACTATATTTGCCACATGACTGACATTCCTTCTTTTGAGAGTTAGCTAACAGAGCTGTTAAGCAAGGTGTGTTCTTATTACAATGGGAGGAAACAATTATACAATTGCACTGTAAACACTGTCCATATTTTTTTTTCCTTTGACACTTAATAATAACAGGTTAATGTAGTAATAAATGCAATCAAGAAATAGAGTGTATAAAACCACACATTTTAAAAAGACAATCACAGGTGGCAGTAACCCATTTTTAATACTACTGATCCAAACACATTTTTGATTTTTCAAACAAAAAAAAGTAACCTTAGCAAAGAAACCATTTCGCAGATGTGTTGAATTCATTATTATTTTTTACATTCCAGATTCAAAAAGCAGAATGTCTAAACCCTCTCAATTTACTCGAGGTACTGCAATGCGTGCTGCTCTGCATCTCACCAGGATCTAATCACAGTCCTTGCTAATGCCACACTGTGCTACTTCACAGCTCTCAGAAAACGGGAAAATCCAATTCTGCTCAGGTTCCTAAAAGGAGTTTATCCATTACATCCCTAAAACCTGTAGTTAATACACGTCAAACACCGGGAGTATTGTATAGGGTCCTGGAAATCCTAAGATGGGAAACTATTCCAATAGCTTGGATAAAAGGCAGTGTTTCCACACTGAGGGCCTTGTTCAGCGGTTCATTCCACCATTCATTTAGAGGTAAAGTCATAAGCTGAAAAAAACCTGGACTTTCCAGGCTGAAGACCAAACTAGTCTTCAGCTTCTCTCACATTTTCAAAAAGAAAATGTGAATGACAGTTCAGGCAACAAGTTCATACTTTGATTTGGATGTCTTGTTCATCGCCTACAAAAAGAGAAACTGCTTAAATAATGATCATATTTTTATTACTATCAAGTTACTTATCAAATGGATAAGTGCAATTGGAAAGCTATTTGTATGTTTCTGCATTCCATTAATTGGTTATGTGGAGAAAACAATTGCCTGGCAAACATAAGTCTTGAAGTGTCTTAAGTGCCACATCCTAGTGATACAGTACGTTTCCAGGTGAAGAATGGAACAGATCAAATGAAAATTCAAAATACAAAGATATTCTGTCTTCACTTCTTACAGGACTTGGCCCACAATCAAAAACAACAATCTTAAGACAATGTGGTCCCTTTAATAGCTTTTTCTTTAAAACAAAATACACACAAGTAAAATAAGTAAAACAAAAATCAAGAGCAAACTACCACTTGATAATTTAATATTTTCTTTTAATACTGTAAGAAAAAACACTGAATCACAGTTAATTCCTGACAAACCAGCACCACCTGAGTATACTTTATAATGCAAAATATTAAGAAGACATTAGGAGTGCTTTCAAATCATAAATAATTGCTCTGTATAGCAAAGGAAGAATGCTTTTAGGGCTCTCGGAGAATGCAGACCGATAAAGTGTCTTCATATTTTACATCCTGTACTTTAAGCCTGCATACAACTAAGCTATAAAATATAAAGTACTTGATAAATCATTTTTGACTATCCAATGTGATACACCAGCGTAAGGCATAATTATACTTTACCATAATTCTCTGTGGGTGGTTTTCTGTGTGGTTGAGTGGTGTTCTCAAAAGTTTAATATTATACTTAGCTTTAATGGCTACATTCAATATTGTTGTTTTTGATGGGTCTTATTTTTACAAATAGATAAAATAACTGCAAGAAGCAACACATAGTGAGAGAAGATAAGTTTAGAAGAGCAGGTGTAAAAGCTTTGATAATTTATCCTTTTTTGAAAAGAATGGAAACAGCAGATCATATTTCACTTCCTACATCTCTCTCAGAAGGGCCCTGTTCTTCAGGCAGGCATAGTTTGACTGAATGTACTTAACAAAAAAAAAATGTCCTATTCTTATCTTGTAAAAAACAGACAATTGTCATACCAATAATAGTATTTCTCAAATTTCTCTGTAAACAAATAAATGAAAGTAGTGACTTGATTTATTAACCTATAGGTCTTTTTGCATTGTTTTAGACCATAGCTGTGAATCTAAAACTGAACAACAGAGGGCGTTAGTGGTTTTGGTAAACAGCTGCTTTGGTTTCAAGATTCAGAGGCTTTCATGACTTAAAATAACACACCTTAACCTGGGGGAGTAAATACTATGCATGCAAAAAAAAAAAAAAATTTTTTTTAATTATATATTTGTACAAGCCATCATGTTTAATACATATAGTGCAGAGCACAACCCCAAGTCAGTAAGACTTTCTTTTTCTCCTCCTAAAAATGACAGGGCAAGTTGGAGGTCACATACACAGCAAGATTCATGTCTGTTTGTTGCCCATCTGTGTTAAGCAAGCGATCGAATACAGACCACCATGTTTTATGAAAAATGTGTTGTGTTTTTTGTTAGTTACTGGTCTAAGAACAAAAAATGATAATTATTGATAATTATTTTTAATAAAAAAGCACATCTGAACTTACCACATGCTGTAGATCTATTGTTCACACTAATCTTCACAGAACAACTACTAAATACTTTCTGTAACTAGGCAATCTTCTGATAAACTTGACCATCCGCTAAAAAATCCAGAATCGGTCTCCCTGATCCAGCACTCAAGAAAACAAAAACTGAAAGGTAGCTCTACTATCATAAAGTGAATGGTCTCTCCAGAAAATACTGAAAACAACAATGAAATACGAAAAAGTTTCAAAAGATCATCCAAAAAGTGCCTGCCCCCTTGATTCTGAGAAGAGTATTCTCAATTTAAGAGTTCAACATCAATTGCTAGTTGCATGAGAGGAAAATCCCTTTTAATGATGGTGTTTGTTAACATGACTGATCTCTAGATGAACAGGAACAAACCATTAGTTGTCTGAAACAGAGATCACTTACACCCCCTGTCTCCTTGTTCTTAGTTTGGCAACTACATGGGACTTTTTCTTCCTCAAAATGAAACCATAAATTTCTTCATTCTTAATTAAATCACATTTATAGTCAATTTAGTAGGACTGTAACTACAACAGTTTCTTTTTTAACAATAGCAGCACAGTATAGTTTAAGATTATTATTTTTTTTTGCGGGGGGGGTGGGGGTCTGTGGTGGGCTCCCTGTTTTGTGTTACAGGAATTTCTTTAAATCAGCAAAACACACATTGCAAAACTAACCAAAGAATTTTGTGCCAAGATAAACTTCAGTAACCTGATAACTTGCTAACCAATTTGTCAGATTTCATTGCTTATGAAAAAACAGACCTGTTTGAATCGCACCACCCTGTTCCTTAACATTTGCCTTACAGCTCTGTACAGTTAGTGCACACCAGGAATGAGACGTAGATCAAAATCTTTGTTTAAGATCACATAATGGAAAAGCTACATTCTCACATTACTCTAAGAGTACTAACTGGACAATACTTTGCATCCATCCATTTTCTAATCGCTTCTTCCAATGCAGGGCCCTGGGGAGGCCAGAGCCAATCCTGGCAAAGATTAGGCACAAGGCAGTACGCCCTGGAGTGGATACGGACACAAACACAGACACAAACGCACCCACACCAGGGCCAATTTTCCCAGAAGCCAACGAACCTCACACGTACGTTTTTGGACTGTTGGAGGAAACCCAAGTAAACACAGGGAAAATATGGAAACTCCACGTAGATAGCACCCTAGCAACTCAACCCGGAGACACAGTGCTGCGAGGCAGCAACGCTAACCCCTGCACCACCCAAACCAGACAACACCTTTCAGGTTAATTCGTTTGAAGTAATCTTTGAGACATTCCATTACATGGAGATCTAAAGTAGGATGTGCAACAGACTTTGCCATTATCACGGATTCTTATCGCACAGGACCTTCAAACAAGGCACCTCAGCATTTGATGATCTCAAGCCTCATACACTTTTTAGATCTTCAGTGCTGTTATTACACATCTCTGACAGCATCAAAATTAGTTTTAAGCCCAAACAGGGGCAGGTAAAAGGGCTTCGCAATAAATGCAAACCATCAATTACAGTCTAGTTTTAAATTTGTAAGGTGCAGCAATGCAAATAATGACCGCCCATCCATCGTCAGCAAGCCACTTGTTCCTTGTAAGGCTCATGACAAACTGGACCCTATACCAGAAGAACAGGCCAGAAGGTGGCACTACTTTTATGGGCAACCAGAGTATTGCAGGCCACGCACAGGAGGGAACAATTTACAGACACCAATTAACCTAGCCAGCATATCTTGGGAAGCTGCAAGAAACCAGAAAAGATGAAGAAAAGAAGATGGGGAGAACATGCAATTTCCACCCAGTCTGGTATTAAACCCAGAACCACAAAAACATTGATGCACAAAGTGAACTGCCATGTCATCATGGCATTGGTGGTTTGACCACTGAAATGTAAATGGATTCCAAACACTATCTTTTCAGAATAAGAATACTAAGCATTATTAACATAGTTCAACCTTTGAAGCTTTCTATAAATCTGGAACACTAATTGTTGTTTTAACCCTTTGTATCTCTGGGAATTCTTCAAGCATGAAAGAGTAATGGTTGCACTGATTGTTTTTTACAGGTTAACACTATCAATAATTGTTTTCGTTCAGAGAATGTGAATGGATATTGAAACAGGGCAAGATGATATTGAAGAAGGCTTTGTGCTTTTGAAATCAGTCCGTCAGCTACGACATGAAATACAGAAAAGGGATGAAATCAATATCAGCACTAAGCTGCAGGAAGCTCCGATGAAGCTGATTACATAGGACACGTATGTCTTCCTTTTTGTGGTCAATAACAATCACAAGAAACCCAAGTGTTTGTCTAACAGGGATATGGAGAATTATTGCAAAAAATCTTAAATACCTCCTGATGACGACTGCCCATACACACAGTGCATAGAATTGTGTTCATTATACTGGTTTAATTTGTACCTATTCTCTAAGAAGACAGTTCACGCTACATGGATAGTTTTAAGTGATTTTTTGGCACTACAATCCCCAATTTAAAGATCTCAGCTCACTAATCTGATCTCTGTTTACCAGGGGAAATACAAAATCGCTCGGATTCTCTGTGTTAAGAGCTTTCTCATGCAACCCAGAAAAAACATTTTGTTAAGGTAACATGCTGCAAGATGTTTCAAATACATGTTGCATATATTTAAAGATATTTATGGTGGATATTTTTAGTGTATGAAATACCTTAAAGCTCATGGGGATAATCTATGTAAATAATTTTAAACTTGTAATATGTTTGTATCCAAGTTGTTTAAACATTGTTTGTGCATTACAATGTTTTTTACAGCTTATTTGTCTGTTCCTAAAAACATAAACGTCAGTGTAATGTCACTTAAGGAATACTGATTCATTCTTGCGGAGAACAATTCGTTTTGATGATAAATTTCAACAGCCAGCTAAGGGAAACTATGTAAAGCACAGCCCTGGAGAGATCTTTGGGCGAATATCTTGGTATTTATTTTAAGCAAGCTGCAATAAGTTTTAATGTAGACTGAAAAAGGTGTAAAGAGTACAAACAATGTCCTGCCTATTATATGTTTAGACATATATAATGTATAATGTATATATAATATACCTCCAGCAACCTTATTTACTGTATGTCTTGCAGTAAATGCCCAGCCATGTACATTGGAGAAACAGGAAGGAGACTCGGAGATCGATACAGAGAACATGTTAGGGCTGTGAAAATTAAAGATCTTTCCAAGCCCATTGTGTCTCATTTCACCTCTGACGGCCATGACCACTCTAATCTCTCCGTCTGTGTTCTCAAAAACGGTTTTCCGAACTCATACATCAGAAGGACCACCGGAACCAAAATTATCCTCCAGCTAGGATCACACCTTCCCCCTTCTCTTAACGACAGACTACTTTTCTACTAAATTTTCTCCATTCATTGGAGGTTTTATTTCACACCTCTCTACACCTATTCTGACTTCGCACCTCTTGATTGGCCTCTCTTTCTGTCCCCTGCTCCCGCCTCTCGCTCCTCCTCTCTCTCAGCCTTGGTTCTCCTGCTCCATTACCTTTGCCTACTGCTTGTTTCTCTCACACCTGAAGAAGGCTCCATGGCAGAAACGTTGTGTTTTCTTTCTTCTTTTTTTCCAGCATGGAATAAACCTATTACTTGTTTCTATAGGTTTAGACATTTTTAGTTTAAGTAGGTAGCTGCATCTACATGCGTAGGCTGCAAAGGAACAAGTAAAGGTTTATTCCATGCTGAAAAGAGAAGAAAAGAAACACAAGGTTTTGGCTGTGGAGCCTTCACCCTTGATCCAAAGAAGCCGAAACATTGCGTTTCTTTTCTTCTGTTTTCAGCATGGAATAAACCTTTACTTGTCCCTTTGTAGACATGTTTAGGTTAACACTGCCACAAAAAGAGGTACTGCATCCTATAAACATTAATCATGTATAAAAAATACTTGTCATACCTAACTACATTCATTCAGATACACTTCTGTTCCCTAAACATTAAAGAGAAGTAATGGCAAAAGGGGAAGAATATGAATGTGCTGCTCAGAGTCAAATACTGTACAAGCAGATTATTAATAAAGGTGCAATGGAACACAAAGAGCGTGGCACAAACATTTCATGTAACACACTAACTTCTATACTCTAACATGTCATCATAAGTGACTTGTACAGACCCAATTTAAATGTTTTTAGGAAACAGATTATTTGGGACCCCTGACCAGATTTGGTGTTGGGTACAGGTTTCCCCTGGATCAGAAGTTCCAATTTCATTTAGAAAAAGATTCTGTAGCGATTCAATTTCCAGACATTCATATTTTATTTCTGCGTTTATATTAATATATTTTAAAATAATGCTAAACCAAACTGCTTTCTCCTGACTCCTAAAGAAATGGCTCAAATAACTTTGAGGTTTATTCCAAGGTTTAGTTCACTGCAGACAACATTAAACTAAATTGAATTTCAATTCATTGTCCCTGGCAATGACCTCAAGGTGACTGAATGTATTACTCTTCTGAAGGGCAATATATTAATACCCTAAAGAGCTGGCTCTGTGAACCATTACAAAGTACTGTATTACTGCTCCCAGCCTGTACAATGCTATTACTGAGTGAGCAACATAAATCGGAAAAATGAAAATCATAAAAACTTATTTAATTTCAATGTACTTCAAATTCAGTATTTAAGCATAAATAATTATTTGAAATGATAAAATTAAGTTGATAAATACACTGTTTTTCAAGAGGATCAATGACTGTCAATATTCTTTCAATAAGGAGTTCACTTCTCCAAATTATGCTTAAGGAATAACACTGATCAAACAATGAAAAGGGAGACAAAACTCTAATAGACAGACCAAGAGATACCAAATCTGAGCATTCTAATTCACAATACTATAATGTGTAACTTAAATTTTACAAACTGTACTCAACAGTGTCAACTCCAGGATGAAAAGCACTGTGTACGTCAATTTAAAAATGCTGTGAGATATTCATCATGGAAACTGTTTAAGTGACTCATAAAATGCAAACATCTCAGAACTCTTATTCTTAATCATCTTTAACACACAACCATCTTAAGCTTTGGGACCTCAGTCTTGAAGTTATTGGAAGATGGGGGCAATATGAATAAATTCTGTCAGATTTAATTAATTCTGAGTTTATAACACTAAAATAATGAATCAGAAGGACACAGTGCAAAATGTTGATTTAAATTCAAACAAGGGGCAAGATAACAATGTTTGATGACAATAGCTGTAGCCCTGGATGACAATTTAACAGATTTAGATCATAACAGCCATTTCATATTAGGCCTATATATTAAGAGCCCAGCGGAGAGTGAGAAAATATTTTGGATCACCAGCGTTATGCAGATACATTGTTTTACTCAAACTAAAACCTATTTTCTCTTTTCTACAATAATCCTGTAATTTGCAGTACACCGAAGGAGGGAGGTAAACATGGTATAGACACTACTGTACATGAACTTCACTCTATATAGATGCACAGAGAAATACCATATATCACACAGAGACAAAGGTAGTATTGAAAATAAGTGAGTTGAGATCTTTTTAAACATTCATCATGTGTGTCTATAGCATATGAATCATACTGATGGTCATACACCAAAGTAGCAACTTCGATGGCTCCAACCAGAAGAAACAAAAACACAGGTTCATTTGTTCCAACACATCCCCCTCACGCTCTGTAAATTTCTGCCACTGGTGGTTAATTGATCAGCCTAGGTTCTGGCTAATTCTGTTTTATCCTCCTTATCTTGTTTCTCTACCTCTGATCCTCTAGAGGACAAAACACATTTGCTTAATAGTGCTCTTATCTACCCTTGACACCTTTGCCCCTCTAAAAACTCACACCATCTCTTTCTCGCTCTGCTCCCTGGTACACTGACCATCTGCGATCTATGAAGGCAGTCTCTCGGAAACTTGAACATGGGTGGAGTCTTTCTGGCCTAAACGTACATTATCAGGCTTGGAAAGATTATTTGTCTGAATATAAGGATACACTAGAGTCTGCTAGATCCATCTACTTCTCTCACATCATTGAAAATAGCCATAACAACCCCAGACATCTTTTCTCCACCATCAACAGACTGCTCAAGCCAAACTGCCTCCACTACATTACCTACAGTACCTCATCGCAACTTTGCAACATATTTTAAAATGTATTTAGCTTCAAGACCAACAACATCCATCATCACATTCTTTCCACAACGCATGTCACTTTCACACCTCCTCCCTGCTTGCCAATGGTCCTCAAAACTGCTGCCACTACCCCCATATCAAAAAAGCCTAACATGGCTCTGGACAATCTAAACAATTTTCACCAAATCTCCAACTTACCCTTTCTTGCAAAAATTCTAGAATGCTCTGTCTCATTTCAATTACATAATCACCTCATTGTAAATAACCTTTTTGAACCCCTCCAATCTGGCTTCTGTCAACTTCACAGCACAGAAACTGCCCTGTTCAAAGTTACTAATGATGTTCTAATAGCTTCTGATTCTGGTTCTCTCTCTATCCTCATTCTTCTTGATCTCAGTGCTGCTTTCTACACTGTTGACCATGACAACGTTCTCGTCTTGAGACTGTGTTTGGAGTTTCTGACACTGCTCTCAAATGGTTCAAGTCTTACCTCACTGATCGCTGTCACTTTGTCTTTCTTGTGGATTTAGGTCTGGAATTGGACTCGTTAAGTCTGGTGTTCCTCAGGGCTTGATACTGGATCCCCTACTTTTCAGCATTTACATGTTTTCACTTGGTCAGCTTTTAAGATCAAATGGCCTCAACTACCATTTCTATGCCGATGATACTCAAATATATATCCATACCAAACCTGACACTGATGTCGCTGTCTCTATTCTATCAAATTGCATCTCTGACATAAAAATGGGGGTGACTCAAAATTTATTTCATCTTAACTGTGACAAGACTGAAGATGGTACTGTACTTCAGCTTCAGTCTAAATTGAAAAACCTTGGGGTGCAAAGGAACAAGTAATAGGTTTATTCCATGCTGAAAAGAGAAGAAAGAAAACAACGTTTCAGCTGTGGAGCCTTCTTCAAGTGTGATATGTGGTTAACTAAGTACCACTTAGCTACCTGTAATTCATGTGGCCGTTTACATAACTAACAACAACAACAACAACAACAATAAACAAACAATTAACTTTATTTTATTTTTAAAGAAGGTTTTGAGTCTGGATTTGAAGGAGTTTAGAGAAGGTGACTCTCTGATATCCTTGGGGAGAGAGTTCCAGAGCTTAGGGGCATAACAGGAGAAGGCCCTGTCACCCATAGTGTAGACAGGCTTGGGTGGACAGTTAGGAGACCAGAATTAGTGGAGCGAAGGTTGTGAGATGGGGAGTAGGGTGATAATAGATCAGATAGGTACTGAGGTATCAAGCCATGCAGAGCCTTATAGGTGAGCATGAGGATTTTGAAGTCGACTCGAAACCTGACAGGAAGTCAGTGCAAGGACTCCAGGATAGTAATGTGATCACTTGCACTAGACCTGGTCAGGATTCTGGCTGCCGAATTTTGGACAGAGTTTGTTCAAAGTGGATTTAGATACCCCAGCAAGTAGAGCATCACAGTAGTCAATTCAGGAGAAAACAAATGTGTTGATCAGCTTTTCAGCCACAGTTAGTGATAACATAGGGCGTAGTCTAGCGCTATTTCTGAGGTGAAAAAAAGATGTTTTGACAATATGATGCACATGTGGGTCGAATGTTAAGCTTGAATCAAATATCACCCAAAGGTTGTAGTAGTTCAGGTGGGTAGCTGCATTACATATAATGCACTACATATAGTTAAACATACCATGCTTTAAACTGTACTATGTAGTGTCATGTTAGCACACATTAGCTCAACAAGTAAGAAAAAATTCAAATTTAATTAAGGAAGTGTAGCATGAGGTTAGCATAATCAGTTCAAGCTGTTACTGCAGATGATTTATTTATGTGCTTTAGTAGTAGCAGGAAATAGGAGTTATGACTACTACTCCTGCAATGCACATTAAACACTTAGGGATACATTTCAGAACCATAGATTCATCCTTTTACTTCCCTTTCAATTTCATTTTAAGTTGCTCCAATGCATATGTAATTACTTTTAAGATGATACAGCCCTGAATCATCATCCTGCGAGGAACTTGCATGTCTGAAGGAAGTTACTTATCTTGAAGTATTCACATTTCATAAATATTTCCATAATTTCATCTGTACTACTGCTTACATGTTTCTTCAAACACAGAGTATATCCAAGGGCAAAAAATTAATGCAATAAGATATTTCAAAGTCAAGCTACGGTGAATGAAATGATTTGAAATAGTCTAGAATTCAAAGCCACCTTAATCTTCATGACACATGAATAAATATTGTTTTCAAAATCACCAGCATGCAGTAACAGATGCTTCAAGAAGACTGGCAAATGTCTTAATACATTTATTCAATCTTACGATTCCAGGGCTACAGATTTCACAACAGCTTTTGAGTTTAAGAAAAAAATATATTTTATATCTTTAAGCAGCCCTCTATTATTCACCCAGACTATACATTTTTAAAACAAAACCTTTAGAGGAACATGTATATCTGTAACAAAGCTAATAAAAGAGACAGCCTTTCTCCTTTAAGGAGAAATCTTTCTTTCAATCAGTCTATCATATTCTAAGAGTAAACATCACACATTTTTTAGCAGCTACTTTGGTCGTCAGAAATAAACTTTCAGTTTCCTTAAGAGCGCGACATTAATTCACCAATGTATTTTAGTATTTGTCTATGTACAGAGGCTAAAGCGTGAAATACTATAGATGACCTAAACCTGACCATGTGCTTTTTTGTACACGATACACAAGAAATTTTAAAACTCAACTCTTATTTCATAGTTTGTCATTAGTTTATATTACCTGCAATTGCTGTAAATAAGATTGAGCAGATGTGTTTCTCGGTCTCTGCTCTTTGTGAAGAATGAAAAAAAAGCAAAGAAAATGAATGGAAACTATAAAAAAAATCTCAGAAACCATAAATAACCATTAAGTTCTCTCCTCAACAGATGGTGTTTACACAAAATATATTTTCAGATTCTGTATTAACTTGAACTTTGTAATTACTCATAAAAATGAAATCAACATACCAGGGCTTACACAGAATATAGCTATGCTGCACTTTAATTCACAAAACAGCATGCTGATGAAATGAATACAGATGTTCTTACTACAGTGCCTCTTCAGTCTGTAATATTTTTTGTATGCCAATTAATAAACAGCCAGATCAGTAAAATATTTACAATTTTTCTTTTCCTGTGTTGTAAGAACAGTTCCCCTGCCCCCCCAAATGATTTTACAGTAAATCTGTTTTCCTGGAATCACTCAGTTCCTGAATATGTGATATAACCATAATTGGTTGATTAAAATGAAGAATGTAGTTCAGAATAGGCTTCTGCCATCAGAGAAATCCCCTTAGTACAATGTGATGTGTAACTGAATGCTTTAAGTACAAGTATTATTAAACCAAAATTACCTGCATACATACATGTGTGCAGAAAGGGGATTCCATGGTACATTGGTTTACACGTAAGGTTTTTACTCATTGCTTCATAGCTTGAAACAAATTTGTCTGATTGTTAAAATTTGAGGAAAGAATGCTAAAAACAGGCAAAAGAAGGACTTCCCCAGTCTTAGCAATTTGGTTCTGCTGTAAGAAAAGCACATTGTTAAACTGACAATATCTTGCGAGCAAAATGATCAGCCTACCTAATTCCACTGCTATCATTACAAAACACATTCTTTGATCACTGGAGGGGAATGAAGGGAATAAGACAATAAGGTTTGAAGCAGCTCGTTATTTGATACTAATAATAACACAAAATTGCATTTATATGGTGCTTATCAGCCCAAATGACCCCAAAATCACTGTGCATTTTAGAAAGAGTCCACTTCATCCATAACTAAAGTACAGTACCCACTCTGGGAGATGCATGGCAGGCATTATGTGCTAATCAGGTACAGAAGCGAGAAACAGGGAATGAAGCGAGAGGAAACTTAAAGTAGGCCAGACTGTGAAAGCCTACAGAGAAGCCTAGCTAGGATACCACAAAGTGACCCGAAAAGTGCTATTGGATTTTTAATGACCAAAAAGTCAGGACCTCATTTTATTGTCTCCTACAGTATATTTTCCCCAGTTACAAGAAAGGGACATTGGTGTGGAAATTCTGGACCAGAGGGAAGAGTGACACCTGGTCCAATACCCCTCACAAAAGCAACCTGGCCCTTCTTTAGAGGTCACCAATCTCAAAATGATACAGGCAAGACCAGCACAGAAAGGATCTGCGCCTGTGACTGGAAGGTTGCCGCGGCCGGCAGAGGAATCCCGCGGCTGGCAGAGGAATCGTACTCCGTTGGGCCCCTGAGCAAGGCCCTTAACCCTAAGACCCTGCGCTCTGACCCCAAGCTTCTCTCCCTGTCTGTGTGTCTGTGTCTCCATGGAGAAAAGCTGGGGTATGCGAAAAAGCCAAATTCCTAATGCAAGAAATTGTATAGGGCTAATAAAGAAACAGTAGTAGTAGTAGTAGTAGTAGTAGTAGTAGTAGTAGTAGTAGTAGTAGTAGTAGTAGTAGTAGTAGTAGTAGTAGTAGTAGTAGTAGTAGTAGTGTTAATTAAAACAGATTAAATAACTAGTTAAAAGCTAGGAAACAGAAAGAGAAAGTGAACTGAAAACGGAGAATAGGAGATACACAAATACAAAGATACATAGGAGTACACAAAGGGTTGTGGGCATCTGGAACAAGAAACTCGGATGTTGTTGAAGCGAATACCACCACTTTTTCTAAGAAATAGGTGGATTAGATCCTCTGATCCTCTGGCAACTACAAAGCCAAACAAGCTAAATGAGTTGAAAGGCCTGCTCTCATTTGCAAACTTTCTTAGGTTCCAATGGAGTCTGTCCTCACAGTATGATGATGCCTCATGTGTCTTATAAACTTCAGAAGATTTATAGAGCATTGGATCAAAACTCAAGTGGGTTCTGACAAAGAACTTATCTCCCTCATTTCAATTTTTACCAGAAACAATGTCTTGGATTTCTTATGCCTTATGCCTTCTGTTTGGTACTTTTGGAACTTGAATTCATCTTCCTTCCTTGCAGGGTCAGAAGTATGAAGTGGTGAGACTAATGTGACAGGTTTAAAAATTCCCTTTCCTATCTCACAAATTATCTATATTGCAGAGAAATTGCATTTCACAATCTCAATGAAACATGCATTTATAGAAACAACAATTTTGTGAGGCTCTTATCAGTTTCAGTGAGTGGTAATTTAATAGAGGTGATGGAAAGATGTCCCTTAAATAACAGTTCAGCACTCATCTTCATCAAAAGAATGGTGCAGTGATTGCTTATGCTTTCTGAATCACAAAGAAAGAATACCTCATTATATTTTCCACAGAAACTGAACAGGAAAGAATTTATTAAAAAAGCAGTATTATTTACCTGTCTTTCAATAATTGTTGCACGTGTTCAGAGAACTACAGTATGGTCAGCTGCTAAGACAAAATAATTTCTATTTTGCCCATGTGTCTGACACTCAGTGCTATTTCACAAGCTACCCTGTTAGAATTGCATTGAAGTGGGACCAAATAGTCATTTTCTTCAGTGTAAACGACCAATTGTCTGTGATAAAACTGATATAATTTCATTTAGATCCAAAAATATTTTAGTTTGTGTATAATTTCAGATTTCTGCTGCATTTGCATTTCACATTTTACAACAAAGTCAAGCAGTTTTCCTGAATTGCTATCATTTAACTCATCATCTGTTACTTTGATCACATACACAGTGTACCCTAATTTTATTCTTCATACACGCAGCACTCCAAAACATTCGACATTTATAAAACTAAAATGTACTTCTAGTCCTTAATTGAAAAGGGACTAGAATTTGAATTGAGTGAAGAAGTCTAAAAGCAAGCATTCTATGTGCCAGTTTGTTGTTAACTGTCAAGAAGGTGTATACTGTATAATACTTGCAACTGTCATAATGTTAAATGTTTCATAATGGATTTGTCAAAGCACAATCTTACCCACCTGCTGGAGCACAAACTCTTGGTGACAGGATACTTTAGAAGTGATCATCTAACACTAGTAGTAATATTAGTCATTTTTTAAAATAAAAGTGTTCCTAAAGCTAACAATACTTTTGCAGAATTTAAATCCATTTCAAATAAAACTCACAATAATGAAGCCTTATTAAATTTGAGAATTAACCTGAAAATTTGTTAGGAACCAAGCCAGGATTTTATATTAAATGATGGTAAATTCCAGGTACTGAAGACAATTTGATTTTGTCTGAATTACAGTGTTTTTTGGAATGAAAGGATTTAATAGAAAATACAAAGTACTGCGTGATGACTCAAATCTACTATGTTTATGCCATGGCTGTATAAAGTGTGCCAAAACAGGATTTCAGCCTACTTTCGGGAATGAATAACTTTAAATGAACACCAGAGGATAAAAGTTCACATGCCACAAAAGCTATATGAAAAAGATATGCCTTTAAATTGTTTTACATCCTTAGTCAAAATAAGATTTTAGAGATCTGAGCTTAGTAAAAGGTAATGTTTGTTTTCAGTTATTTGACTAGAAGATTGTAATTATTTTACTCCACCAAAATATGTTTACTGAGTTATGTCATCACGGCCACCCACAGCTTTATAATGTATTTTGCTTAACATGACATCCTTAATACAATACTTTTTCAGTAATGTTAGGATATGCCAGGAATGGGCATCACATTTCTGCTGTAATCTACCTTTCACTGACCATGATACCATGCAAATAAACAATATAGGAATTCCTCTACAGACCCTGTCCCTGACATCCACCCTGTAGACAGAAACATTGACATCATCTGCAACATGAGTGTTGAAATGAACGTATATGGTGGCACATTCAAGCATGAATGACACTCATGTTTTACCAGTGCTATGCATGGCTCCCAAAGAACATTCTTTTAAATACCAACAGTCAAAGTATTCATCTAGACAAATGGGACATACGAAATTTAAACCATACTTGGGATTCTCAAAACAATTTCTGAGAAGCGACCTAAAATATTTGTGGGGATACTGGCACATAAACTACATCACAGTTAACCAGACAGGGCAATGAGGTTCAGCATCAATTTATTCTTCTAAAGATGTGAAGGCAGCACCACAGGCATCAGCTGTAAAGCTACACAAGCGGTGCAGGCCTCGTTTATAGCTTATCTGAAGCTGAGGTGTTTCTTTAAGATGTCTTATGCTTTCAGATCTGTGTAACTGCACCCCATGAGAACTTCATGCAGTTCCAGCAGTAATGTTGCAATCCGCTAATAGCAGCTGGAGCGCACGGATGCGCTGCTGACAGATGGGGGTCACACTGAATGCACAATGAATAATAAGGAGACCTTTAAGCAAGACGTATGCGGTGTCTGACAATTTCTGTATTACTCTAGCACAGATACTCATAAGATGAGCATAACAAACATTCTCTTTGATAAATTCACATTGTATTTTTTTTTAATTTAAAACACAGCCAAGTATATCTGAAGGGAAGCTTTAGGAAAACGAACTTATGTGTTACTCCTTCTAGATAATATTCATGCATGAAACAGCAGCTTCCTGCTGCCTTCAGAGATAAATCAGCTTGCACTGCAATCCTCCACTTCCTAGAGACAGGGCAAGAATGGCTTTCCTTTTTCCACACCTTGCTGTGACAGTGGGAGAGGTGTGATTTAGAGGCTTGCTCCCAGCATTCATCATATCTCACAGTGCAGTCACTCATTCGCTCCATTGACATAAATGTCAGTCTACCTTCTGACCAACTCATTTCAAGAAAAAAAAAGACCAAAATTAACCTTAAGGAGGCAAAGCCAGCATCATCCAATTCTATCCAAATTGAAGCTTGATTACCACACAAAATGCTTCCCCCAAGTTAAATACAATAGAGCCAAACAATTACAATGGTAAATCTGATAAATGTGGCAAGGTGTTGGTGTACAGGAGCAGCTTGCTAGATACGTGCTATTTTCTCTGTAACACACATTCTGCTTCTGTGACAGATTATTCTTTCTCTGTACAGGGAGGGACTTTGAAAGCAATGCAGAAAAGAGTCTTCAGGCAATGTCTACCAACACTTTCTTAAGGATGTCATCACAGTCCTTGTCTAACTTGCATTTTTGAAAAGAGAACAAAAGGAGATTCTTGATCTGCATCCCTTTCTTAACACAGAGGTGTCATACTTTACGTACTGTATATAAAAAGGAAACTCACACACTTTAGAAAAAATCATGGCTGAGGGCTGAGTTTTTATGTAGAAAAGAAATGAATGTGACACTGCCAAAAGGTTTGCTAAAAGCACATAACAGAGCAATATCATCTGAATCTGAATCATATGAATGGCATCTTATAAAAATGAGAGAAGTACAAAATCAGTTCAGATAAACTTGGTATGGTATGGAAACAAGATAAAACTTCAGGTAATTCAAATCAATCAGAGATTAGAGATGTCATTGTAATGTTGGTGTATCACAACTGTGTCACCCCTGAACAGCTCCAGAACACATCATTTAGGGTAGCTATTGTTCATGACACCCAATGCACATTTTTCTGTTGCTTACAAAGCATGTCGCATGAGATCTTCAGCTTCTTAAAGGTAAAGCTCCATCATAACTGTGTCTTTCAGTACAGGAGGAAACTTAGAGGAAAAGGAGAATGGGACAATTCAGTCATGAAGCACCTGGACATCATGGGGGAAAACAGTGATCTCAAATTATTTGTTAAAATCTGGTTCTAGTCTCAATTGAGACTATTTAAACTAAATTAAAAGAAATGACATGCTCAATATCATGCTGCCAACACACTAGTTTTGGAATTCAACACAGAATTGTGGTGCGTGAGCTCCTTGTCACTCCACTACTGTTGCAGTGACAATTAGAAGTCTGCTTATAGAATGGACAAGGGATGTTAAAATTCTAACAATATCTGGGATTTCTGACTGACAGTGATGCTGCTGCAAAGAGACACTTCGTTCAAATCCTGATTAAGCGTTCCAATAGAAAACTACAAAATCATTGTAATCACAGACCTTTGGTATCTGCATTTACTATGTAGAAAACACTTACATAAAGCAACAATAATGATAATGAAGAAAATTATCTAACGGCAAAAGAACAGGAAGAGGAAGCAAAAACCTAAATTTTGTTATCCTCATCATTGCCTTTCATATCCTTACAAGCAATGCAATTAACTCATAGGTACAGCATGCAGATAAAGCTAACAAAACCTCAAGCAATACATGCTTTGTTTGTATTCAGCTGTTCCTGTGATGACCTTAAAATGCACCCATATCGGCACACAACACATTGACACACTCAAGCACAATGTCACTATACTGGCAAGTCTCCTAGAAATTACAAGTATTGAAGTACAAAATGTCAAAATACCCAATAACCCAATAATTAAGATATAATATAGTATAGAATACAAATAAAACTGTAAAAGACCACTGTGTGAATGTAAGTGAAAGAGGGACCCGATGAAGATTTGCAACTAAGGGGACATGCTTTCTTAACTAAGAACAGGAGACATTTCTTTACACAACAGGGTGTAGGGGTATGGAACATGCTACCCAGCCACACTTTTGAAACCGCCACAGTGGAGGGGCCAAAAAGGTTACAAATAAAAGGAGGTTTTCCTTTGTTATAATGGAAAATTCATAAGAGCTACATTATCTAAAAGACTGGACTGAAAACACAACAATATAAAAAATAATTAGGCTAAACATTTATTGTTTAATCAATATAAACAGCAGATGCAACCAGTCACTGCGTATATATGAGGTTGCTAAGAAAAGCTTGGTGGCTTTTGGATAATGCTCAAAACACATCCTCCCTCCTTTTTATTAACAATGGTGCCTGGAATTCCAGTTACCATTTCTGATAATGATATCATTCTCAGAAAGCTCTGAGTCATGTTTGGGAATTAATTAACTCCAGAACTAGTGCAATTTAAACAACGTTTAAACCACTTCAAAATCACCCTGTGCTATACGCTTGTCATCTGTGCAAGTGATGCCTCAGGACAGGTTCAAGAGACTGGTGGAAGCTTACTGTATTAGAAAAAGAAAACTGTAACCACTGACTTTGGACAAACTAATCTCACTGACGTAACATTTTACATTTAGACAACATTACTACTAATCAGTTAGCCACCCAGTCCTAAAGCAGATTAGAAAGAAAAAATGAACAAGAGTGATGATAACCACAGTCCCTAGGCACAAGTGGAGAGTAAGAAGTCATTGTTTTCTTTTTATCAAAATAAGGGCAGACATTCATACTCCTGGCACATAATTAAACATATTTAAGATGTTAAAATATAACCAAACACATGGTGCACACATTTTACATCAACAAAATCAGGTGTTTTATTATTATTATTGAAATTAAAGAAAATCAAGAAGGATGATTGCTTTTTTTCTAAACGTTTTTCCTTAAAGACTCCATGCTCAGTGGGATGTCCACAACACTTTTAGAGAAAATATCCTCACACCCAGCTATTAGAAACACAGTGAAAGTTTTGAGCTACCCAGACTGCACTGAAAAGTATTTTGTTTTTTAGGGTATCGATTGAACTGTTTAACTTTTTAGTCACCGTGGTATTAAAAACTAGTCACACTCATGTGTCTATAATACTGAAGGCTTTACAGATATGCAAAATGTAAAAAAATCTTCTCTGGTTCAACTGACCATTTTTATTTCAGTTATAATTTAAAATCAAAATTATTTTTTACTAACTGTTTAGTTACTGTTACATAAATAATCTATAGCTGAGCTGCAGGAAAAGAAAAGAGGAATGGTTGTCATCCCCCTGCCAACTCCTATTCCTTGAATCTTTCATCCGTAAATGTAACACATACCAGAATCTTTACATACTGTTGTCAATTTATATGTTGCATATCCACCACACTTATTTTTGTTTATCGTCTTAAACAGTTTTAATTTGGAATGCATGATAAAATAATCAACCCAGTTAAGGCAAACAAAAACTTGTGGCACACATGAAATAACAGAAGCTTGAAAGATGTTCTTATGATCTTTACCAGATTTGTATTGCCATATGTCACCGGAACAAAGGCTTAAAAATAAGCATTAACTTGAAAGCTGCTTCCTTGTGCCTTCCCCACAAAACCATGTCTATGTACACATATAAATATCAGACCTGTTGTTTCTTCCTGATTTCAGATATCACTAGCGTTCTATATAAAATACCTCCCTACAGGTGCATAGCTCAAGACAAACCAAGACCGTACGGCAGAGAAATGAACGAATTGGCCATGTAACAGCCATCTGAACTCACGGTATACACTTGATGGTCCATCCAGTCTATTTAAGGCAACAGCACCGTCTGAGGATCTCTCACTCGCCTCTGTCTGTTGAAATGTATCACTGGTATCAAGTGAAAGAGGAACAAGAGCTGTGGAGCTCTAATCCACTTCATATGCTAGCAGGCAACCACACTGGGTTGAATGAGAAAGACACTGGTATGAAGTAATTCATTTCTAGTGAGTCAATAGAGAGGGCCAGTTCAGTCTCTCATACAACCCCAAGGCCGGCCTACTACCAGTCTGAACGTGCTGCTTGTGTTCTGTCAGCTGGGGGGCGCCCTTCAAACAGACAAGGCCTGAACTCACTAAAACAGACACTTTTAAGTTGCTCTGGTAAAGCCTGCAATATTTTATTTCTTCTCTCTCTAGCAGAAGTGTGAAAATGAGCTAAATGCATGTTGTAAAAAAAACAAAACTTATAGTTACGTTTTAGTATACAAAATAGTAGACGTTTCACATTTTTTATTATTTAGATTAACCTGACACAAAACTAAAATGTGAACTATGCATTGCTTCACAGATTTATTACTGTATATGTATTGAGGTTATTATTAAAAAGTTTATTTTAATATATCTGTAAAGCTGCTAATGTGGACATAATTTGGAAATACACATTTCTCTCTCAAAGAAAATCTTTTGGGTGACTGAAGTAATAGTCTAGACTATTCTGCTTAAATCTGAACATGCAGATCATATCTCAATAATGTTATTACATACACTTGCTTTTCATATCACAAAATAGAATCCCAGACTATAGTAATAAAGCAGATTGTGGATCAAGACCTGAAGCATGAGCCAGAATTATGGATCAACATAGAATAATGAACTACAGAAGTACTTCATAAATGCAATTTAACAGCACTTACCTCCATCACATATACTGTAGAAGAGTGTTTACTGAATTTAGTTCAGTTCTCACATTAGTGACAATTCAGAAACTTACAGCTCCTGATATCCATCAAAACTGTCTGGCAAATTTGGTTTGCAGACAGAACTAGTGGGATAATCCTTTCATGGTTTTCTTTAAATTTTCAGAACCAATTACAGGTGGTTTAAAATTGTTACATTTGCACAGAATCAAAATCACTGCTTTACGAATGTGACGTCCATACACTTCACATCAAACTTATGATTTTAGCAATAAAGCCTGAAACAGACAAAAACACAAACAAGTGAACACTTGCATCGTACGCCTCATCGAGTTCTTGAAGGCTTTATCAAATACCACCCTTAATGCTCACTCAAGGGGGATTTTCTAAAACCTGCCGTTTGGTTATTCACTCATCCTATCACAAGACGGCGTAACTGGATCTCATCGAGATGACAACTGTTCCCGCTTCTTTGTGGAAATGATTCACGGGACAGGAATCCGATTCGCTGAAGTGACTCTGCAGCTGGATAATGAACCTTCTGAAGCTGGCAATAAAAACAAAGACCCCTCGTCACACGTGCCCCACTAACCATCAATTTCTGTCCTCTGAATCACCTGACCACACAATGACTCGCTCTTCTTCAATGCTTTTCATCTGGACCTCCCTGTGGCGCCAGAACTACTGCTAACTCCTCCGGGAGGGCTTCTCATCTCAAGCATGAAGTGAGTCAAGTTCCTGCCCTCAAGCTCATGTGGATACTGTGCCAGCTACTGCACTGAATCACCTGTCATCTACAGTATATCCCATTACTTCCTGCAGAACATGACCCTGAACCTTCACCTACTTTTACACCTCACTGCATGCCACTGCCTTTCATTAAACATAAATAAAACATAAAATAGCTGCATGTAAGATCTATGAAATGGACATTTCCTTCATCGATCTATTTGGCCTCAACGTTTGCCCATCTAAATTAAACACTTCAGAGAAAACATTAACAATAGCATCAAGCCAACGTTTCTGCACTATCTCTACATCACTTGGAGGCTCACACTACTTAATACTTGGATAATGATGAACACATTAAATCACCATGATTTCATTTGGGTTCTTGAAACTCCATTAATTTTTTACAAGTCCACTGAGTCCACTGAGGAGGGGGGTAGTGGAAGGAAGTCAGGGCTGCAGGTTTACAGGTTTATGTTAGCACTACGACAAATTAATCACAACCAGTAGTGACAGTCCCATGGCATCTCTGGAGATTCTGCTGTGAAGTTAAAGCAGCAATTCAGATAACATTGATGTACTGCATTTGTCAGATGTCTTCCCAGCATGTTCAAAGCACATAAGGAAAAATGAAACAAAAACCTACTTTTCAGTGTTCTTTCTTCATATACCCAAGTAGTTGCCAAACTCCAGTAAAATATGTATGCCCCTAAAAAAACAAAACAAAACAGCTACTAACTTTTCAGAATTTTTATTCAGGCTTAAACACTAAGGACATTGATGACAACATTGCAATATACATGAGGAAATTTGCAATATAGAATAATTCAGAGCTAGAAGCTGCAAAGTAACCGGTAGATTAAATTCTACGCTTACTTTTCCTTTATACTTTTCAGTGTGGAATTAATTTCTACTTGTTTGTTTCTGAATAATAGTTGACACTTCATGATTTCTCTTCTTTACACATGATGAGAGGCAGTCAAATTCCTAAACCCGCATGAACTGAAAGCTGGGCAAGACCCATGCACTCATGCACTTTTACGTGTAAAAACAGATGAAAACAAAAAACAACAGCGTTCTGAGCATGTGTGCTGCATGAGTTAACATGGTGAAGAAAATGACTTTTGAATAACCTGCAGACAACAATATACAGCTTCATGGTAGTGATTGCCTCTCTAAAGTCAGGAAATATACGAGAACTGTCTCCTTGTATTTTACTGCAAAACGTGCAGGTTCCACGTGAGCCATTTCATTACATCTTAGTGCTTCACATGAAAAAAAAAATCAAATAAAAGGTATTTACATGTGTGTTATATGCAGCCTACACAGTTTTCAGAAAAAAAAAATTAAACCAGAGATCCCCAGTCTTGGGGCTCAATTTTTTTTCTCTATCGTCTTCATCTTAAGACCTCTGAATTGGCTGATTAAATGTTAATACGAAGAGCTCAAGAATCCTCAACAGGTTTTCAGAAGTTGACTATTTCCAGTGGCTCGGACCAGATTATGTCCTGCCTTAAACACTGTAAAACACTATGCTTAACACTACCACCAGAGAAAAAGGTAGAACTCTTAAAATAAATAGTAGTGTCTATAACCGATAATCTGTTGAGCTTAGAATCATGATGTGAAACAAGGCGAATGTTGAGTTTTTTTTAAAGAAGCTTTAGTTAATATGGAGTGGCAGTATTCGGCAGCTCAGAGTCATCAACTATTCCACTACCATCAAATTCAGGGTCTTTACAGGAAATGGGAGCAAGGAAGAGTACACCCAGGATGGGATGCCAATCCATCACAGGCTACATACAGACACATACTCACACACACTCACACCAGGGCCAATTTTCACAGAAGCGCAGACAGAACCTGTAGGTCTTTGGACTGTGGGAGGAAACCAGACACACACACAAACCCCATACAGACAGCACCCCAGGGCCCAGCATTGCAAGGGCCACTTGCCATCGCTAACCACAGCACCACTGTGCTGCCCATACTGCATCTTATTGGGAGAAAACGTAAAAGAAGTCTTTCAATTTAAATCTCTTACATCAGTTTCAAAATGCTATGCAACGAAATAACCTGATTTTCAAAAGAACTCCAGAAGAATCAATGGTGTATGATGCACTAAACTTCAATCAGGCTTTTTTTAAAGACATTCCAAAGCTAATTTGCTGAATTGTAATGATCCAATACATCAACATTTATCATGACAGAGGCTAATGCAACTTCTTCATTACATTTCATAGTTGCGCTGAAGGTCAGTGATGAAACCTTTTTTAACTGACATAGTATTTGTTTTATGTTAAACGTCCATAGAAAGCACTGGCGTCCAGCCTTGATACAGTACGTTACATTAGTGGTACAGTTTACTACAGAGATAAAGCTTTGCACGCCAACCGAAATATAAAACCATCCTTCATCTCATGAAGTCTTCCTTTTCACAACAGGTACCACCATGTCAGCATTCCATTGCACGTGATTTAAATTCCAATTAAAATAAGAATTTCTACAGGCCGAGCTGGTTTCTAAAGAAAATAACTTCATGTTGCTGGTGATAGAGTAAGTCAAGCAGTCAGTACAAGTGGTGTTCCTACACCAAAGGATGAACAGTGAAACATGGACTAGAGCGCACAAGTGGAATCCTAGTGGAATTGCGTCTAAAAACAGGAGGCGATTCCTACTTACAAACCTTACAGTATATTCCAGGTTCTACAGCTCAATGATACAGTTTTACTACCAGTAACACAACCAAGCACAATCTCAGCATTGTGATTGGAATATGTATAACAGATACGTACTAGTGTTAAAACATAAAAGGCTTTATTTATACTTATAAATGTTGAGAATTGTAGTTAAAAAGTGTGTGAGACCTGAATTTCATCTTAGCATCTCTAATGTCTTCACTACATAATCTGCACATTAAAGCAAGGGACCTTGGCAAATAAACTCGCTGATTAAAACAGGACTGATACCAAAAACAAATCTCATCCAACTTTGTAAGACCTGAAAGCAGAAAACTGAAATGAACCCGTGATAAAGCACTCAGCTGGAGTTAAAGTTGGGGGATAGGGAATCCTGGATCAGTTTTGAATGTTTTTTTTAAGATGGATGGTTTAGATGTTTTCCATGTAATTTGAAATCAAGTTCCTCAGGTAGTAAGATGTCTACAATGATTCCTGAGGAAAAAAAACAACGCATCATGCAAGTGTAATTTAACAAAATCATAGGTTAGCGTAGAACGTCGAATCACACAGTTTGAACACCAATGAAAAATGGAAAAAACTGTGAGGTACTGTACTGCGTTCTGTTCTAAGGGCCAGGCACATCAACACGTTTGACAAAAACACAATCTATATTTTTTAATTATTTGGATTTTAAAATTTTTTACCTGACACAAAACTAAAACGTGCACTACGCATTGCACAGATTTATTACCGTCTTCATAGGGGTCAGTCCTTGTCTGCTCCAATGGTAAAGAGATGCCACCCTCTTCCTAGCTCACTTGCTTTCTAAGCCATTGAAATCATTCGCAGTAGAATGGCCTGTTGTGGAGAGCAAAGCTACTGGACCTGCATCATCATGTGATTATTTATACAGTTTTGCAGTGCTTTCTGGAACAAATCTAAAGAGATTCGCTAAAATACTAGCACAGACATAAAGGAATTAAGTGAAACTGAGGGATTCCTTTTTAAATGTCCTCCAGCCCCCTCTGTTCCGAGAGCAGTTTAGGTTTCTTTTGATCTCCTTACAGTGTTCATCTCCTTGACATTAACTCAGGAATGACATGTACCACGTGGCGCAGACACATATTCTGCCAAGATGTTTTATTTTTAAGTAGAGAGATCAGTTTTACTTTTTTTCTTCAGAAACGACTTACATTTTTCAAGAACTAAATAATAATGATGCCGTGGTTTGCTTAAACATCATGTAGAACGACACCTGACTTTTCAAGCACTTCATTGAGCCAAAAGAGTGAAAATAAATTAGAATTAAAAAAGGCTTCATTAGTGCTGAAAGCATTTATCATGAGAGACTTTCAGCCTCTGCTTTCCTGCCTTTTTTATTAAAAAGTAATGTGAGTAGATAAACAGTAGGCTATATTTACGAGTTGAGAAAGGATACAGTTCTAGAATTTTCTAAAGAGTGACAAACATCATGAAACAGACTAGGTATGCAGTATAATATTTACATATGTACCACAATTTCTTTTCTTTCTGCAGTGGATGACTAAATTACAGCTCATTTCACTCTGTAAAAGTTTTACCAACATGACTAACAAGACAGGCTATGTAGCTTTACTGCCTTATTAAATTGCTGTTTACATACAGTATTTTACTTTCAAGTATTACATTTTCAGTTGTTCTCATCTTTCAGAAAATGACTTCAAGAAGCTACAGTAGATAGTGGTCTCTAAAAACCATGTACATACAATACCAAAGTTGTGTGCTGCAATGAGCACTCCAAGTTTAAAACCTAAAAGTGAATGAGTGAGTGAGTGAGTGAGTGAGTGAGTGAGTGTCATGAAGACACTGGAGAGGCTGGTCTTATCCCACCTGAGACCCCTGGTCAGCTCATCACTGGACACCCTACAGTTTGCCTACCAACCCAGTGTTGGTGTGGAGGATGCGATCATCTACATGCTGCAAAGAGCCTACTCACACCTGGACAGGGCTGGCAACACTGTAAGGATCATGTTTTTCGACTTCTCCAGTGCCTTCAATACCATCCAGCCCTTATTTCTAAGGAGGAAGCTGGAGGAGATGCAAGTCGATGCCTCCACGACCTCGTGGATCACTGACTACCTGACAGGCAGACCACAGTCTGTGAGACTTCAGAACTGTGTGTCTGAACAGGCAGTGAGTAACACAGGGGCACCTCAAGGGACAGTTCTTTCTCCATTCCTCTTCACCCTCTATACTTCGGACTTTAAATACAACTCAAAGTCATGCCACCTGCAGAAGTTCTCAGATGACTCTGCAATTGTGGGATGTATCAAGGGTGAGCAGGAGGAGGAGTACAGAGGACTGGTCAGCAGCTTTGTGGAGTGGTGTGGGGTGAACCACTTGGAACTGAATGTAACAAAGACAAAGGAACTGGTGGTAGATTTCAGGAGGAAAAAGGTCAAACCTACTCCTGTCTACATCCATGGGAGTGGCGTGGAGATGGTGGACTCGTACAAGTACCTGGGAGTGTACATCGACGATAGACTGGAATGGTCTAAGAACATCGAGGCCATCTATAACAAGGGACAGAGCCGACTTTACTTCTTGAGGAGGCTCAGATCCTTCAATGTGTGTAGTAAGATGCTACATATGTTCTATCAGTCGGTGGTAGCAAGTGCCATTTTCTACGCAGTGGTGTGCTGGGGCTCTGGGATTAGAGCAGTGGATTCTAAAAGGCTGAACAAGCTCATCAGGAGAGCAAGCTCTGTCATTGGGTCTGACCTGGACCCCTTGGAGGTAGTGGCTGAGAGGAGAATGATGTCCAAACTAGAGGCCATCATGGACAACATCTCCCATCCCCTCTATGACAGGCTTGCAGAAATGAAGAGCACGTTCAGCAATAGACTGATTCATCCACGGTGCGACAGGGAGCGCTACAGGAGGTCATTCTTGCCTTCTGCCATAAGACTGTACAACGCATCCACCTTGTGTCTGGGCAGAGGCAACATCGACAGTGACCTGTTTCTGGACTGAACGCATCTACACATCTACTGCTACATCTGTTCTCTTTCTTTTTCTTTTTCCCCTGTTACAACCGTTTTTTGTGCAATATATGCCAGGGACCTGTGCAATACATTTATATCTATATTTACATCTATATTTATATTCATTCTGTGTACTGTTCTGTTCTAGTTTGTTCTTTGTGTGTCCGGACTGTGAGTAACTCTTGTATTGTATTGTATTGTATGTATTGTATGTATTGTACTATTATTATATAATTGGTTACACTGTGGCTGTGTTGTGTGTGTTAAGCTGCTGTTGCACTGCAATTTCCCTCAGGGGATCAATAAAGTATCTATCTAAAAAACTTTCATTATAATTATAACTTTTTGAGTCCTTAATTCTTGATAGCTATGATGGCTAATTTTTTAACAATTTTGGGGATTTCCTAAGGGAAAAAAACATTTCTTTCTTTTTTAAGAGAATAATATACTACAATTATCTCATATCAATACAAATGTTGCATATCAAATAAAAGCATCTAGTTTATCTCTTTAGTTGGGAATGTAAAATCCAAGAACAAAAATAAACAATGATTTGTAAAAGGAAATAAGGAGACACAATAAGGCCTAGATAAGTTCTGAATTATTCTGAAGTTCTGAATATGTTCAGCATTATCATTACATCTATTTTTTAAAATACCAGTCCTTGAATTGTTTAAGTTGTTTTAGTAGACTCTATTCCTACTACTTCCTCCCCCCCAAAAACATTCTGTTATTTAAATGCAGTATCCATATGCTCCATGCCCATTTTCCAAAACTGGTTTGAGTGGTGAGAGCTTGAGTTATAAAAATGAAACTAGTGCCTGTATGTCTTTTGCTTTCTTAATAAAAATCCTTTATGGAATGCAATTTTGTCTTAGCCTTCCTCACTGAATCCTGACATTCACTAAAGTATTTTAGCCAGAAAGAAAAATATTGAGATACAGCAAAGATTAATCTGACACTTTCATAGGAAAAAGACCATGCTGTACAAGGCAATTCACTCCATATCTTTTTCTGTCTGGTTAATTAAATAGATTGAGGTAATGTCTGCTTTAAAATTAATTCCATTAAATCACTCAGTATACAATGCCCATTCTAATGTATCACCTCTACACCTACTCCTAGTTAGAAGTTCACGGCCGTTCAGTCTAAGTACTGACTATTGCTAGCACTGTGGCCAGATCTCAGTTTATGGAAACTGAGCATGCCACATGAGACATGATGTGCTCAATCTTAATGCTATTATTGAAAGAATTGAGTTTTTCGCACTTTCACGATTACTGACTCACAGTTACAGAAACTGTAAACATCTCCACTAGATCCTTTCAGTAACTGTATGGTATTCACTTCAGTTCAGGTCCACTGCCTGTCTGAGGAGACGCAGCACTAGCATAGTTATATTTAAGACAACTTTAAACTCGTGAGTAAGTTTAGATCCAAAAAATAAAAACACAAATAAAAGTAAAGCACTTCAAATGGATTGTGATTTACTGTTAATAAAAGAATTACATATGCCACTGAAGTATAAAACCCCACCAATACCCAACATTTAATCTACTAAAAAGCAGTTGAAATTGAAAGCAGGTTTGACGTTGGAAACGGACCAAAGAGAATGACACGACTCATTCATGGAATATTCAGCACTGACCGAGACATGCTTCAGTCCTGCTTATTTTTACTGAAAACCCATTCATCCCACCAAATGGAAGTTCAGGACTAACTAGTTTTAAAACCGGGGTGCAAATATTTCTGTCTGCAGCTCCATAGAACTTTTTAAATGATGCTCACAATTTGTGAGTAAAAAACATCACATGATCAGACAATCGCTATTGGTGTTTATTGGGGGCAGTGGCTTTAATCTGTAGCTCCAAAATATCAATGTTTTAAGATAATATATTATGGTTTTCATCAGGATTTGTGGGATTAAATAAACTCAAAGCTGGCTGGCGGATCCTTGTAATAATCCCTGGAACTAGCCTCATGCCTGTGAGTTTGATGTGTTGTCAACTGGTGTCATTTTGGTCATTTTGTACAAGTGTACAAAAAAGTTTAAAATATCCCATCCCCCCCCCCCCAAGCTGATTAAAAATGGTCATTTCAAACTGAAATGTAACAAGCAAAATAATTTTCCAACTCCAAAAAATATTTACCACATTTAAAGCTGCAATTTCCCTCACGAGATCAATAAACTATCTATCTAAAGGAATCCTTATATTCCTGTAAAACTCTTGAACGTGAAGATACAGATAAATTAGAAGGCAGTAAAAATGAAGCCTCATGGTCACAAAAGCAACAACACACAGCACCTTAAATAACATTCAAGGAAAAGAAGCCTTTATATTGGTTTATTGTAAGATGATTAACTACCATGTCTATCATTGCTGCAAACCGGAGACTTCAAATATTGGAGACCTTATCTCAAACCAAGTCTTTAAACCTTCATTGCACATCTGAAAATGACAGAAAGATACTTCAAGTAGGATTATTACAGGTGGTATAACGTGGTCGTAGAGGGGACATGAATTCTCCTGGGATTTCCAATCTAATGTGAAAGGCAATTCAAACCAACAGTTATCAGTAAAAAGGAATAAATGTGCTAAGTGCTTGCTTGACTGCTTTCTCCTTTTCAATTTACAGAATTATTACACAAGTAATTAATTGATGTGCACTATTGGGGGATATGGACCAAGACATTTGGCTCTAGTAAAGGTTTATAAGCATTAGGCCAAATCACCAACCAGTTTTCTAAAGTAAAGATTATTAATCGCTGCCAGATCTTTTATTTTACCTTTAGTCTTACTAGTTCTGAGTATTCTTTATAAGGACCCCAGCCTTGAACCATGATGCCTAGCCTTGTATTTCCAGGAAATCACCAAGAAAACCGGGCTAGACAGTAAGATACTTTAGTAATGATGACTGTTGTTCCCAGAAGGCTGATTCATTCATAAATTCAAACCTGGCAGCTTAAATTTAACAGGAAATAGGGACCAACATATCCCAAAATGTGTGTGGTTTAATGTATTTTTTTCCCCTCTTATAAATACACTAATTCCAGATTGTTATTTCATGGTCAATGTTACAGGGAAGTCTCAAATAAGCCATAAAACATTCATAATAAGCAACAGCTGTTATAAAAGTAATCAACTCATTATGACACACTTGTGAGAGGGTTGCACTTCTTTTTGGTTTTCCTTTCTGTCTGCTGAGATCATGACCAACAGTACAGTGCAGAAGTTTACCTTTTAAAGAAGAAACATGGCGTGCTTCTTCTTAGAAGATAGAATTGAATTACTGGAATTCAGAAACAATTTTTTCCAATGTCGTCTGCTGAAATTTTACAGGGTACTGCTTTTACAAGGTATTTGCAAAAGAATTCCAAGATGAAACTGAAACTGATTTTAAACATTTTGATATACATAAATAATTTGACGTTTTAGACTCTGGACCCTATTTTGTCTACATGTCATGTAGAGGCAGCTTGCTTTTCAGCAGGTTTAACCTTTTCCATTCATTTACATTTCAAGCCATGGAGAAGCAAAGGAGAAACAGTCACAAATCTGAAACTGAATCTTGTGAATTCTGTCACAATTCTATCCCAGATGAAATTAAAGGTAACAACTGCAGACTAGAACGATTCCTTCTTACTAAATGAAATAAGAAGAGATTTTCGTCTGTCCTGTTTTTGGAATTAAAAACAGAGGTTTTATTGTTCTTGCTTCCCTGGTTTCAATTTAGTTGATTTATTCAGAGCATTTAACTGGAAATAGCATCATGTGATGCTAGTCAGTTAGGTCATCAGCAAGTCTCAGCGGTCAGCAACTGTATGCACTTGCACACATTGAAATCTGGGGTAACCTGTATCAGTTCATAACGTGAAACAACTAAACCTCAGCCTGTCTTGCTTGCTTTGTCACCCATAGCTTAAAGGCCAAAGGTCTCTTGTACTGTAGCCATTTGTTTCAACTTCATCAAACTGGCTGTGCAGTTGTTTTCAAACTCTGCTCAATGCATTGCTTCCTATCTTTGTAAATTTGTGCCCTTGGGCCATTATTTTATTCTTATGTCTAAACCATCCCTTAGGCCAACTTTACCTATAACTTTTACAGTAATGAACAGCCGAGTCAAATCCATCTGAAACTTTTGTTCTGTTTAGGACTACAGAGATTTAGTTCTTTTAGTCTGTCTACATGCAAAACATGGTATAGAGCAGCAACATTTTATAACATACTTGTATACATAAAACATATATGTGTACTTCATAACAAAGTATACTTTCTAAAAAGTGAACACAACATAAAGTGAAAAACTAAAATTCATAACAATTTTTTTTTACTATTTATGAAACATTAAGAGCATAGAATAGATGGAAAAATCTTCTGTATTCCCACAGATACAGTAATCCTATCAAGACATCATAAGTACACCTTTGACTTTCAAGTATGATTAATCACAGTGAGGCTGGAAAACAATAACAATGCTATTTTTTAAGCAATTCAAATTATTTTTATGTTTTTCTATGTAAGTGGTCCAATGCTGTGTGACAAAATAGAACTGAAAATTAATAGACCTTTCAGATGAATCACCCCACCTACCCACCTTTCTTTCCTGATACTTACTTCTGCTGACATGGATTTCACCACCAGATGCTGCTATGGCTCTAAACAGCATGGCCAGTTCAGTTCATACACTTACCCTGTCTTTACTCGACACCTGTTACACAGGCCAGCCAAGGTCAGTATAAGACTCCCTGTGACCCTAAAATCACATGACTCACCTTGTTCGCTGCACTGTATTGTGAAGCCCTTTCTTTCTATTGTCCGGTCCTCAAAGTGCAAGTAAGGCGATAATTGGACTTTTATTATATGCGGACTGAAATATAGTAAAAATTTCACATCTACCCTCCGACCTCTGAAGGCAAAACAAAAAAAGAGCGATGATTATGTAAATCAAGATGTTACAGTATGAAAGTAGCCTGAAGCCTGTGCTGTACTTTCCATTTCAAACGCTCAGCATCAAACAGAGGCCACATATAGTGCCTTGAAGTAGCATTCAGCCCTTCCAATCATTTCCCATTTCTTTTAAATTGAATTATTAGTGATGTATACACATTCAGGGTAGCACAGTGGCACAGTGGTTATTATTGCTGTTTCACAGTGCTAGATTACGGTGTTCAATTCTAGATTTGGGGTGCTATCTTTGTGGATTTTGTATGTTCTCCCCTTATTTGTACGGGTTTCCTTCAGGTGCTCCGGTTTCCTCCCAGAGTCCAAAAACATACCGATATCTAAATTGGCTTCTGGGAAAATTGTCCCTAGGTGTGAGTGTGTGCATGCTTGTGTCTGTGCATCTGCCCTGTGATGGACTAGCATCCTGTCCAGGGTGAACCCTGCCTTGTGCCCGTTACTTGTTGGGATAGGCTCCAGCTCCTTGTGACCCTGAACTGGGAGAAGCAGTTAGACAATGGGATGGATGTTATACACATTTAAATATTTTTAATCAAATCTTGGACAATCAAACTGAATGTTTCTTGGTGAAAGAATTCAGATGTCAGCAAACACTACAGAAAACATGAAAATCTTAAATAGGTCGATTAAAAAAATCGACATCGATACTTGGTAGAAGCTCCTTTGATGGCAGTTATAGCCCCGAATCTTTCTGAATAAGGTGCTGCCAACTTTAGACACTGGGATGGTCCAGTCTTCTTCCTTGTAAGCTTGCCCAAGCTCTGTCAATTTACTTGGCGACCACTGATGGACAGCAGTTTTCAAGTCTCATTTTCAAGCACAACGGAAAACGTTCTTCTTGTTATACACTCCAGTATAGCTATGGCCTTGTGTTCTGTTCTCATGGTAGTGCTAAAATATAGATTTTCATTTAGGTTCTAGGTCCACAGAAATCTGAAAGCAAGATTTGCTCTATTCATTTTACCCTCAATCTTGACAAGCTTCCCAGTCCTTGCAGATGAGAAGCAGCCCCATCACTTGATTAACAGCAAGGACGGTGTTGACTACGTGATGTACTGTGTTAAGTTTCTGCCAATACAGCTTTGCATTTAGACTAGAAAGTCCCAACTTTGTTTCACCTGACCACAAAAGCTTTTGCTACGTTTGCAGTATCACTTAAGAGATTTTTTGAAAACTCCAAGTAACAAAGCATTCAGGGAATTTAGAAGGTTTATTCCAGTAAACAGATGCCAACTATTTTTCATAGGTTTTCTTAACTTCTTTCCTCATCTCAGCCATTAAACTGTAGCTCTTTCATAGTCGCATCACAAACCTGTCTCTTCCTTGCCCGGTTGGTCCAATGAGGAACAAACTTATATAAAGCAGTATCTGGGGCAGTTTCATCGTACCACCATCTCTTTATACTTAACCTCATTGTGCTCAAAGGGATATTAAATATCACAGAAATATGTATGCATACATCATGATCTGAGACTTTGCAGAACTTTATCACTCAGTTGTTTTGAAAGCTCCTTGCTCTTCATGGCTGAAACATTGTCTGTAATTCACTACCTGACTGAGTGACCTTACAGAAACAGATGTATTTGTTCTAAAATCATTTGAACCACTATTTCTGCACATAGATGGAGGCCATTCAACTATCTGTGGAACTTGTCAAAGTAATTTTGTTGCCAACGGTGCTTCTATCAAGTATTGACTCAAAGGATCCCCACAGTCCTAAGATAGAGTGGTAATTGGCTTCTGGGAAAATTGGCTCTGGTGTCTGTGTGTACACCACAATGGACTGGCATCCCCTCCTGGGTGTATCCTGTTTTGCACCCATTGCTTTCTGGGATAAGCTCTGGCTCCCCCAAGACTTTGTACTAGATATAGTAGTTAGAAAATGGATGTATGGGATTTCATTGGAGGGGGTGAATATTTTTGCCAGAAACTATACTTTTGCAAATGTCACAACCCAGAAAATCTGTACTAATTCACATGCAAGTTTTCAAGCTGTATGGACGACAAAATCCCTCTACTAGGAGTAAATAAGGTTGACATTAATCCATTACATTTTCCACCATACTCCTTAAAATCATTTTAAACTACAGTGCAACATAAGCCTTTGTGATCATCAATTTAACATCATTTCAACAATGAACTAACACGAGAAAGCTTCTTTTTCAGGAGGTTAAACAAGTGTGGTGCTTATCCTCCTACATAGCTTACATGAGTAATTACATCAGAAACAGTAGCAACGGTTTCCTACAAATGCCTTTTGAGTGCATTACCTAGATTTTAAGCAAAGTAGCACAGCACTGTACCGATTATTATTGGTGCTTTTAAGAAATTTTAATTCCAGA
Source organism: Lepisosteus platostomus (assembly GCF_059453375.1). Classification (NCBI taxonomy): domain Eukaryota; kingdom Metazoa; phylum Chordata; class Actinopteri; order Semionotiformes; family Lepisosteidae; genus Lepisosteus; species Lepisosteus platostomus. Next base: position 48,972,952 of record NC_142619.1, read on the forward strand.
ACTTGCCTTCTGAATTATTATTTGACCAGTCAGAAATTTGAAGATGATAAAATACAACTGAGACTTTTATACATGCCTTTGTTCTGTAAAAGCTGGATATAAAACAATTTGCTTCATTTTCTACAATGTCACTTTTTATTAGATTCAATAAGTAATAAAAATGCTCCAGTTTGTGCATTTATATTTCAGTAAGAAAAATATTTATTAATAATATACTGCTTAGGTCAATAGAAAGATGTATGTATTCATGTACATATATAAAAATGGGCTTATTCCATGCTGAAAAGAGAAGAGAGAAAAACACGTTTCCCTCACACCTGCAGAAGGCTTCACAGCCAAAACGTTGTGTTTTCTTTCTTCTCTTTTCAGCATGGAATAAACCTATTACTTGTTCCTTTGCAGACTACGCATGCTAACGCAGCTACCCACCTGAACATATATAAAATGTAAAGGGCAACTCTTATCCAACCAAAGGCTCTGAGCCTCCATGTACTAATAACCTTTGCCTCCAGATTTTTGGACTAAATGCAAAAGGCCTTTTTTATTTTCTGTAACAGCATTTCATTGCCTGTAAACTGCAATACATAAAATATTCACAACCAAAGTGTAGAAAAAAATAAATGCAGAAAGGAATGCTCTGAATACTAAGTGAAGCAGTTCAGTCAAAAGCATTTTTCTAAGTCACCAATAGATTTACAATGTCCTCATAAATATATAATAAACTGAATAATAAGACGGTAAAGATGTAATAAACTGTGAAAATGCATGCGATTAGCACTAAATGCAATAATATGTCCTCCAAATGTCTCCTAATGAAGAAAGTTTTGACTTGTCTGTACCAGCACACGGAGACTAGAAATCTAAGCTCCCTCATGAGCCATTGCACACACTACGCAAAAGATTTTAAAAAATGCATTAATGCCTTCCATTCCACTACATTACATGTGCTAGTAAAACTATGTTTAATGTTCAGGAAATACCACATTCTCCAAATGAAACAACAGAAACAGATGAGCTTATTTAACCAAATACCCACTATAAAATATGTTAATTAACAATGGTAAGAACTCATCTTAGAAATAAGATCTTAACTGATGAATGGGAAACAGGTTTTACAGTAAATATTATCTATTGCGTAATTTGAAAATATGGTGAACACCAAGATTTTATATATATTTATTTTCGTCCTAAACTGACAATAAGAGATTCTCGTCAAGCGAACTTACAGTTTCTGCCACTATTTCATATTCTCTTGATCAGATGTGTCCGCCCCAGCACCAGAGTAGCTGTGAGTAGAGAAGCAGTGAGTAAGTGACTGCTAGTGCAATACAATGTTCTTTTTCTCTGGTATACTCCCTCCCTCTCCCTCTCTCTCACTCTCACTCTGTACTTCATGAATGAAATAGGAACATGACTCATGATGTTTTTCACAAAGCAGATTGCTAATGTCTTTTTAATTCCATTCCAATTATTGTTCTTTTTTCTCCCATACCAATGAATGATACAGTAAAGCAAAAAGAATTTTCAAAAGGCAGGTGTGGTCCATCTGCAAGGTACATTTTTTCCCCAAAGATTTCTACCTACAAACTTTCCATCCAAGGCGCACTTTCAAAATACCAGATTTTATTATAAGCCAGCTGCAGAGCCATCCTTATTACACAATAAACCTTTGCCTTGCGATTACAGCAGATTTAGCTTTACATTCCTCAATGATTCAACACAGGATTTCCAAATAAAATAGAGAGGAGAACATATCGTTCTTGCTACATGTCGCGTTTTGGGCTATGGTGTAACAGGTGAAAGATAGCAAACAGCTTGATTTCAGAGTCATGACTGTAAGATGATAGCTATGATGATCAGATAATAGATGATTATTTAAAAGTAGGCCCAAGAAACAAACAATGACAATTCAATGTTTTGTACTTTGCACTACACCTTATTTTCCTTTAGCAAAAAAAACACAAGAAATTTAAAATAGTGCCTCAGGGCATGATTTGCTCAGCTTTCAACAACAGAATTGAATGGGCTCAGTTAACCCATATGAGTTAAAAACAGTGTCAGTTTTGCTATTTGTCACATCAATAATCACAGAAAAACTCCTCTGAACAGAAGATACCGACTCTGTTACCATGGGAGAAGTCAACACTGTCCAAGTTTGAAGGTGTGAAATCCCTTTGTAGTATGTTTCACTGACCCTATTACTAGAACAAAGATGCACAGCTGAGGGGCAGTTCTTAAGTAAGGGAATCAAACCTGGAAAGTACAGTTTGCCCATTTGATCTTTTAAAACAATGCAAGTGAACTGTGACCGTGAACGTAAAATGTGGAAATAGGATTTATGGAAACAGGATATATTGTAGGCTATTTCATGTTGTGGTGAAAGTGATTGTGCCTTTAAAACTTGTGTTGTTAAATCTGTGCTACATGTACTTTAAAGCAATTCAGGTAGAGCTGAAAGCTAAGGTACATAGCCCTACACTGTTAAGCTGCAAGATCTGACCATTCTTAGTCTTAAACAGACAAGACTATAAGGGGACCTGATACAAGAATTCAAAATCCTCCAACTCAATCAGCAGTGAATTAATGTCAGCATTTTAAATAAATTCTGCCGAAGTCCTAGAAGTAATTCATAAAGTAACTGAGGTTCTAGAAAGAAATTGACTATTCTTTTTAACAAATTAATTAAGAAAATTGGAAGGAGAAAGAAAGCACTTGACAGGGCAAGTAAAGAGTACAAGATCCAATGTAACAAATGAATTATACATTATTAGGTAACAGAAGTAGTCTCTCAGAGATAATACTGGATTATATTTTCAAAAGGAAAGAAAAATGGCAAACAAATCATATTAACATGTCATACTGTTGTTTACTAAGAAAGGAGTCAGTAAGTGTGTATGTTTAAATAAGTATGTGCAGTACATTTCAGGTTAAGGAACACAAAAGTTCTGAATGATATCAGCACAGAAGAGGCAAGCATTACAGGTATAAGGAGCACTTAAAATATTCTCAAGGGCCAGATGAAATTCTGCAAAATGTACTAAAAGAAATGAGGCTTTTATAGACCATTAACAGGGCTCTTTTAACAGCCACTCTGGACAGGGTTACTGGCCACTGACTGGAAACAGCAAATGCAGCACCCATTTATAAAACAAAATCATCTAGGTAATTATAGACCAGCAAGCCTTACTTCTGTTATATGTAAAGTTATGGAGACAGTAATTAGAGCTGAACTAAAGCAATAGCTGTGTATATTAATATGATTCATTGGGGTTATACAACATCATTTAGAATATAGCAGATCTTAACATTTTATTTGAATAAGCAACAGTAAAATTGAATGCAAAATGAGTTCATTGCAGAGTATATTTAGATTCGAAAACGTTTTTGCTAAATGTCTATGTAAATGAAAACTGTTATCATCCATAGCAATGCATGTATATGGACTAAGAAATGGGTGATAGGCAGAAACGAGAGAGCTCAGATAAAGAGTGAACAGTGTTAGATTAACAATCTCTTTTGGCCCACTCTCCGACAGGGCCATTTGCAATACTAAATGAAATACGTATACACAGCAATCTTTTGTGTACAAGTATACATTACGATTTACATATGCTTGCACTATTGTATGTGTAAAGAACATATTATGCATTCACATTTAATCTACAATCTAACATCTGAACTAAAGTTTCACAAACGTTCTGTAATTGATGATAGTGTTATCTATTGTACGTTCCGTACAATAGATAAGACCGTAAAATGTGGAAACAAAACATCTTTAGGTCACACAATAGGTCACTTCATGGTGTAGTATATGTAAAATTAAGGCACTCCTAAGATGAAAAATGAATATTTTTATTGGAGAATAACCTTGGTAAGAACACAAACTTTTGCCTTAACCCTTCAGAATTTTGTTCTGCTGCTGTCAGTTTTCTGAACCTGTGGCTAAAGACACTCTCCCCTTTCCATAACCCAGTAACTAGGATCATTACTGTAAAAACAGCTCTACTGTATATTGCTACAAACAGCTGTTGTATATTATAGCCTACCCTCAGAAAATGGAATGCATTTTCCTGTATAAGCAGTATAGCATCTTATTAGGAACAAAACGAAAAATAATCTATTAATATCAAGCATCTGTAGTCTAACAATTATGTAAAAAGTTAATGTTTTGTAATGTAACAAGCAAACAGTATTTTATTTAGGTAAGAATAATATTAACAATATCATACCTGAATCAAAAACACTGTTTTTTCAGATTTGTTTAAAGTTATGCACTTATTATTCTTTATAACTGTGAAAAACACATTTCATTGCTGCAGTTACAACATGTTATAGATATTTTATGTGCGACAATGGGTCAAAAAAGACCTAACCATTATCCTGTGCTGTGCATTGAATCCAGTCATTGACTTCTCAAGAAAATGGCAACAGAAGACCAGAACTGGTAACTACCAGCATTGTATGAAAGGGATTGTTTGTATTTTTTAAGTTTGCTTTTCATGTCTGTTTTATGTTTTTAGGTTTGTATTTTGATTGATTGGTTTGCAATCATCATTATCATAATAATATTAATAATTAATAATTGCTTACACTTATATAGCGCTTTTCTGGACACTCCACTCAAAGCGCTTTACAGGTAATGGGGACTCTCCTCCACCACCACCAATGTGCAACATCCAGCACCATCCACCATATTAACACAGACAGGTGTGGCTTTTATGGCTTGTTTGTAGTTTACCTCACTTCTGTAAAATGAAGAGAACTGTTGTATTTTACACTTTGTGGACAAAGAAGAAGGAAAACCACAACACTCCAAGGTTAATAAGGAGTTTTTCATTTTTCTTTAACTGAAACAGATACCTGCACTAATAACACCACCAAATGGAACATAATGAAAATGGAAGTACAAAATTCATTTGTTGAGCTGACCCAACAAGCGTTTTTGACCCAACAATCTTGCTTTGAGAGTGGGGTGATTAGTGAGAATTTAGTCATTATTAATTCTATGTAGTGTACAAATGACAGAGTAACACCGAAATCTGTAGTGGGATCTCTGCTTTTTCTGATTTCTGTATATTAATTAGTAAACTTGTTAGCTTTGCACAATACTGAAATAGGAAATGAAAACACTGTTGAAGCTGCAGAAAAAAAATAAAGAAAACTTTTTGAAAATGTTCAGAACTGCACAAACATCTAACAAATAATATTTCATAAAGGTTGCTAATCTCCATCCCTCAATCTACTAGGGCCCATTTTCCCAGTGTCTTTGGACTGTGGGATGGAGCTCCTGGTGGAAACCCACACAAACATGGGGAGAACATACAAACACAACGCAGATAGCACTTCAGGAATTTAATTAACCCGGGACCCCAGCTATGCCAGACAGCAATGCTAACCACTGTGCCACCGTACCGACCAGTTATTAATATGTTCACACCAAATATAAGAGGGCAGTGAAGTTGGGCGGTGTGGTGGCTCTGTGGCTAAGGATCTGCGCCTGTGGCTGGAAAGTTTCCGGTTCAAATCCTGCGGCTGGCAGAGGAATCCTACTCCATTGGGTACCTGAGCAAGGCCCTTAACCCCAACTGCTCCAGGGGCGCCGTACAATTGCTGACCCTGCGCCCTGACCCCAAGCTTCTCTCCCTGTCTGTGCGTCTGTGTCTCATGGAGAGCAAGCTGGGGTATGCGAAAAGACGAATTCCTAATGCAAGAAATTGTATATGGCTAATAAAGTGATCTCTCTCTCTCTTAATCTTAAATTGAAGAGCAGTTTGTACAGGTTTGGTCACCATGTTACGAGTAGCTCAACTGAAAAAATTCAGAAAAAAGCTGAATGAAAGGTAGATCCTAAGTATTGACAGTACTGAGACACCTTCATCTTGAACATAGAAAACTACAGAAGATGTAATTAAAGTCTTAAGGTATTGAAAAGGTCAACCGATCAGTGAAACATTAACCAGAGAACATACTGGAAAAGTAAGGAAAAGTGCATTTAAGAATTAGATGTAGGCAATTCTTTACACGTTGAAGTCTGGAAATTTTAGAACACACTACCCAGTCTGCTACTGGACAATCTCTTTGGATCAGCTGCTAGTAACCAAATGAGCAACAAGAGCTGAAAGTCTTTTTTGTGACTTTTTCTGTGTGTTCAAACATGTGGCATATATTACCAAAATAACTTGATAATACCCTTCTGAAAATAAACATTAAGTTTTGTCTTTGCTCTTAAATAAATGTATACATTTTTCTTAATAGAAAGATACATAAAATAAACCTGAAAAAGGATGAACATTGCAGTTTTGTAAAAAATAATCCAGTTAGGCAACTGTTAAATAGAATGAAACAATGCTAAAAGATTTACAATATTTAAATGGCTTTCTTTATTTAATTGCAGCTTCAAATTTTAAGGAAGCTTAAAAGCTTTAAGAGAAAGACATTCCACAACACACGCTTTTGTGGAAGCCCTTAAAAGGTAATGACCAGCAACAGAGCATTCTATACACCCTTCATAACCACGCCTTTCATTGCTGCTACCGGTTTAAAATTTCAACCCTCCCACCTGCTGCAAATTATGGACTGAGCTTTTCATGCTTTTTTTTGTCTGATGAAGATTGCTTCTACCCAATAGATATCTGCCATGTGTGATATGTCATACTACTTTCAGTTACATTCATTTCTTCATATTTAACTGATAATTCCCACGTAAAACTGCAATGAACAGGTCACTTGAAAAGAAAAGGGATCTTTTTCGTAATAAATGACCATCAGAAATAAACAGTATATATAAACAGTATTCTGAAAATAATTAATCAATAAGCATGACTATATGCAGACATACACCACAAATCCAGATACCTACACTTACAACTGTTAGCAGAGGACTTTTACCTTGGAGGAAAAGGCTTTCAGCTAATGGAAATTTACTGGTCAACAATTTAAATTTTAACTTTCACTTTAACAGACCAAAGGGTTAGAAGGTACTTTTCCTTTACAACAGAAAAACACTGTGCTCTGTAATATAACAGAAAACTGTGGTTATCTACACAGCAAAAGTCTGAGAAACAGTTAGAACACCTAAGGTACAAGTTTCTAATTGAACAATCAAAAACTGTCATGTACATCAGTGCTCTATCCTGTTCAACAAGATAGGACAACGGCTCAAACTTTCATTTTCAGGACATGCCAGATTAAAAAAAAGTCTGATTACTGCTATTTTATTCCATATTGCTTTATTTAAAAATTAGTACTCTGAATTATAACTATGTAACTCATTCAAATTAACACCCTTAAAAGGAGTTCAATGTCATTTGACCGTATAAACTGGACAATTAAATTTAATATAAATCCCCACCCAACTTTATAACAAATAGAATCATTACTGTATTTAACTGAAATAAACTTTTGAAAACGTACTTTATCAACACAAGATAAATATAAAATGCTATAAACACAATGTTACCTGTTTTATTCTTACGTGAACTGCTTTCTCATTCAAACGTTACTTTACAGTAAAAATACTGAAGAAGCAAATACAACTAGTGCTTCTGCATTTCAGACTTAAAACTTGATTTTCTGCTTGTAATTTAATATAGTACCACTATTTTATCAATCACAGGTGTCAATTGTTTTTAAGAACATCAATATGGTGTATCACGACATTCCCACAAAAATCGCTCAACACACAACAGATTTCACAGCAGCCACATATTATAACCATATACAGTATTATTATTAATTATTATTATATACAGTATGTAGTTTCTGATGTTCCTCGGATGCAGAACAGAGGTGGGACGAGAGCAACACCTGTTCCACTTTTGGCAAAACACACACACACCCTTTATAGCACAGATGCTACACAAGCTCAGGCTGAAAGACAGCACCTTGGTGGTGGTGGAGGGGATCCCCATTACCTGTAAAGCGCTTTGAGTGGAGTGTCCAGAAAAGCGCTATATAAGTGTAAGCAATTATAATAATAATTATTATCTTCACAAAAAAACACTACGTTGGAAAAAGAAAAACTGGATGTGTCCAAGAGTTTAATTTAAAAATATTACATTCCCCTGTCATCTGCATTACTTAAAATAGCCAGTCTCTCAAAAAGGAGTTCAGGAGGCACATGTGGGCTCTTCTTCACTGATGGAAGATGTGATGCGATCCAGGAAACTCATTAGTCAGGGTCCCTAATAAAGGTTACATGCTAGGAATGTGTTGTACTTTCTTACACCTGGATTGCTGATCTAATCCACACAATTTGTAAGCAGAAGGAAGGACACAAAGTATTAATACCACACATATTGTTGGCCCTAAACAAGGCTCTAGAAAACCATTTTTTCAGATTTGTGGGTCTGCCCATTTGTATCAGGTGATTGCCTATATGCCAGTCAAGCCATTCTTGTGCAGGAGAAATGTATATATACTTGCACATATCACTGTATTAAAGCACTCAACGTTTTGAATATCACACTATTTTAATAGTACTTTCCATGGTTAACAAGAAAAGTTGTAGTATTTAAATCAAGAAATGTGATCTACTATTTATGATATGGAGTGATAACAGTTGTGTCTGCAAGAAAATGAAAAGCTTTGCTATTCCAATTTCAGAGTTTCATGATTGGCATTTTTTGCGTTCTAAACCATGTTTCTTCCTAACAAAACCAAAGTTAACTGAACTGATGTTTATGCTATGCAACATTCTTTTTACCATAAATCATAGCACCAGATTAAGGATCAACATTGTGTGGACATTCCCTTACTTTTGACATACAAATGAAAAAAAAATCAAACTGCCAAACAATCATTCGAAGAAACATTTTACAGTTTTGCTCAAGACAAATACTGCCACCCCTTCATTAAGATTTTGTGTATCCCCCTTTTACTTTGAATACATATAATGTTGAGCAAATCCCTTGCACAATGTTAAAGGGAAAGCCCTCTTCTGTTTCTTTCAGCTCAAATAAACTGGACATACACAGCTTGAATGCAACTTTAACATTGGTCATCAGCATGTTTCTTGGGTTGTTTCCTTGTGATTGCAAAAGCAATTCCAGAAAATGTATTATTTAATCCATGAAGCAAATCCAGAATTGGTTTGACTGTATGTTTTGGACCTTTGTCAGTGCTCCCAGTAGAAAGTTTTGAATCAGCATTAATTCACTCTTCAATCACAATCTCTGCATTGTGATCTCCAAAGACAAATTCCATTCGATTGAATGAATTAACTTATTTTCTGGGTGGGAACATCTCCCTCAATCTCATCATAGAGAATATTACAATGGAATGCCTTCCTTCATAATAGATTTGCCACAGACTGTGACAAATTTCAAGTTGATTGGTTAATTAATGTTCTTTAAACGATCTACAGCAAAGTATAAGGATCTTTTCTCTATTCAATTTTTCACTGTTTCAAATCTTTAATTAAGTCTTTGGATGTTAACTTAAATGTTTAAAATTGAATGAACAATAGTAGAATCCAGTTAAAGAAAATGCATACAATGCATTGCAAGCACAAGGAGAAAAAAGATATTACTCTAAGGCCAAAAGAGAGATGAAAAGAAACATTGCATGAATAAAGGGCTCAAATAATTAATAAATGTTTTTTTTTTAGTACTACAACATCAAAATAACCGTAAATGTATCGGGGACAATAACAGACCATTTATACATAAGGAAACAGATGTTATTCATAAGCAAATGATGCAAGTTTTCCATCAGTTTCTCAAGACAGGGTTAGTATCCATGGAATGGAGAGCTACCAATGTAGTGCCCATCCATAGAAATTGTGACAAAACTGATCCAAGTAATTACAGACCAATGGGTCTGACTGCTATTACATGTAAGGTTAGTACAACTGATCTAGAGCATTACCTATATGGAAATAAGTTTGAATAGGATAATAAGCAGAAATTTAGAAATGGTAGGTCTTAATTAAATTATTAACAGTTCTTTGACCAAAACAAAAACCCAACCATAATGCCTACATAGAGATTTTGATGTGTGGTGCGTTATATATTTCCAGAAAGCCTGTGATAAAAGTTTCTCAATAAAGAACAATGATCAACTTATATATGGTAAACATTTGGGGAAATACACGTGTCTGGATTGAAAATGGCTAATGTAATGATTATCATGTAATTACCACAGGGATCTGTACTATTGCTATTCCTAATTTATGTCAATGATCCAGACTCCAACATAGTTACTAAAGTAGTCAAGTGTGCAGAAATTACCAAAACGGTAGAAGCAACAAAGAGAATTTTATCTAAATCTTTTTGAATTTTAAGACTTGGCAAACACCTGGCAGGTGACATTTAATGTAGACATGCAGAACATTACATTTAAGAAAGTCCTTTAAAAATATAATTTAAACACCTTATGTGTTTATCTTTACACATCACTTACATCTTCTACACAATGTAAAGAAAAGAAAAGGCTTGGATATCAAAGTCAACCCAGTGGTATTCTTCAGAATCGACAATGAAACATAAACCAGAGGTACTGTATAGAGTAGGTGGAAACTACATTGACTTGCATTTAAGACTCAGAACAGGAAGCACTTCTTTACCTAAAGGACTGTGGAAGTAAGGAACAACCTACCCAGTCATGTAGCTGAAGCTGATGCCTTGGTATCCTTAAGAAACAACAGGATAAGACCCTCAGATGAATTAGTTACTAACTAACAAATGGGGAAAATATAGTCAAATGACCTCATCTCTTTTGTAACCTTAGTAATGTTCTTAAGCTTGAAGCTGCACAGACAATGCTCCTACCAGCACCTACATGTACTTTACTCTGGACATCCACATTTTTCACGTTTCAGATGACCTCACTCTTGGTTATTGGTCTAATTGTGGATTTTATACTATTTGATGCTGATCCTTAGTTGTTTTATGCTGTAGTAATCTTCGGTAAGTACCTTTCTCTAAATGCTAAATCCAATTCCTTCGTCTTGTGCTTTTTCCCCCCCAGAGTTCTCTTTTAGCAAATGTGTTCGGCTAATGACTTCACATTGCAGCTTCATTACAGAGCACTATATTTTTCCAGTAATATTTGGATGTTAGGCATCTTAAAAAAACAAAGCTGAACATCATGTACTTTAATTATACTTTGCAAAATAAATGCATTATACTTTATTAAGAAGGGAATGCGACAGGCAATTTAAGAACACAAATAACCCCAAGCACTCTTTTCTGCATGTTTGTGCTGTTTTCTGCTTCTCAAAACAGTGATTTGTCCAGATTGGCCAATGGTGCAATAATACAGTATTAATTGTGTTTTATAAATATTTAATTATATAATATACAGATTGGAGTAAAGTTATAATTACACAAATTTTAATGCAATTAAACCACACATATAGAACCTTAAAAAAAAAAGATATTACAATTTCACTAGTTTTCCATTCCACAGGGTTCAGAACTACCAGAATACACTAATTGTTACATGTAAATTTCATTTAAACATTTACATTTCTGAAAAACGGTAGTAACTTTTTTTAGCAGTATCATAAGGTGATGCCAGTCCTGCCATCAATGTATAAAAATCTCTAAGAATTAAGGCAAAGATAATGCAGGAGCTGTGATATACACAACATTGTTGTTCATATATTTAGTATAACAAAAATGCCCTAACAACCTTTGTCATAAATATCATTACAAGGCTTCCCATAGAATTCCTTCCTGAACTAAAATCTGAATGGATTCTTCAATTGCTGAAACCAAAATGCTGAACACAACAGCTTGACAACTTCACAAAGCAAACCTTTTTTAACTATTATTTTTAAACTACACACACTTCCCTGATGAAGAGTTTCCTGGGGACTTGTTGATTGATTGTTGATTAAATAATGATGATTGGGATTGAAGGGAGGAGAAACTCTACAAAAAGTAAAAAGGAAACAATCGAATTCTATTGCCATTACAAAATAGAGAGTAGTTAAAGAGAATAAAACTCCTTTAGAAAATTGTATTAATGTTTTCAAAAATGGAAAAAAGTGTTATGATTTTATCAAGAAGGTCCAGTAAATCTTATTTTGTCACCAGATGCCTTCCCTGTACCTCTGTAAAGAAGGTGAACTGCATCAATTGAATGCAAATGAAGTTTACACTCAAAGAGCAGTCTCACAGGTGACTAACTGGGTCTTCTTGCTGATTCGTATTTTGTTCACACTGAAGCTTCTTTAACTTAAAGCTAAAAACAAAATATTTTGAGAAAAAATGCACCTCACACATTAAACCAACAAGTTCATACACTTTGCGGAAACCACAAATTTTCTATAAAAAAGGAAATTAGAGCATTCGGTAACAAGAAAAACAGATTTTAAGAAGATAAAATCACAACCACAGCTTCATTATAGAGTAGCATTTAACATTGGGTGACTCTTTAAGTGCAGTTGCTTAAGCACTTTTCTAGAATTTTAATAGTTTAAAAATGAGAAATCTGAACAAAATCACCATATAAACATTACGAGAACATAAAGCAAATTAAATTAAAGCCAATACAATAAAATAAAATGACTATAGAAAATATCCAATAAGTTTGCAGTTCACGTCTGCAACTGCTTTAGCTTTGTTCCATTAAAAATTAATTTAAAAGAAGTTCTACATTTAGTATGCTGGTTTCACAAATTAACACAGAACGTGACAAATAACATGTGTCAGGTACAGTGTTAATTTTTCACTACACATTTTATTAGAGGTCCTACGGAAAAAAAAAATGGACAGATTTGTGTTTGCAGTTCCAAACAATGTGGCAATGACGCCAAAGCATTCATTGTTAGTTATCAAAAAGGGCAACTGTAACAATTACATATATCTATAAACGTCCCAAAATAAGTAGCTTATGTATGAAACTAGAATATGCTGAAATTTGTAAAGGGGCATATTCAAAATCCTTAAAATACTAAGAACCTTAATGGAATATTATGAGGTACCACAAGGATAGTGTATTCTGTTACTGAGCTGCAGCTAAAGGGTTAACATGAACAGCATAATATGCATCATGTTTAGCTTAAAAATATAAAAGGAACAAAAAAATGTAGATCTGCTACACAAAGTATTAAGTGAGATTTAAGGAACCAAAACTGGCATCCTCATTAATTAAAATAATGAAAGAAACCAAACTGTACTTTACAAAAGAGGCGCCTTATCTCAGAAAGAGAGGCCTGGAAGACCCTCCTACACATGTGACGCTGAATATCAAAGGCACAAGTTTCCAGGAAAAACCATTCTGACGTTATCAGGGGCAGCTGAGTGACTGCCTCTTCCCGCTAAAGAGGGCATAAAACAGGAAAGCAGATCAAATCAAACACAGCCTTGCCTATGACACTGTGCTGTCATGGCAACCGGTATGTGAGTGTTTACAATACATACAGTGCGAAGAACTTAAACTCAGTGGAAGGCCATGTCTCGGCATGCTTGCAAAGCTACTCTACAAACATCACTGCTGGGAGACTCGCTTCCGTGATAAAATACGCATACTAGAGACAGTCATAAGCCGTTGCATGACCAGAAATGTTCTGAGAGCCTTCTGTTAAGGTGCAAAACAGTCGCTACAGAAAATACAATATACTATGCGATACATAAAAATCCAGCATTTCTGGAAAAAATCTGAGCACTTTCTTGGAAACAAGATTTCAGTTTTCTGATACCTTTCATGGCAGCCAAATTTCTGTTACTGCTGCCCTGATATTTCCTGATCATATTAAAAACCCTCTGCTTTTGTTTTTTAATCTTACTTGTTCTTGATAGCCTGCAGTTCCTAACATAATTCTTTCTTTTAATTTCATTATTGATACACTGTTGAATCTCCTTTTTCTGCCTCTGTACAGTTTCATTTTTTTCCCCCGATGTGTAACGTATGTAAATTGCCTTGAGAATCCTTTGATTGAAAGGCACTATATAAGAATAAAAATGACTGATCGAACCCACTGGCACTGATACAGCATCTTAATATGCAATACTTCATGGAGCACAACACAGCTCTATAAACCTGACAACAGACAGAACTATTCTCAGAGTCAGAACACTTAACTTTGAACTGATCATGAAAATGATCACTCCTACAGTCAGGAGGCTATTACTTTTTAACTTAATGTGTCCAGCCCCAGCATCAAGACTCTGTCTCTCAAAGTCATTATAAATCATTCCTTTTTTAACCATATTTAAACAGTCAGGGACTGTGTCAATTTATCTGAGCCATTATCTGAATTCACGTTTCAACCCTGTTCCTTTTCTAGCACATACCGTAGCACCTTCATACTTTAACTGTAATGCCTTGCAAACTGTAAAATACTGCTCACCATTTATCCTGCTCAGTTGTAGTTGCTGTGGCATCAGGTGAACCAGGAACTGTCTGGTCTACTTAATAGGCTCAAGCATCTACTGGGTGGGTGTAGAGTGGATTTGCATTTGAATTGCCCTTACCCACCTACTAGCAGAAGAGCACACATCGACCTTTAGCTGATGATAAAAAAACAAATTACTGTAACATACAAACTCTGGTATTTGTATTTTTTCATTAAAGCTTTTAATTCTCTTTTGTCAATAAAAGAACCAGGGCTGTTTTTCTTTTACTGTTTAATGTTCACTTGTACGTTTGTTTTATTCTATACCTTTCTAATACCAGGTATTGCATTAAAAAGAAAAAACTGGGATTTTTAAATTTGCATGCACATCCTTCACAATTAAGCAAAATCCAGATGATTGTTTTATCTTCTTCCTATATAAGAATGATAAGCATTCTTTGATCCAAAAGAAAAGGATAAGGTCAAACCCAGTTTCTGTGCAATGAATATCAAGACAGTTACAATATCTCTTTTTTGCAACTTAAATCTGCCTTTAATTTGAAGATAAAAGACCTAGAATTATTATTAAAATATACATTTACTGTGATTACAAGAGGCAGATTGTTTTTTCTTTTGAAATCATAATTGTGAATGGTTACTTATAAAATAGAAGTTCAGGTGGGTAGCTTCAGTTCATGTATTATAAAATACTTTAAGATACTGTAGCACTTTGCCTATGATCATACTGAAAAGCAAGAGAGCATACATGTTTCAAAAGGTGCTGGCACAAACACAGTGACCAGACAGATAATGTAAAAAGATGAATTCACAGACACATTGATAACCTATTTATTCTTATTTTAGTAAATGTGACAATTTAAATATCCATTTTTATTAAACTGTTTGAAAAACAAGTAACTATTACATAAACACTTACTTGTACAACTTGAATTTACTTAAATTAGATTTATATAATTATTAATTATTGTAGTTTAATTGATAAAAATGACCAGTGCTTTAGGGAATTTAGCTTAACATTGCCGATTTTGGAAAAAGAAGTGTATCATATCCTTTTAAAAAAATCATCTACACAATTAATACGACTACTTTTTCCATTAACATCTTTTAACATTAACTTCTTCAACATCCCACTATTTTCTGGAAAGAAAAGCTATTTTAAAAGCTTTAAACAAAGTTATTTCTATTTCCTGCTGCACTCAGACCCACATTCTAATTGATTGCAAATGTATACCTGACAGAGACAGCTTATTTATAATAATACATTAAAGTGATAAAATATGTATTATCATAAATGTGAAATGAAAGTCTTCAAAAAGTATTTTCCAGTGGAAAATTACTGAAACCTTAATGCAAATTACACTGACTTTTTCAGGGGTTTCATTAATTTTCATTTGTATTATATAAAGACAGTTAACACATTTCTTTGAAACCGATACAACAAGTGATTAAAAATAGAATAGAACTGTGCATGTAAAACTCTCTTTTTCTAATAACCTCTAATTACTTTTCAGAATACAGTACTTTATGTACAGTATATATTCTTGCAGCCTCAAACACATTCACTGAGTTTTAACATTAGCATGAATCAAATTCTACACATTGCAATGATGCTTGAAATTTAGCTTGAGTCTTTAACCATGAAATATGAAACATTAATGCATCTATAATAAAAAGCAACCAATCACAGTTAAGGACTGTTAGCCAACATATGTAAAGCCATATTGTTCTCCCAATTGTTTCAGAAGTACTAGCTGCATTAATTAACCTTGGAAACCTGATCACAGCACCACAAGCAAGAATTCAATGGCATAAACCCAGTAAAACATAAATGAAGCACATGCTGACAACATAAACAAATTTTACTTCTTTTTATATTTTTACTGTATAAATCTTCAGGATATTATGTTGTATTTATTACATAATATCCTAGTTTAGTATTGGTTTTAGAGGATATAAAACATTCAGTAACTGCATCAAAATATAAGGCAAAGCAGGGCTTTAACTAAGTTTAAATACAGCTTCAGAATGTTTGCATTTACAAAAAATATTTTTACATTTGCCTCTACAGTAGAGTTAAGTATTTGAAAAGAACTCTCATGTAACTGGTTACTTCATGAAGGTTTTCTTAAGCATTTCCAATAATTGCAGTTATTGGCTATCAAAGTTTTTCTTAAAGAGCTAATCCCGGACAACTTTGCTCTCTAACTGGCAAATGCTCAGGTTGGAACTTAGTTATCAGTGGGGGGGGAAAGGAATCCGTTTTAGAACCAGTGCTCTTCCTAAAGGATATTAAAGACCTACAGTACATTCTGATACAGTGTAGTGCACTACTCAACTTTACAGAGAAGATGGTTAAAAAATGCCGTTAAAGCTGCAAAAATAAATTCAGGAATGGAAAAATTCCTAGAAGATGACTTTTGATGTAGACGAAATGCAAAAGTAGCAAAAACAAGCTATAATATTGTGGCAGAACCCCCTTAACCTGGTAGTATATCTCTGGGGGATCTATGCACTTCAACCCTAAGTTACAGATCCCTATTTGAGACTTACTTACCTATTTAATATAACCCAGTAATAATAAAACTTTGTAGCTGAGCTAAGACTGTACCAACCTGACCAGTGAAATGACAACCTGGTCTTGGATTTGCACTTCCTGACTGGATTCCCCTTTTGCCTAAACCTTATGACTGGACAGCAAACCACACTTCCCGCCTCCTAAGTCTAAACGTGAAATGAGAAACCAATCCCTGGATCACCCCTCTATACTGTACATAACCCTTAACTCAATGGAAAAGTGATCCCTGCTTCTCCCTGTTTAACTACTAAACCTACAAGCTTGGTTCGCTCTCCCCTCCTAACCCATGATTCCCCCCACTTAACCAATAACCCTATGGAAGACCAAACCACGGTTCTCCCTATGCGAGAATAAACTGTGCTTCTCTGCTCTTAACTTGACATGTGGTAAGAAAGTCAGTCCGTGGGTAAACATTGCACAACCTTTCCTCCCTTCACTGACGACTACCCTAGCTCCACCCTGGTCTACTGTCTAACCAATAACCCTTAGACTAGTCCCACTCCATGACTAAACAGCTTCGCCTGTGTTCTTCAGCTCTTTATACAGAGATCAAATCGAAATCAGTTGCAGCAGATTGGATTCTTGCAAACCAGTGCAAATGCCTGCCTGCCTTTTCACTCTAAAATGGTTTTTAGCCACACACAGAGTTCAGGGAGAAGGCTCACCCATTACGATTTAAAATGGGACCACATGCGGGTTGCTTTCCTTGTGAACAATCACTGGTGTGGACGCAGACCCAGCATCAACCTCAAAATGTTGAAGAGCAAGAAGAAGAGCCAATGTTTCTTTCTCTATTGTGGAATATATATGTTGATGTTGATTAAATTTCTTAGAGAGGTTTGAATATGCTATGGGAAGCAATAATTAATAATGAAACTCAGACATTGACACATTTTGTAAACGATGTGGGGAAGCAAAAAAATGAATGCTAGGATATGTAGTTTAAATTGTAGAAATTAAATTAAGGTATCACATTGGCGTAGCACATTGTCCTGGTAAGGTCTCATTTAGAATACCGTGTAAAACTTTGGTCACCATGTGATAAAGAGATTTCTCCTCCAGCATAAGTCCCTGAATCAAAGAACTATTTTTTAGTCTTGAACAGAGAATACTATGAAAAGGACCTTATGGAAAATATTCAAAATTCTCAGAGAAATGAACGCAAGCAGCCCTATGAACTTGTTTAGAATCAGTAGTAAAATATAAACCAGAGGGCACAGCTATACACAAAAGGTCGCTGGATTCTGAAACAAGTTACTGATGCCATTGATTCTTTAATGAAATAGTTTTCTGAGATACTCATATAATTTAGTAAAAATCAAACAAGGTATACGTAACACATTCGTTCATGTGCATAACAAGGAGGAGGAACTGCTTTCTGTAGAGAACAAAAATCAAGCAATTAGACATGCATGACCAGTCTCAGAGGAGGTGCCACTGTCATCTCCATGTCATCTCAAAGGCTTCCAGCATCTGATTTCTCATTGACTTGCTTCAAACTCAGTTGCCATTCATCTTCACTCTTCTATTCCCTTCCCTCCTTCTATTCACTCCATTCTTCTATTCCCACTTCTTAGATCTTATTTCTCAAATAAACAACCAGGATTGACGTTCTGGAACATATTTCCTTC
Source organism: Lepisosteus platostomus (assembly GCF_059453375.1). Classification (NCBI taxonomy): domain Eukaryota; kingdom Metazoa; phylum Chordata; class Actinopteri; order Semionotiformes; family Lepisosteidae; genus Lepisosteus; species Lepisosteus platostomus. The sequence continues at coordinate 48,991,463 of NC_142619.1, forward strand.
ATGGGTAATTTGCTGGTAATTTTGCTTACTACATCTAGATTCGGAAAATATGAAAGAATTACAAGTCAAACATTATATGATGAATACAACCCTTTAGACTTTTATTTGTTAGTGATTTATGGAATCCCTTGTGACGCTACTGTGTTTGGTCATTACTTTTAAAACAGTTAGACCTTAAAATAGGTTTTATAGTAGGGGCAAAGAGATCTTGAATTTACCAAACAATCATATCTAACTGGGTGAGGGTATTTGTGAAACCATGGTTGATGTCTCCATAAGGAAAATATATTCTTTATGGAATACAGGAACAATCTGCATATCATTTAAATATACTTCTTATTTAAATGAATTGTAATTTATAGGAGAATTTCTGTAAAGTAAAACAAAATGTAAAGGAATGTCGGTAGTTTCTGCTTCTGTGTGAACTACTTTTCTATCCTTGGCTAATGAAACCTTAAAAGCATTGAAGCTTTCGAAGACCGTGCAAAATACTCACAGTAATCTCTCTCTTTCCTCTCAATACTGATAATTTACAGCTTCCTACAGCTTTACCAATATCCTACTAATAATTAAGGATACACTTTCAGACTTCAAATCACACACAGATGTTATCAGCTAAATGCTTCTCTTCTAGAGAACAGGACTGGCTGCCTAAAATTTCCCCTAGTGACCCCTATAAAATTAAAACGACATAAGAAAAGTGAAAAAGATGGAAGGGGAACCCCACCCCACACCCCAGCCCAATACAAAACCATAAAAAGAATCCAGTAGCAAGAATCACGGAGATTGTGAGTGCCTTTGGGAATCCCCTTATTATGCTGTCACACCCAGCCCACCCAGTTGGATGCTGTGTCACTCCTGTAGCTGTATATACAGAAAATCATGATCTTATGAGGTACAGGGGGTAAAATGCAAGAAGCCATGTTTGCACATCTGCTTTAACTGATGCACAGGGTTGTTTATTTTACTCAATCACAGGACATTTCCACTTAGAAGAGATCCCCAATGCTTCAACCAATCAACATACTACAGTGGACTCTGGAATTATTGGCACTCCTTGATAAGTATGAAGAAAAAAGTCATAAGAAAATAATCCATTTAAATAATGACAAATATTTCATACTCATATGTTAGGGGAATACTTTTTTTCTAAAACATTTCTGTCTTTTCAAGGTTCAAGTGTTTTACCTGAAAAACATGAGTGCCAAAATTATTGGCACTCTTCAAGATCCCTTCAAATACATCTGAGAAAATAATATATTTATACTTGTTCGAGTTCAATTGTGTCTTAAGAACAAATGTGTGTACTTTAGTGACTTCCTGTTTCTCTAGGATATAAAAATGACGCACAGAAAACCTTTCGTCATCCATCAGCATGGGGAAGGTCAAAGAACTAACAACAGAAATGAGGCAAACCATTGTTGATCTTCACAAAGCAAATAATGGGTACATAAAATAAGTAAAACCTTAAAAATACCAATATTGACTGTCAGAGCAATAACTGAAAAATTCAACACCACTGGAACAGTGCTTAACTTGCCAGGAAGAGAACGCAAGCCCATCTTGTCCCCACGCACAGTGAGAAGGATGGTATATATCCATCCTTCCGTATGAGCATCTGTATGAGCTTAACATGCAGAAGTCACATAGTTATATTGTCACAGTCAGGTGCCTCAGCCAGTCGCGGCTGGCATCATCCAAATCAGTGAAGTTGCCGGGGCACCTGAAGCGGGGGGGCAGGAGTATAGAATGCGGTCGGCCGTCTGCTCCTTGCCGTCGCAAATTGGGTCATCAGTGAGACCCCTCTTGTGTAGACTGGCCATCTCCTCACTGTCCTGGTGGTCACTGGTTGCCGTAGGACAAGAGGCTTGTACAGGAATAGGAGATGAACAAGGTTGTAGTCAGATCTGCCAAGTGTGGGGGGAGTGATGAGGAGCTGTACGCATCCTTGACATTAGCATACAGCAAATCCAAAGTCTTATTATCTCCAGTAGGGCATTTAACAAACTGACTAAAAGTACGCAGAGTAGAGGAGAGCGAAACATGATTAAAATCACCAGTTATCAGGAACAGAGCTTGTGGGTGACGAGTCTGTAGTCCAGCTGTAACAGTGTGTATGACGTCACACGCTGAGGCTGCGTCGGCAGAGGGCGGGACATACACCAACACAACAATAACAAATGCGAGAACTCCCTAGGTACAGTAGGTAATATGGCACTGCCAGCCCTCCTCCTCTCTTTTTACTGTTCTCCTTGATTTTCCGATCCACACGCACCATCGGGAAACCCCCTATTGTAGCATCGGGAACTAGTTAGTTCAACCAAGTCTCCGTGAAGCACATAATACAGGACTCATAATATTCCCACTGGCTCCTCGTCAGCGTCGCTAGCTCCTCCATTTTGTTGGCAAGAGATCGTACATTCCCACCATACCACCATTATGATGGAGGGGAAAAAAGGTTTATACCTTCTTTTTTTAGCCAGACACTTTGCTCCGAATCTACAGCCTCTACTCTGTTGTATTAGTTCTCTGGGGATCTCCAATCACCCACACAAGAACACTGCCAACTTCCATAACATGAAGAGGTGGTCTCTGGTGTAAACAAAAGAGCCCGACTTGCCTGCAGTACATGCCGGTTTAAAAAGTTGCTTAGCGACCATTATAACTCTGAGTAAAAAAGTAACCCAATGAAAGTAAACAATAATCAAAACTAAACTATATAAACTAATATAAACGACAGGTAGTGAACAAAAAAAAAAGATATACTTATCACAAAGTAACTGGAGCAGCTGCAACAGGCTGTCGCACGCACGGTGCCATGACTACCTACTACCATCATACTGTACCTACTGTAAAATATGGTGGGTGATCTTTGATGCTCTGGGGCTGCTTTGCTGCCAGTGGTCCTGGGGCCCTTGTCAACATTGATGGCATCATGAATTCTCAAAAATATCAGGATATTTTTGCCAAAAACCTGGTTGCCTCTGCAGGAGGCTGCGTCTTGGACGAAGATGGATCTTTCAACATGACAATGATCCAAAACACATTTCAGAATCAACAAAATAGTTGGCAGAAAAAAATCACCATTTTGCCATCGCCATCTCAGTCCCCTGACATGAAACCTATTGAAAACCTGTGGTCTGAGCTGAAGAGGGATGTCCATAAGCGCACCCCCACAGTACAAACCTCAAGGTTCTGCATGGAGGAATGGTCTAGGATCCCACCCAATGTGTTCCCCATCCTGTTACATCCTGATAAAGCATTACAGGAAAAGACTTCCTGCTATTATCCCTACCAAGGGAAGTTCCACCAAGTGCTAAAAACAGGGGTGTCAATAATTGTGTTTCTTTTACTTTGGGGGAAATAATTTATAATGTAATTTTTTTTGTCTTGGTTGATTCCATTGAATCATTCATTCAGGGTAATTAATTCCTTATGTTGGAAATATATTTCAGTTCTTAATGAACTCATTATTTGTGTTACATTTCTTTTTTTGTTCATTTATCAAGGGGTGTTAATAATTCCGAAGTCCACTTAATATAGCTAAAGGTTGGGTCCTTTCACTAGATAAATGAGACTAAGATGTCCAAAATGGAAGCAAACCTGAGGTTGAGCTGCTACTCCTACAAATTGATGGGTGGCTGCGAGATTCCAGTGATGTCGATGAAAGATTGTCTCTGCTGAAGTTACTTCTCCTGCCAGACTCAGTATGTCATAACAGACAGGTGGCTGTTTTGGAAGAGCAGAATGTTGTCTTGTTTTTTTTTTCATGAGTGGGTGCAGGAATCGTTGAAAGCTGAAATCATAAAACTATTGGCAATTCCTAACTGGGTGAGCACAGGATTGAAAACAAGAAAAGAAAGTGAGATCTGTTGTAGATTCAAACACTGACATGCCACCCATCTGTTAATTACAATGTACTGTATATTTTTGCTGAGTGCATTAATAAGCTGCATGGTTTAGATTTTATTCGCCAGGTGTCTTCCCGGTGCCGAGTACGTCCTGCTGGAAATCATTTTTCGAATTTACAGTTTTTGCAAACCAACATCCCCTGCAGATATTCTTAAATTCCTTCAGATCAGGACATAGTAAACACAGTGGGTAAGAGTTCAATTATGCCTAAAGAAGAATGAGCGTGATTCAGGAATAAAACCGAAATTAAATTCAATTTATTTTTATATAGTGCCTTTCACATCAAGGTTGCCCCAAGGCGCATAACAATGCAAGTAACCATACATTTTGTGAATACGGAACAGAAGACAATGGAGGAGAGGAACCAAAAACTCCTTAGTAAGGAGAAAAAAGGTCAACTGGCTGCCCAACCCTCTTGGGCATGCTAACATTATATAATTTTAAAAAAAGGAAATAAATGAAAGAGGATATTAATCCATCCATCCATCATGTCTTCTATGTCAGTACTACATGCAGGTCTCTGTAGACCAGCAAAATAAAAAAAAAAACCTGGTGCAATCGTAAACACATTTATAAACAAACAGCAGGTATGACACATTCTCACCAGTCAATATTAAGTTATCTTAATAAGGGTGGGACTAAGCAGTGCCAAGAGAAAAGACTGAAGTGTTTTTTATCTGAAATTCATAAGAGAACAGATTATACGGACAACAAAAACAAGTTAGAAATCCATTTAACTTATTTAGCAGTTTCAAAGATAGTACGACAAAACATCTTCTAACTCAAAAGGATGGCGTACTGTAGTAAACATAATAACATAAGCATCGAAATGGGACAAGACCATTTGGCCCATCTTGCTCTGCGTTTAGTTAACATAACAACAATCAATTATTCCCAGAGGTAACCGGTTATTAATATTTTATTATTGTAAGCCATGTCAAGCGGCTAAGAAAACAGTATTTAAATTTTGTTAACTTTTTAAGCTTTATTTGCACTGCACATATGCAGGACAAAAATGTATGAATGAGACATCTAAAATTAGGCACCATCTACAATTTTTGTATTAATTTAACAATAATATTATTATCTTATTATTTAATAGGCATTGAAATAAATACCACTGACACATACAGTAATAACTATGGCTTCAATTTTAGTAATGTAGCAATAATGAATCCATACAGATACTGTATGGGACTTTTTTGCCTGTACTCTCATGGTCTTGGAGGTGAATTTCATGCCCACCATGCAGAAAGAGCATGCGATGCTTGTGAAGCATGCTCTGTCCCTGAACTGCTCTGTCAGTACAAACATAGCCAGTCACTTTGGGGAAACCACAGTAGTAAAGGACATTATGACATCCATTGTTCCCAACCAAAAAAGTTTGCCCCAGGAATTGTCTGGAAGAATGGTGAAGAACTTTTGGTAAATAAGGAAGAGTTGGCTCTGAGTTGCTCTTAATCATGTTCATGCTTTACTACTGTTGATCTGCAGATTTATGAAGAAATGTATTAATGATTCAGTGCAGATTTTTTTTTTTTAATCCGCTCCTCCAAAATGATTATTTTTCTTCAGTAATAGATTCAGTAATGCGTATTTGGTGTGACACAATAAATACAATTCAAACTTGGAAGTGTTTAAAGTGTTTAATTCTTAGAAAAACCTCAATCATGTCAATCATGTAGCACTTCTAAGAAATTTAAGTCTGGCCAGTACTTCCCACCATCATCAACATTACAGGATACGAATAAAAAAAAAAACTCTTACCACTGAAACATGTCATTTGAAAGTAGACCAGGTTAGTCTTAGTGTACCACTAAGAATAATGAATAGATTCATTATTTCAGCTTCAAGTGATACAAATGTATTTTTAGTCCATGTAATTCAGACAGTTTCAATTCGAATGCATGTTTCAAAAGTCAAGGGGAGAGAGAAATTTAACCCAGACTAGTTTTGTTTTGGTCAGTATGAAGTGGATTATTTGAAAACCAATGCTGATAAATAGAAACTGACAAGTCAAATTGAGACTTAAAATTCAGTACCGGTAACAAATTGCACAAGAAAAAAACATGACTAAACTTGCCTTTACACATTCAGGCTGGGAAATCGTTACATATACAGTACATCTGTGGACAAAACCCAACAAATGTGTCGGGAAACCACTAAGCAGTTGCAAGGTATGATTTACACATTTTGGGGTTTGATTTCTATTTGTCTTATTTTAAGTGTGTATTAAAATACAATTAATATTTTACACTTCACAGAAATATTATACTCTTATGTAAGACTGGTCGCACAGGCTAAAATGTTCACGCAAAGAGCTCTGAGAACTGAAGGAGGACAAAGATGCATTAATTTCAACAGTAGAGGGAAATGAACTTGTGAAAAATAAGTGTTCAAACATAAAAAAATTATGAGGAACATGAAATTGGTTTGGCCTTCATGAACTCCAATAATATTTCCAAATAATACTACTACTGTTGTCCAGAAAGAATAGCTTTTTTGTTTTCATGAATAAAACTACCTAGGGAGTCAAGTTTCTTATCAATATTGAATCTAATTTTTGTAGGTATCACACAGTCTTGTGATATCAACTGTATCTCCAGAGAACCCTCAGGGGGATCCAATTCTATATTCTGAGGATGGCACACGTCTGGAGGTTAAGTAGTCAAGAAAGTATTTTAGTATTAAGTAGAATTATGTTATGGATCGCTGAACCTTTTGACAAACAAATCAACCGAACCCATTATAGTCACCCACCAGGGGTTAGTGACCAGCTCAAATCGAGGTATTAATGTTAAGGGAAGAGATTAATGTTAAAAATAAAAATGGAGTTGTCTCTGTTCTTAATTACCTAGGGATTCAGGCAATATTCACCTACTATAAGTACCACATTATGAAATGAAGTCATTTGAATTTCATTTAAACTGTGCCATAATACACAACTGCAAGCAGGAGGGCTCTGCTAGTTTTATCAGCTTTGAATAATACCATTTCACATCTGAGTTTTCAGAAATGAATGGTATATAACACATTTTGATTCAGGGGTTACCTGCTCATCTTGGAACTAGGTCAGGGTAGGCACTCTCGGTCATAAATGGAACATGAAAATGTCATTCACAACTTAAAACAAATCAGATTTGGTCAAAGTTGTAACTTCCGGCAAAGTATTGAAGTATTACAGATTGCTTACACTGGGCTTTGATGAGGTAAGTTCTAAAGGTTGCTGAATCCAAACACAGCCTTCCACATAGGAGGGGTGTGAAAGAACTATCACGAACTGTGGGACTGATGTGTGGGGATAATAACATAGATCCTTGTATTATTTTATTTATAAAGGTGACATGACACATACCTAGCCTTGAGCTGCAGTGACTTTGAACCTACCATAAGGAAGTGCCTGAAGGATTACAAAACGACAGAAAATACCTGCATGATTCATCTGCATTTTCTTTTTATTAACCCACACCGTTTACAGCCCCTCTAATGCTGGGTAACAAACGTTTTTCAATAGAGTAATTTAGTTTCTTAGTACTTATAAATGATGATGCAACTCCGCTGTACTTCTGGTTACATGTTCTTATACTCAGATAAAAAAAACAACAACAAAACAAGAAAATACCTTTTTTTCTGGATAATGAATCGCCTATTCATATAACTGCTGTAAATTGAAAGACTAAACATTTCACAAGAAATCTATAAACACACAGTACTCAAAAATATTTTCTATTTCTAAGTTCCCTAAAGTGGAATTCCCCTAAATGGGCTGTTTGAAACTATTATACATCTATGTCTTGCAAATAAAGTATCTTATAATATTACATTTGGATTTAGTCTTTTGTACATAGCACATTGTCATTTTAGTAAGATGCAAATGAAATAGGACATACCAAAGAGCGAGCTCAAAAAAGCCCATGATCTTTCTTACTTATTGAGAGGGCTATTTCCCCCACCCACTCGATTGCTGTGAACCTATTCAGTAGATTATACAGAACTACTTTTTCAATTATGTTTACAATAAACCTTAAACTTCAGTTGAAACAATGTATGGCTATTTTTATCTTAAAAGGGAATACACAACAGAAACTATCCAACTACTCTTTATTCGGGTTTTTACTCATTTCGACTTTCATGTACAATGAGGGATAAACAGGTGGTAACCGATTCTAGACCGAAAAATAATAAGATGGACGTGAAAAGAAAACATGAAAAACATATTGGATGGCTTTCTTTTAAGAAACAGCAAAATTCAGATTATTATGAAAACCATATCAACCATTTTATGTACAAAACCACCTATAAATGTTTCATGGCGCCTGCTGGTGTGACTTCAATTTATTATTAAGAAGCTACAGCTGGTAAGAAATAAAGTGATTCACTTAATGTTGCAAAACAATTCGTTGCATTTACTGGTATTAAAGTCAGAAAGTAGAAAACACTTTTCAATAAACCGAATCTTTGAAACAACCTAACAGATATTATAAACACCAGGGAGGTCTGTTATGTTTGAGCAGGTTAGGTTAACACGCTTTCTTTTCCTCCTATAAAATATTGTATTTTCTAATTTTAAAGAATTTTAAACAGCGTGGCATGACGCGGGGGCGTGTTCAGTGTGGAGGCGGAGCCCTGGATTAAGGGTGACCAATCCAGGACGAGCCGCAGCTGTGACACACTGAGCACCTCCCAGAGGGCCGAGCAGACCCCCGCAAGGGGAGAACCTCCTACCGACTGCCCAGAGGTAATTGTGACAAGAGCGTTGAGGCTGCGTTTTTGCTTCTTTTAATTTTTTTTTTTTTACGATCCCGCTGTGAGAATTCGCCGGGCAGGTTCAGTTTTCTTTTGTTTTGGCCTCACTTGATTTCTTTCAGTCTGGAACCTGCTACATAGGGATAATTGCTGTTCCAAGAGGTCCATTTCCCCCCCCTCCCCCAGACTGGACCCTGATAAATAGGGACAGTCCAGTTTGCCTGCCGCTGTGCCAAGCGGTTTCTTCTCCCTCAGGCTGGACCCTGTTAGGTAGGGATTGTCCAGTCTGGACGCCACTGGGCAAAGCAGTGCATTTTTCTTTTTCTGTTTTTTTCCCCCTCCTTTTGATTTTTTTTCCCTGGGGTTCGCGAGCCACACACTGGTGCCTCCACCCTCTCAGACAGGAAGTCGACTTTTACCCGCCACGGCTCATCCCACTCCCACATTGTTACAGCAGCATGTTCATTTTCCTGCCATTGAATTGTTCACATGGTGTTGATCACTCCATCCACCCATTGTCTAACCACTTGATTCAGTTCAGGGTCACGCGGAGCTGGAGCCCATCCCCACAAGCAACAGGTGCAAGGCAGGATCCACGCTGGACAAGATGCCAGTCCATGACAGGGCAGAGGCAGGCACAAACACACACACACAAACACCAGTTTTCCCAGAAGCCAATAAACCTACCAGTATGTCTCTGGACAGTGGGAGGAAACCGGAGCACCTTGAGAAAACCTTGTCAACACAGCAGAACATACTGTACAAACTCCACAGAGTTTAATATCTGGGCTTTTGCTAACTGGAATGCTCTTCTGACTGGCATTTTCTCCATAAGCCATTACAAAATGATCTTGCTATCCGGACAAATTTCTAGTTCTACCAAGCTTGCACCACCCTTTGCCGCCATTGCGCTGAGTTACTGTAGTCATCTGCCACATCGGGCCTAGTTTTATCTCGAAATATTCAAAACACGAGCGTGTGGGGCTCACAATCACACGAAAGTCTGTGCTGATTAAGCCGCTTTGGAAGGGTAAAAAAAATGAGTAACCTGATGAAGGAAGTCAGCACTGGCTCATAGAATGATGTTACTCATTAATAAGCTGTAGTATTAGCGTGAGGAAGAATTTATAGTCGACTTTAACCTGCCGCAGGTTAATGAGGGAACAGATTTATTTGTGCTATAGATTTCTTTACATGAAAATATATACTGTATATTACCAAGCATTTCATTTAATCAAGTGTAAATGCTCTGAGAGCTCAAACATTCAGGACAGTGTCCAGACTGATTAGATCTACAGCATCAGTTATGATTATAATCAACCCACAACACCGGCAAAATCATGATCAGTAAAGTAAAATGTGAAGAAAACATTTTTTTTCCAACAAATGAGTTTTTCCCACCCAATGCCGGCTTCTTTATGACCTGGTGTATACTATTCTAAAGGTATTCAGTAAGTACATCACAGGTACACATCAAAAATAGGCTTCCACTACTGCTCTGAGGTTTAATCAATCTACAGGAGTTTGTCTGTATTAGGTTTCCTCAGGGTGTCTGAGAAGAGGTCATTGACATGCTTTCTGCAAATTCAAGTTTTCCACCCCGCAATGTGACATATACATTTTTCCTTAATTAGAATCAAAAGCAAAGAAAGAGGACTATGAACTATAAGTTCTTCAGCTGTTTCTATTTATGAAAAGATATCTGAAAACACTTAAAACATTACACAAAAATTCAATATGGCTGCCACACCATATAACCCAATATCTCCGCATACACTCTGGTACTAGCCTTCACAGTTCTTTAGCAATATCAGAAATTTTGTGATATTTCACAAACCACTAAATTGAACATGACTGACTAGCAGAATAATGTGTAAGAGAAGAAAGTGTTTAACGCTCTGATAAAATGACTCACTGCAGGCACCATGGGTTTCCTATTAGGAGACAGTCCCCACCTGCATTTACTGGTATGTGAGGAACAGGACTGTGGTAAGGCATGGAAGTTCGTATCATAGATACCTACACCAGCTGTAACACTTCAAAAGCCACAGCCCCGAGAAAACACATGGCTTTCAGAGACAGTGATGAAGACAGACTTTCTGAGATTTCCCCCCAGTTATTCAGGGACATTAGTGACATGTTTGTAAAGACAGAAGGTGGTTCCCCATTTCTGGGTGAGAAAACAATTTTCCTTGTCAACATATCATTACATCAGAATATGTAAAGCAACATGAACTTCCTAAATACAATTTCTCTACCACTTGTAATAGAACTAAATCAAACTGAACAACACAAAGACACTGATGATTGCTCAAGAAATTGTTTAGGGACACTAACTGCTTTATAACAGATTTCTTATGTGAAAGGAATGACCCAAAAGGTTTATGAATTCTTACCCATTAATAAACGCAACCAATTATGTTGTACCAATACAATTCAATGCAAAAAATAATAATGGCTTTTAAAATAAACCCAAACTATTGCAACTACCCTCATATTATACCAACCCATTATACATAGCTTTTGACTGAATTAAAAAAAATATTAATTTAATTAATTATAGATCTTTATAAATCTGTTCCTTTAGATCAGCAATGAGCTACTCTCAGATTGATGAAAATTAAGAATCAAAATGCAGGAGTTTTCACTTTAAGTAATTCGGTTAATTAACTTAGATCAATTGTTGAATGAAAATGAATATTAAAAGGTCATGCTATAGTCATCCAGGACTGGAGTTATATATATATATGGTTTAGAATAGTATTGCTATTGATAACACCCACAGCAAAACTAAATCCTGCTCAGAAATCTGGTAATACCACTATTTCATAAATTACTTTACTGTTACTAACAAACCATTACAAAAATATATATAATTAAGTTTAAATACCTTACCTAAATCTTTTTTATTCCTTTGTTATGGTAAAAGAAGACAACAGATACAGGAAATAAAGGATATATAATAATAGGAAATATCTTATAAATTACAAAGTCTCTAAAAAAATAAGATTCAAAATTTGATTAAAATATATATATATCATATATTTAAAATAACTGATATACATTTACAAATGCATTTACTGTAATTTATCATGTGCAACACATCTTTCAGGTAAAACTACATCAAGAATCCAAAATGTCTTTTTAGGACTTGAACCTTACATTACATATTCTGCAAATCTGAACTTCTGATCAAATGCAAATCATCATTTTTAAGTCTGACCCGTAAACTGAAAAAAAAAACAAATAATATATTAAAAATAAAATGCATACTGCAATTTATTGCATTTAACTTTCATTTTTATTGCATTCACTTTAGCAAGCAACATTAAGATGAAATTAGTAATCTGTGAGGCTGCTGTACATGCCTAAGTATTTTAAAGCCATCTCCTGTCTCCCAAATTCTTTCATGTGTTCTTAACAGAAAAACATGCTTTACAGAATAAATAATAATAATCTAAAACACTGCTGTGAAGGGACAGATTTAGGAAAGGTCATATAGATATCTATGTAAATACTCTTACTTTTGTATTATTTCTATTATCTTGGCAAAGGGTCAAGAAATGCTTCTATGATGTCAAACTGATTAAATCAAATTGCTGAATTCCTTCAAAATACCACTTAACCTTATCTCAAGAATAATTGAATTGAGATTAACGTCACTGCATTGTAGGAAGTGAAATCTGTTAGTCTGCAGGCATGAAACTAAATGTCATTTAATGTGCCAATAGCTTTCAGTTGAAAATGACCCCTCCCATGTATTCCTGAAGCCAAAACACCTGCCTCCAAACATTTACGTCTCCAACAACTGAATATAAACAACATATTAAATCAGATATCACATCTCTTCTGCAGGATGAAGTCCAGTGAAAGGAGGACTTCAACTCTTACAATGCCAAAACTAAAACACGCATGTATGCATGACCAGTAAACCTCAAACTGAACTAAAAAATAAAAAAGCTAATGTCAAAAAGTACTTATATTTGCAAGATACCTTTTTTCTTTCTCAGGACAAAAAGCAGAGGGCCATTTGAGAATGAAATATCCCATTTACACATTTTCCCTAGTAAAATATGTTACAAATTTATTTTAAACACAAAGAATTTAACCAATAAAAGCAGATTCATCTGCAACAAATCTAGTGGAATCAAGGTAAAGCTATGGAAAAAGAAAATATCTGCTAAATCAAAATCAGAACTAGGACAAAGCAAGGAAAGAGATGGTTAATTCTGGTTAAAATCATGGGTGAGCTTTCATAAGGGCTTAGAAGACAATTACTGTTATCTGTTGTTACATTATGGCTCTGTTCTTTCAGGAAATCAAAAAAGAGACATTGGAGAGTACCTACATTTTTTTGTTGTAAAATAACATGTTATGTTGTGTGATAATATATGCCCTTCTTTATTTTTACTATGTAAAAAAGAAAAATCATTAGGCTCTAAAAAATACATTAGTATCTCACATAAAATAGATTTCAAAAAGCAAGAATGATAATATCCTAATCATAAGCAATGCAGTAAAGAGAAATTGGCACTCAAAAGAAAAAAACTAACAAAAAACTCAAGAGAACTATTTTGAAAACAAAGGATTACATTGCTAGCACACACATTAAAAAAAATAAAAAAAATTAAATTGACAGTGGGTTACAGTAAGTATTGACAAATTATTACTAACATACTACACCATAAGGGCTCACAGAAATTTCAATTATCTATGTTACAAGCTCAACCATTTAAACAACTGTCATCCATCAACTGCTTCCACAGATATTTATAGAGTTAGTACAATGTACTCACTTAAAAGAAGTAAAAAACATATTTTTTTTTGTCTTTAAATGGTAGAATATAGTTTTTATTACATTACAATTTATTTTGGAAATGCAAAAGAAAATGATGCAGTAAATGATGTATTCTTTTTTTAATGAATACTGCCATGTAATAACTCGTGTGGGAAAATAATCAGAAATTAATATATTTTTTAATTTTCTAAATCATGTCTACTATCCTTCTCAGAACATGTAAACCCTTAGAAATTTACTTAATTTCAGCACCAACTACTTGAAATAAATTGGATTAAAATTTGTTAAATGTGTTTTTCACCCACACATTTTAAAATGTTTTAAATTTGAATAATATTTTCTGGAATTGAAACAAAGAATAAAACCTTGTTAACAAGTACAAGTAATAGGTTTATTCCATGCTGAAAAAAAGAAGAAAGAAAACACAACGTTTCGGCCGTGGAGCCTTCTTCAGGTGTGTCTTGTTACTAACAAGTATACTCGTTAACAAGTATACTTATTTATTAAAACAATAGCATTTATTTTAACCTACAAATCCAGTCAAAGACAAATTTATATTTCTGTCCCTAGTCTGGAACATCTTGTTTTGAGGAATCCTCCCTAATACAGTATTAAAAAAAAAAGTTTTTAACAAAATATTCTCAGAATCAACACAAAACACAATGTCAAAAGTTAATACAGTATAGCAAAACAAAATAATTATAATGTTTTTAGTAGTATTACTTTTAAAGTGTCTACTGACAAAAGAATGAGCATTGTTTATTTTGGTAGATCACCTTTTGCCTGAATAAACCTGTATTTGTAATTCATTAATATTGGTTTTGTGAATAATACCTTAAATAATGTTTCTAGTTTTTCCTTTCCTGTTTAGTTGTACCACTGCCATGTTGAGAATGCTTTGCATTTTCATTTTCCAACAATAATTGGCAAGTATTTTTTATAATTATTGTATAGCAACTGTTATTTATCAATAATTAATGTGCTTTTTTACATGTTGTGTTTTATTTTATGCACGGTTTTAAATAATCTGTTATCTTATTTAATCTTTTTAGGCAGACACAGGCATGCCACTCAAATTAAGACTGAAATCAGAACAAATGTATTCAGTTATTGAAAAATCATACTCAGATTGCAATGAAGACATAACACTGACGAGCCTCAGGTAGGCTGAAATCAATCTGTAGCTGTTACATTTTTAACTTCTGTTTCATTTCAATTTATACTAAAACGCATTAAAAAGTTTCCCCTCACCTTCTTTTAACACTGTTCCTCAACAGTCATGCCACTTACCGTTTTTGACTTTATTTTTTTTTTATTTAAAATTTTACAGTGGCTTGTAATGGAATACATGTAAATGTTTGCCACATGTACCCGCTTAAGTTTCCATCGTCTTTCTTCCTAAATTTCCCACTGTTCACTGCTCCACCCCCATATATGAAACAAACTAATGTTACATAAAGCCAACCTTTCCTGCGTAAAAAATAAAATAAAACGCTGGATTCTACTGGTGGCTATGCAGCAACACTTCCAAAGACAGATTAACATCTTTATTACACTTTTTCATGTAATGATCACCACAATACATACTTTGCTACAGATTACTTAAGTCATTATTTATGCCAAATGATAATTTAAAAAATAGTATTGCTACAATTTAAAATTAATTTTCATACAATGCATGTAAGTAATATCTTATGTTTCAAGACTTCTGTTCACTATTTTTAGTGATTAGTGATTTGCAAGTTAGTGATCTAATTTAATACCAACATACTTTGCTCAGTCTTCAGCAAATTCACCATGCTTGTGATTAATATTGATTAAAGTTGATATGTATGAATCTACCGTATTATGAAAAGGGGAGATATCAAATCTTTAAGTATTACAGTTCAAAAGCAATTTTAAATGTTATTCCGGACTACGAGGTTCTTGACATACTGAACTAAAAATTCTGGTTTTATAGAACACAGAAAACATCGCTCTTTAAAAGTGTTACAAGAGCATCCATAAAAGCATATATCCTGGATTTAAAACCTGTTTATTTCAGGATAATGCATGACTCTGGTCAAATATTAAAAGGATGAATAAACATTTTACAAAGAACCCTTATAACTCAAAACACCTCAAACAGCTCTAAAAAATAACAGAAAGAAACTAAATAAAAGACATAAGGATAAAATTACAAATTACCCTTAAATTGATAAAATGCAGACTCTTTCAGTTCCAGCAGATTCTTTAAAAAACATTACCTGATATCTAATTAGGTAGTCTTCTTTACAGGTCAAACTGCAGGTGTGGATCTCCATTATTAAAATAGCTATATTTCTATCAGGTACATAATTTAAAATACTAGTGATTTTCAGTTTTAGGTCTTTAGGATTGAGTGACATATGAAGAAGAACTAAACCAATTGAGACTTAAGGATCTTCTTTTTTTGTCCCCAAATACAGGATGGTCTCTTTGACTGATGGCTTCTATAGCAAACTGCTTTCCTGGTACTGCACCTCAACTCTTGCAAGCTCTTACAAATCTGAAATATTCTGCTTTAACTTACTCGTTCACTACATTCTTAATTATTCTCCATGGTCCATGTGACAGGCCGTCAGCACATTTGTCCAAGAGGCTGCAGCTGCTGGGCGTTTCTGCTGTGAAAGACAGGAGCTGTAGTTCTCTCCACAAACTCCTTCAGTAGGCGCGCGGAAGGAGAAGCTGAAGGATGAGCAAGCTGCTCACCACTGGCTCCGCGAGCAGTGCAGAGCAGAGCAGCATTATGGAAAGCAACTTGAGGAGCTGAAGGCTAAAAGAAGACCAAAGTACTGATTTTCTCCCTTATATTTATTTTTCTTTTTGGAAGAATTTATTTATTTTTATTTTTTTTTCAGTATTGGAAAATGCGAGGAAAAAAAAAAGTGGTGCTATGCCAGTGTGCCTTTGAACCTCCAACTTGACACAGTCATTCAAAGACGTCATGCCGAACAACAGATAAAGATTCATTCCTTGCTGAAAGGTAAAGAAAAGACACACTACGTTTTGGCTGTAGACCCTTCTTTGGATGTGAAGGAGAGAGAGAAATTGATAGCAGGTGAGAAGGGCTGGGAACCAGGGGTGAAATGTACATAAAGCAGGTGGGAATGTCTGTCCAAACAGAGAGAACAGAAAGACAGGAGCGGAAAGCCAAAACATGCAAATGAACAGAGAGGACTGAGAAGAGTCTGTCATTGAGAGAAGGGGGAAGGTGTGATCCAAGTTGAAGGATATGTTTTCTTTTGGATGTCTTTCTACAATACCCAGAACAGGAAGAAAAGATTGTGAAATGGGGAACTATCAGTTTGTGGACATCTTGGATACTGACAGCTCTGACGTGTTCCCTGAAACATTCTGCCAGTTTTCTTCCTGTCTCAACAATGTAAATGGCTAGGCACTTTCTGCAAGAAATGTAAATGTTGTGGCTGGAAACGAAATGATGTCATCTGGGTGACAAAGATTCGTCCAGAAAGGAATAGTCATTCGTAGTCCAGCCTATAAAAGTCCAAAAAACGTTGATTCTCTCAACATCTTACAAGACAACGGACTCTGCTGCTTTCAGAATCTAAAAGAAAACTGCTTGATCCCTGGGTCAACATTTTCTGCATCTCAGACTCTGCTCCTCCCTTGGAGCACCATGAAACACTGTCCTACTATGTTTATCAGTGGCCTATTATCTTCTAACTCTTCTATGGAGATCTAGTCTCATTCTTATATACCGTATGCAAACGTATTATTCATCCATTTAATCACAAATCAAATACAGGGTCGCAGGGGAGTTCCGTGAAGTTTGCCCCCCTACAAACAGCACAAACGATGAAACCCCCCTCATTCATTGGTGCTGCGTTTGTGCTGGTTTGTCCCATTGAAAATAGCGTTTGTGCTACGAATTGCACCCATTGTTTTAATCACATACCGTAATTTAAGTACCAAGTGTGTTGGTACCTGTAAACTTCCTTATAGATAGTCACGTGATTACCTGATAAAACTCAGTGTGGACTTTAAAATCCTCATGCTCACCTATAAGGCTCTGCATGGCTTGGCACCTCAGTACCTGTCTGAACTATTATCGCCCTACTCCCCACCTCGCAACCTTTGCTCTTCTAATTCTGGTCTCCTAACTGTCCCCCAAGCCCGTCTACATTGTATGGGTAACGGGACCTTCTCCTTATGCCCCCAAGCTCTGGAACTCTTTGCCCAAGGATATCAGAGAGTCACCTTCTCTAAACTCCTTCAAGTCCAGACTCAAAACCTTCTTCTTTAGTTTACTTAACTGGTTCCATTCTTTAACCCTCTGCTTCTACTTTTCTAAGTAGCACCATCCACAGTCTCCTCTGTATATTGTAATTGTGTTTTATCTTGTGCATTCTTTTTTTTATTATTGTTGTTGGCATTCTGTAAAGCGCTTTGAGAAGTCACCTTTAAAGGCACTATATAAAAAAGTTTATTATTATTGGTCATTTAAGCTCCTATAAAACTCCCCTCAACAACTGCCCCTCTTTCAAAGTCACTGTGGTCTCTTAATAATAGGCAAACAGGCCTGTCCTGCATTTTGCAACATGTCCCGAAGCATGCTGGGATGTTATTTGCTTAATTAATGCCAGTTACATATTTGGTGCCCCTCATTTTCTCAGGTGTCCACTATCTCCGAGTATGAATATTTTCATATTTCATAAACTTCCCCGATATAGAACATTTGTATAATATGGTAATATACAGCTAGTATAGGGGTTTAACCACTGTGACCACAATGAGACCCAGCAAGTCCCTACTCAATGATTATAGCTAGAATACGGTCAATGTGTTATACTTGCATTAATTTGTAGATTTTGATCCCTTGGAGAAACCTACAATATAGCTCCAAGAACCAACTCAGCATGCAGCCATTTTTTACATTGCTTCATACAGACCCTTCTTCTTCCCTGCATTTGTTGTCTTGTTAATAATAATAATAATAATTGCTTACACTTATATAGCGCTTTTTCTGGCCACTCAAAGCGCTTTACAGGTAATGGGGTCTCCCCTCCACCATCACCAATGTGCAGCATCCACCTGGATGATGCGACGGCAGCCATAGTGCGCCAGAACGCTCACCACACATCAGCTATTAGTGGGGAGGAGAGCAGAGAGTAATGAAGCCAATTCATAGATGGGGATTCTTAGGAGGCCATGATTGGTTAAGGCCAATGGGAAATTTGGCCAGGACGCCGGGGTTACACCCCTACTCTTTTCGAGAAACGCCCTGGGATTTTTAACGACCACAGAGAGTCAGGACCTCGGTTTTACGTCTCATCCGAAGGACGGCACCTGTTTACAGTATAGTGTCCCCATCACTATACTGGGGCATTAGGACCCACGTGGACCACAGGGTGAGCGCCTCCTGCTGGCCCCACTAACACCTCTTCCAGCAGCAACCTTAGTTTTTCCCAGGAGGTCTCCCATCCAGGTACTGACCAGGCTCACACCTGCTTAGCTTCAGTGGGTTGCTAGTTGTGAGTTGCAGGGTGATATGGCTGCTGGCGTTCAAAGGTTGTTCAAAGGTTCCTTCTTTTTTTAAGTTGTGATTGTGTTGCATATTACAACACAAATTCATAATTTACTAAAAGACTGTGAATAAACAGAAATTGCTACTTTAACTTCTTTGATGAATTTATTTATCAGACATTCTGGTTTCCCATGCAACAAATATTTTAGTTAAAAAATCCTTGAGCACTTTCTTTTTTCCTTATAAAAAAACAACAAACTTAAATGGGGTTTCAAAAGTGAAATAGTATTGAGCATTACAGCACCTTACATTAGAGCTGTCCCAGGAAATAAGATCTTGCATAATGGGGCTAAATAAGATATAGGTATAACTATCTAAAGAGTGTCCTATATTTGCAAAAACTTTGCTGCTCATTTCTTCGTGTACACATAATGCTAACCATCATGGAAAAAGTGTAAAATAATTATAATTCCAAGTTCCATTTTCAGGTCAGTAATTCTGATTGGGAAAAGCAGAGTGTGAAGAGTGACCCCCTGATTATTTATTGACTGTTACTGACACTGCCTTTCCTAGAATGAAAATGAATTTAAAGCTCACCTTTGCTTAATTTGTATTAGGTAGGTGTTCATGGATGTCTCACAGTTCCATAATAGAAGTCCTATAATGTCAAACCAGACTATCATCAGAATCAGATCTAAGAGAGAACTGTACTGAATGATCTTTCTTTGGGGGAACTTGGCCAACACATCAAAGAACATGTTTAAACACTGACATCAATCAAGTACTGCATAATACTCTTAGCTATTCGATGAATATCAAATAGCTGCTTTAAATCAATAAAACAAATAATCTGATTCAAAACGTTTTACAGACGAATTAATATTAAACGCAAAGTTATTGAATGACTAAGGGTTGAAAGGAACACAGGCTTATTTTTTGTCAAAGACTTTCGGCACACTTTAAAATGAGAGTCCTAATTGACTCACCCCATGACAAACAATGGAGTAA
The DNA here is from genome assembly GCF_059453375.1 of Lepisosteus platostomus. Taxonomy (NCBI): domain Eukaryota; kingdom Metazoa; phylum Chordata; class Actinopteri; order Semionotiformes; family Lepisosteidae; genus Lepisosteus; species Lepisosteus platostomus. The sequence continues at coordinate 49,011,433 of NC_142619.1, forward strand.
GACTAACAGCAGAGCCACAAAATGTTGGACCTCTTGACACAGTTCAAGTTACTTAACGTGCACTCACATCAATGAAAAGTGACCCTACGCAGACTAAAATGAGCATACAGTACCTCTTCTCAAATCTAAGTGCTCACAGCATCTCAAAAGCCACTCACAGTCAGACACGGTCCTAGAAAAAAAAAACATTATGATCTAAGGATGAGTCAAGAATTGAATAAATTCCAAAGCAGGTACTAATGATCTTATGGAGATAAAAAGCATATAGAAAAAGAAGCCTATTGCATCCCCTCTGTTGGATGCAAAGAGTTTTAATGTTGTGCAGTCCAGATTTAACAGCTCTTCACAGGCTGGCATCAAATTTCATGAGTGTCACAGCAAACACAACTTTAAAAAAAACAAAACAAAGCACTTAGTAACTGAAATGGTAAGTTTTTGAATGAAATATGAATGTAGTTTCACATTCCAGTATGTCAACTATGTAAAGCACACATCCAATTAATCAGTAAAATGTATATAACGGATAAGAATCAGTAGGCTGTACTACTCATCATAATCACATGCACTAAATTATTTTGGAATGCAATGCTCATATCTAAAGTAATATCTGTGGAAACCCAAATGTCTTGAGTTGCTCACTTAACATTTCACTGGACTGAGGCTAACAATTCTTCCGAAGATATAGAAAAGCCAATGACAGACAACATACATCCTAACCAAGATGTGAAACTACTATGCATGTAGGATTTTAGTTGCAATTATAGAGCAATTTAATTTTGTTTGAAAAAACTGAATACTGTTTGATGTTCTTTAGTGCAAGATTTAAAAATGAATACAAGAATGTCAGGCAGCATTCAAAGGTTCACTTACTAAACATTTTGAAACCTCATCATGTGTGCGTACCAAATTAATCTCCATGTCCAGCAACTTTGCCAAATGTAAAAAAAATCATTTTAAATATTTAAGCTACATTTCTGTATCTCTGTCCTCCTACTCCTTTCTTCGCATAACCTTTTTCAGAAATGGTCTAGTTACAGTCAGGATTTCCCATAATGGCAGTCGTTGGTCATTTCACGATTTCTTGCCGATGTATAAATAAGCTCTAGACAACACTATGGGAATGAGTTGGATGCATTGTAGAGAAATGCAGTGGCCCACACACTTACAGTACATTGAAAAAGACTTAACTACCCAGTGCATTTCTTCAGAATGAACACAAGAACCAGTGGAGTCAAGAGAAACTCATGCAGCAGTGCCTTTAAAATCAAGAATGGGAGGCATTTCTTCACTCACAGGGATGGGTGAACTCCGAACTCTACCCCTAGCTCAAACTGATGTTTTTTTCCCCTCACACTGCTTCTCGGACCTTTTTTTTTTAACTTGTATCTTAACTTGGTTTTGTTGTTGCTGCTGTTCTGCGTTATTGTTGACTCCTTTAATGTCTTTTTATTGGAGCATACATGCAAATAAGCATGTCATTGCACTTGTGTGCATGACAAATAAACTGAATTAAATGTGAGAGTATGGAACAGGCCCTGGATCAACACATTACCAACTGCCAAATGTGTCAGATGAATGGCCTCTTCTTGTTTGTGGCCTCTTTATATTTCCTGACTGGGTGGGGTTGAATTGCTTTCACCAGTTTTCTTTGAATAAACATAACTAGTAGCCACAAATACATATAATGGTTTTCATAGCAAACGTTTTGCTTAACTGAATGACCGCACTATTGTCCGTTTTGGTTTCTTCATTGCTACATGTAGCACAATAAATCTTATATTAAGGTTACAGCTGTAAAAATAAGCTTTGGTCTCTTCTCAACACTAACATCTTTAAGTTAAACTGCCAATCTTTGGTGTTTGATGGGGCTACATTCGATTCATTATTACGTATTCTTAATTTAAACATACAGTATTTATACAGTAGGTACAGGCTTACAGAGTTAGCATGTTTGCCTAAGAACAGGTACCACAACCAAAATATCTTGAGATCTTAATTTGAGAAAACCTGATTTTAACGAGAGCAGATCATACTTGGATATTACACATACCAAAGACAACAGCTCACATGATTGAAAATCCTTGAAAAAATGTTTTACAAGTACTGTATATAAAAACACAAGAGCCTAGTATACTTTGTGGAGGAGTGTATTAGGTTTTAAAAAAACAATATAATGAAAATGGTGGGATTTTCTTTTGTACAATGCTGCATTTAGTTCTCTGTTCCACAGGTGGTTGCCTTGGAAACCTGAAGAGGTAGAAATAGAGCTCTTACGCTACATCTCAGGGAATGAGTTACAACTAATGTCCTCTCCCACTTGGTGACTCATCACAGCCACTGGCAAGCAGGCATTCAAGCAGTCCAGGTCTATGGGTACAAATGTGATAGTGTTCACATCCGCAGCCCTTTCTTTTATTTTAAAAGTTCACCGATATACAATACCTGTAACAGATCCTATCAGTACATCATAGTCATGTTAATGAAAACGGAGGAAAAAAAAATCCATCGTTGTATCAGGTACAAAATGTATTTCACGTTTTTTGTAAAACAAAATACAAACGCCACTGATCTCGCTTTGTGCTTGGTCTTCCTAAACTAAAACAAAAGACCTGAAGACCCCTGAAACTGAAAATAACCACACCACTTTTTACATGCTATTAGAATGGAAAGATTTTTTTAAAAGGCAGAGATGTCTAAAACATGAGTTCTGAAATACTTACACGAAACTATTACCGCAAACATTAATAGTCAAATGGCTCAAAGATAACATGAAACCATTTTGCTTAATTTGGGAAGCTCACAGTTTTAGCGATTGTCTAACTGATCTGTCTGCCCTTCAAGTTGTAATTGAAAGTTGAGCAGGAGATAGTTTGATTAAATTAAACTGGCTTTACAACATTGCCTCAGTAAACGTTGTTTTACTCATGTTGCCCAGAAAACGTTTGAACTGCTAATTCGAACAAATAAAATTCAAAACATTTTGAAAATGTAAGGATTTTCCTGATAGATGACGTGGGTGCCTTCTTTCAGTGCCGTGCAACCATCAAAATGCTGACTGTAAATGGAAGAAATAAACGTGATTTACAGCTTCCAGTTGAGATCAATCAAGCAACTCAGTGACTGAATCTCACTTGTTAATAAGAAGGAGAAAATGAAGGTTACCAAGAGGGAAAGCCATTCAGCCCATGTAACTTGTTTGGTAGCTAGTAGCTAACGAACTGCTCAGGTGCTTATTTACATATCACTGTTTCATTTGCAATTAACTGATTATCATCAATCTAATGGACACGGTCACCAACTGTCAATAACATTCCAATGGACCACAAAGATCAATAATATCATAACAGGTCATTATCGCCCCAGACACAGGCTTATACTTAAATTACAAAGGTGGCTCATCAAGGCATCTACGTAAGAGCAGTAAGGACATTATTAATGAATATCAATACATGTTGTAAGAGGACCCGGGGAAGGGTCATCTCTAACAGGTATTTCCGAAATGAAACACTGAAAATGCTAGAGATTGACCTTAGCAAGATGGCGAACAACAAGACACAGCTGAGACGCATCAGGAACCGGAATATAAGTGGCCCAGAGGCAGTGAACGGGGCGGAAGCCGGTAAGGTGAATGCGTTTCGGAGGAAAAGAGTGGAAAGAGGTGGATGTTAAGGATCGGGCTAACGAACGACTGCAAGGAGAAAAGGTTTATGATTTTGGATTACGGACACTGGTTTAGGATACATCGCGGATTGTCTTTATTACGAACTTTTGGAACTCGGAACGAATCAGGACTAAGGGAACGGATTACGGACTGTATTCGGAAGGCAGGTGTTGGAAGAAACGCCACGGATCGGAGGACAGTAAAGTGTGGTGTAAGTACGACCTTCGTTTACATAAACTATCCCCCGGAGACACCACAATTGGTGGAGGATGCGGGCAACTCCCGCTCGGGTTTGAGAATCAAAGAGAGCAAGTTTTTTTTTGGTGTGTGTGTGCGGGTTTCGCTTTGCGCGTGTGAAGAAACGCTATGGAAGAATTACTACAGCAGTTGTCCCAGGCCACCCTTGCCCAATTCCAGGCATTACAAGGACAACGAGAAGCTAACGAAGCGCAACTGGAGGCGAACCAAATCCAAAAAGAAACCAACGAACGAATTATAGAGGAGCTAGGCCAAGACCCATCCCCTGGCCGGAAGACAGTGGTGATGGCCCTGCCGACGACCCTGATGAGACGGACCCACAAGAAAGCGGAACTGAACTTGGAGCTGAGTTTGGAAATATGGAACTACCGAACTGGGAACCCCCAGAACGTCGGGGTAAGTTTGGGACAGCCCAACTAGAAGATGGGAACTTGAGACATGCGTGGGGACATGTCAGGAAAATTGATGGGGAGTGGTGTACTGATCCTAACACCGTGAGTTACCCATATTTTATGACAAAGAATAATCTCCTTTATCAAGTGCAGCAGAAGGGACAGGAAGAAGTGGAACAACTCCTTATTCCCCGACCTTACCAGATGAAACTCCTCAACTTGGCCCATAGCCACCTCCTGGTTGGGCACCTGGGGGTAAAGAAGACATCCGAGAGACTCCTCTCTAGGTTCTTTTGGCCAGGAATCTATAAGGCCATCGAGAAGTACTGTCGGGAATGCCCCGAGTGTCAGAAAAGTGCGCCACAACCTTATTATAGGAACCCTTTGATTCCCCTCCCAATTATTGAAACCCCCTTCGAACGGATTGGGATGGATTTGGTGGGGCCCCTGATCAGAACCACCAAGGGTCACCAATACATTCTAGTAATAGTAGATTATGCTACCAGGTACCCCGAAGCCATTCCGTTGAGAGCTGCCACCGCCAAAAACATAGCTAGAGAGCTAGTACAACTGTTTGCTCGAGTCGGAATTCCTAAAGAGATCCTAACTGATCAAGGAACACCTTTTATGTCGAAAGTCATGCGAGACTTATGTAAGCTGCTGGGTATACAGCAGATCCGAACCTCTGTTTATCACCCTCAAACTGATGGTCTAGTAGAACGTTTTAATAAGACCCTGAAAAGCATGCTTAGGAAGACGATGCAAAAGGATGGAAAAAATTGGGATCAGCTGCTTCCGTATCTCATGTTTGCGGTTCGAGAAGTACCGCAGGCTTCGACTGGATTCTCCCCCTTTGAATTATTATACTCTCGGAAACCACGGGGCCTATTGGACGTGGTCAAAGAATCGTGGGAACATCAACCTTCCCCTTTACAAACTATCATTGAGCATGTGGAACAGATGAGAGAAAGAATAAAGGTTATTGTTCCCTTAGTAAAAGAAAACCTGGAGAAAGCCCAGGCTCAACAACAACAAATTTATAATAGGGGAGCAGTTGCGAGGGAATTTCAGATTGGGGACAGAGTACTGGTGCTAGTTCCAACCCCAGAGTGTAAATTCTTGGCATCCTGGCAGGGACCTTATGAAGTGGTGGAAAAGGTGGGGCCAGTCAACTATAAGGTCAAGCAACATGACAGAAGACGGCAGCATCAAATCTACCACGTCAATTTGCTGAAAAAATGGCATGGCACCGAAGTTCTGCTCACCCACTTTTCCCCAGACCCACTGGAAGAAGAAACGGGTGCGGTAGCCGTGGGAGACCTGGCTCCGGCACAAAAACAGGAACTACAAGAATTCCTGTCCCAAAACAAAGATGTTTTTTCCCGGACACCTGGTCGAACCCACCTTATACAACATAAGATCGTCACGGAACCGGGGAAAAAGGTAAGGCTACCCCCGTATCGAGTACCAGAAGCTAAAAAGAAACTGATTAAAGAAGAGGTGGGTAAAATGCTGAAGATGGGAATAATCGAGGAATCCCATAGTGAGTGGGCTAGCCCGATAGTTCTGATCCCCAAGCCAGATGGAACTATCCGATTTTGCAACAACTTCAAAAGGTTAAATGAGATCTCGCGGTTTGATGCATACCCCATGCCCCGTATAGATGAACTAATCGAGCGATTAGGTAACGCTCGATACATCAGCACCCTTGATCTTACAAAGGGATATTGGCAAGTGCCGCTGGCCAAAGAAGATAAAGCCAAAACCGCTTTTGCCACACCTGAAGGACTATATCAATATAGGCTCCTACCCTTCGGTTTGCATGGCGCGCCCGCAACATTCCAAAGATTGATGGACCGAATTCTGAGACCGTATCGGGATTTTGCAGCCGCCTACTTGGATGACGTTGTAATCCATAGCATGACCTGGGAACAACATCTATATCACCTGGAAGCAGTGACTGGAGCGTTGCGAGCAGCAGGATTAACGGCCAACCCAAATAAATGTTGTCTGGGGGCTAGGGAAGCCAATTACCTGGGTTATACGATCGGGAGAGGATTGATCATGCCCCAAGATCAGAAGGTACAATTAATCAAGAACTGGCCCAAACCAGCTACCAAGAAGCAAATTCGAACGTTTGTGGGACTAGCAAGTTACTATCGGCGTTTCATCCCAGGGTTTGCAGCCATGGCCGCCCCTCTACACGATCTGACGAAGATGAGCTGTCCGGAGAAAATAAAATGGACCGACGTGGAAGAGAGGGCTTTCCAAGACTTAAAAGCAGCTCTCACTTCTCAACCCGTCTTACAGGTACCAGACTTCAGTAAGCCTTTCATGGTACAAACTGATGCTTCAGACACTGGGATTGGAGCCATACTGTCACAGGAGATTGAAGGACTAGAGCATCCTATTCTCTATATCAGCCGTAAGTTGAATCCGGCCGAAAAATACTATTCCACGATAGAGAAAGAATGTCTAGCAATCAAATGGGCCCTAGACTATTTGAAATATTATTTATTGGGAAGACGATTTATATTATACACAGATCATGCGCCGTTAACATGGATGTTGCAAAATATGGATAAAAACGATCGAATTACGCGATGGGGTCTTAGTCTGCAAAAGATTTCAATTTCAGACGGTCTATAGACCCGGAAGGAAACAAGGAAATGTAGACGCCCTCTCCCGAATGCACTGTTTGTTTTTTTCTAGATCGCCCGAGGTCGGGGCTGATCTCAGGGGGAGGGAATGTAAGAGGACCCGGGGAATGGTCATCTCTAACAGGTATTTCCGAAATGAAACACTGAAAATGCTAGAGATTGACCTTAGCAAGATGGCGAACAACGAGACACAGCTGAGACGCATCAGGAACCGGAATATAAGTGGCCCAGAGGCAGTGAACGGGGCGGAAGCCGGTAAGGTGAATGCGTTTCGGAGGAAAAGAGTGGAAAGAGGTGGATGTTAAGGATCGGGCTAACGAACGACTGCAAGGAGAAAAGGTTTATGATTTTGGATTACGGACACTGGTTTAGGATACATCGCTGATTGTCTTTATTACGAACTTTTGGAACTCGGAACGAATCAGGACTAAGGGAACGGATTACGGACTGTATTCGGAAGGCAGGTGTTGGAAGAAACGCCACGGATCGGAGGACAGTAAAGTGTGGTGTAAGTACGACCTTCGTTTACATAAACTATCCCCCGGAGACACCACAATGTTAAGAACCCTGAAGATGTACTTACAGTAGATCAAAACTCCCCTAACATATTTTCCTACGTTCTTAACGCTAAATCTCTATCATGTTTCCAATAGTTTCTCATGCTTTTTTTTGTAATCTGGCATTTTTATCTATCACATCAGTCTTCAATTTCATGAAGCAACTTTCATTTTTACCTTCTCCACACAATGCATAAAAATGAGCACCTACAGAGTTATACACGTATACTCAACACTTCTGGCAAGAACACTAGGGTCTTTAGTGATGTTATTAGTGGAGTACCACAGGGATCTCTACTAGGACCACTGATCTTCCTATGTTGACTACACACCTAAAATCCAACTCATACAGATAATTCTCCAGTTTAATTCTGATTATTGTTTTCATTATTATTGTTATTGTTTGCACCTTCCATGCAGTAGAGTCTTGGTTCTGTATTTATTTGTTTTGCTCACCCTTTTAGAGACAGGCACATTATACTAATGTTTATTTGTCTGTTACAAGTCTTAAATTTTTTAACCTGTATACAAGTAGAGCCTACTAGTTCACTAGAACGGACTGATAACTTTTCATTGCCCATTCACGATCTGATTATAATTATCAAAATGAGTGCCTAGGCTACTGCGCATCAGGGACCATGAATTCCAACTAGTTGACCTCACTACAAGTCACTGACTCTCACAGCTTATTGCCTGGAGGGGTGCCAAACTTCTAGGTGTTGCATCCCCAAGATTTAATTCTCTCCTTCGTTTTTCACTCCTCTATGCCTAACGGTTGTACTATGCATTCTGCCGTACACCTGCGGTGTGCCGATAATGAATTGTAAAACAGTCTGGGGGCAATTTGTGGCAAAAAGAACTATTTACCAAATCAACACCAAACTAAAAATGGAAATGTATAACTTGTACAGATCTGTTTACTTTAACATTGTGCTGCAAGTGGCTTTGTCATGTTGCTAGGACAACTTCAATGAAGCTTGAGAAATTATATATATGCACACACACACAAACGTGCAGTTTTAAGTTTGCTAACCCTGAGCAAAAATGTAAAAACATAATATTCTTCATGGTTTACGAATAGATAATTGATCTTTTTTTCTCCCATGTGAAGAGTTCAAAGTCCATGAAAAGGGGTGCCAGACCATTTAAATGTATTTCACACAGTTGCCTCCCATCAGGCAGACCCCCAGCAATTTCCCTACCCATCCTACAGCCCATCTCTCTGACATTTTAAAGCTCTCGGATAAAAACAACTACATGCAGCGTAAGCTGCTGCGTGGGGCCTGCTTTCAGGACCACAGGCAAATTCATGCTCACAGGGGCCATGACCACTGCTCTTCAGGACTCCTCCTCACATATACAAGAAATAAATGAAACAACTGTAAAAGCATGGACACACAGAGACTGATGGAGAGACATGGATTTGTATTCCACAATTAATTTACTCTGTAGGAGGAGTCGCCAGCATCAACAGCAGTGATCACTGAACTTCCAGTTCAATAGGAACTCTCGGCCCACTCACAGAGTAGGTGCTGGGCTCTGACGTGCTCACAGTTGCTGCGAGTATAAAGAGAGACACGTTCTTCAGCTGTATTCAACATTTCTGCTTTATCGGGGCTTCAGAGCGTTTCTTTAGAATTTTTACAAGGTTATAAAAAAATCCACAGCGCAAGAATTGTTTAAATCTTTATGTCTGTTTCACAATATGAAATTGTATAAATGCATATCTCATCCGAGAACTAGAGATTGTGTAAGGAAGCAGCCCACATTATGAAAATCCAAAGTTTTTAATTACATCACCAGCAGAACCACTAAATGACTGTTTTGTAGCATTTTAATAGGACTGCAAGGGCACATTTTCCCACAGGACTGCAAAGCAAGTCTTAACATAAATATGCATTCAACATACTTGACTGGGGCCAAAACAGACTGTAACATGAGGTACAGGAAGGCATGAAGAAAAAGACTGAAATGGAGTATTCTGATTTCAAGACAAATTCTGGAAATCTAGATTACACTTTGCATTACATCATGTGTGAGAAAATCACAGGAGCTGATTTACACAAAATGATTTAGGCCACAATCCAAACCTTGTGTAGAAGTATTTAGCTAAACATGGACAGGCGTTGAACACTACAGTTAAAATGCCTAGTTGCACTGTAACACAAAGAAAAGAACCACTATAACATAAGATGATAATTCAAACTGAAGTATGGTCTATAACCATGATTTCTATCCTAATCATAATGATATAAAGAGGATTTAACTAGCTTTTAGCTCACACCATTAGCTGGTTCCAATGGCTGAGGAACCCCGAGAAATCATAAGCCTGTCTCATACTGTACTTCAGGGCTCCACCACACACTTTGATGCTGAAAGCAGAAGGTAACCTACCAGGTGCTGCTACAGTGTTTTAAATGAACTCTCTCCCTCCAGTTTCTACATTTAGTCCATTATGTGGTTCTTAAACATTTATCTAAGATCATCTAACAATTTCTCCATTTAGTCTACTCTAAAGTTTACACCTTTTTACTGCAGAATTGCTATGGTACACCAGTGAAAAGAAGTCCAATCATAAAAAGGACAAAAATGCAAGAGAAACAAGACACGGTTATTTTTAAAATAATCTTAATATAGTTATCTGCTTTCACATATGTACATAAAGCACCTAAAAACCTAGTGATTTCCAGGGCTTTAAAGCACAGTAATGTAACTGAAAAAATGAATTATGAAAGCTAAAATTCTCATGTTAACATATTTAAAACAATTTCCTGACATACAGTATCTACAGGGTTGCATATTTTCAATAAACAGAATAAAAGCTTTAAAAATATAAAATAAAAAAAGTTGTGACCTAAGCAAAATTTAAATCCAACACTTTAAATGGTATGTCAGTTGACATAAGAATACAAATGTTTTACCCTCACTTAACTTTAAAGAGGCAATACAGATTGTACATTACATTTGCAGGGAAGACGACTCGAAAATAAGTACACAGTATTAAAATACAAACATATTTTCTACTTAAGTGTTGTATAACAGCATCATAAGATAAGTAGTTCAATTTTAAAAACATTTCAGTGCAAATAAATAAATCTCTCAGAATTAGAAGAAGCACATGTTCAGCACTTAAAATGTTATTTTTTATTCATAAATAGCGCTTTTATGCAGGCAAACATTAAGCTTCCTTTGTCTCTAGTCCTATTTGCTGTACAGTATATAGATTCACATACAGTAGATATACAGATGAAAAAAACATTTAAATTGTGTTTTATCTGTTTAAGAATTACAATCTCTGTTTTTTTTTCTGAATTATTTTTGGGCTTTTTGCAGATTTACAATGAGTTTAGAATTACTACTGAGAGTACCATTAGAAATTGTGCTAGTTTGGACAGATTTAAAGGTTAATTCAGCTCCACATTCAATAAAAACAAAAAAGCTTACTTTAACTGAGGATCTAGAGGATAGAGTGTCCATTAAATGTAAAATTGAAGAGCTCCAATGATTGTACAAATATTTAAATGGTTGAAAACACAGTAATAATTCTGAATGCCTTTTCTCTATGAGCACCAACCATAACGTACAATTCAAGCCCTAATGTTCTTGTGAATATGTCACAAATACAGCACTAGGGACATCTACTGGGTGATCATGTGTACTGAAGATTTAATTCACCCATCTGGAAACTCCCAGAAGGTTCAATGTTTATACTGTAGGTTTTTGGTATGAACAGATCTTATATTACACCTTCAATAATCTATAATAAAGGATCTGGTTGCAACAAAAGCCTGAACTGTGATGCTTTTGAAAGTTAAATATCATCCATCAGTTCAGTTAGTATTCCAAACACCCTTTGATTACCCAAGGTATTTATGCAGTACTTTATGGCTTTATAATATTCACTATATTTAAGGAAACCTAGGGACTTTTTTCCTCAGGTTAAACATACCAAAAAGACTAATCTTCTTAAAACAGATCAAGATGTCAGCAAAGCCTTAAAAGGTCTTTTCAAAGTTAAAAAAGGAGCATACTGACAAAGATCTGGTTATTTTTAATATTTAGTCATGTAACTTAAAGACTTCATACTTTAGTTGTATCACAGGTCGCGGCATACCTACCATTTCAAGTTTATTGCCCCACTCTTGACTTTTTTTCTCTCCAAAAACTATATGCTATATGTTGATTTCTCATTACCCAGTTACACATCTTTTTCCGCAGGCTATTATAACTAACACACCACCGACACTTTAGCGGAAAGTGCTTCTTCCACTGCAAGACATTCTCACACACACTACACTGAGACACCACTCAACTTGCACATCTACAGCAAGCAGGGGGAAACTGGAGTTATCTGGAGAAAACCCACTAGATGAACCTGCAGATTCCATACATATTTCATAATGTATTCCAATCCAGAATCAAACCCAAGACCACAAAAGAGGCAATTAAGTCAACTGTCACGCCACCATGCCATCAGTGATTTTCTACACCTCCGATTCCCTGTACATATGCTCGCATTGACAGGAACAAGGGATTATTTTCTATTAAAGTTTGAAATACTGCACTTCTAAAACATCATGTTAACAGTTTGGAAAGATTACAGACGACCAAGTTGATATTCATACAAATCTCGTTAGAAAACCTCATAGAGTACGTTTCCATGTAAATCAATACGAATTGTGTTTGCAGGATTCCAGAGTAATTCATTAATTAAGATTATTCTAAATAGATAATATGAGGATAAAATCAGAACATACACTGCTACTTTGAATACTTGTTGACTGGTGAGAGACTTCAGCTATATACTGCAGTCTACTTTTCAAGAATGCATTCAGTTACAGACAAAAAATATGAAAAGCCTTCAGCGTGTTTATGAACCTTTAACAGACAGGGTTCTGGAACTCTAGTGAACATTATATTAAAAAACACTGTTTTTCACTGATAAAATCAAGTGGCATCCACACAGATACTGTATGTCTCACTTTTTGTGAATTAGATATGTGATATTCCATACTAAATAATGGAGATATTTAAAAAAATATATTGCCAGTGAAAGTCTAGGCAAAAAGTGCTGGTCAAAAGCAAAAAAAAAAACACTAAGATGGAAAAAAAAGTAAAATCACCGCAGATTAACTTTTTAATATCTTTAATAAAACTACATAAGATATAGTACCTACCTTATTACTGATAAAGAACTTCCAAACATAGACGAGTTTTTGGACAATGAAATACTAGGACAATGACCCAGGTTTTGCGCAGATATTACTTGATTAGAAAAGTTAATTAGTGTCTAAATTCCAGACAAATACTCATTTTTAAAAGCCGAGACTTGTACCTGATTCATGTCCAAACTGAAGAATCAACAAATTTAGCAACACTGTCTAATTAAACAGGTGATTAAAATCAGTCTTGGTGCATCTATGGCTTCAGCAACACTAAACCTTTGCAGGAAATGACCTTCCTTCATGTCCTTTTAAGCCTACGTTTTCACCTGATTTTATGTGGTTTGTATTTTTCCCCCCAAAATGAATCCTTACCGAGTGTACTGTACAGTACATAGAGATGACATACAGTCCTTTCAAATGAAGCTGTTGATGTCACACAGGTCCGTGGAGTGGCAGTTGTCATGATTACAGTTTGACCTTAAGAGCTCATGATTGTGCAAGCGTATTGCGTTTCTTGGTCTTATTTAGAAGTGAACGAAATGTACTGGCCAAAGACGTCAATGATTTCAACACACATCTTTGGTCTGAGCAGCCTTGACTGCGATCGAAAAACACTGGGAAGCCCATTGTCAAGAGGATGCAAATACATGTATTTTGCTCATGAAAAAACAACTGCCAAGGTTACAGATGAGTTCAGCTCTACATCATCAGTAGATACCGAGGTTTGTAGACCCAAATCATCCTGTAGCCATACCTGCTACCGATGTGTTAAAGGAATCCTTAATTGAGCACAATATGAAATGTAATAAATATTGTTATATGTTCCTATCTCTGGAAAGTTGCATTAAATGTAATGGTGTGTTGCATCCTCACCAAAAGGACTGCTTTATTGAAAGAGCTTTAAACTTAGGGTGCTTGAAACAATTAAATGCAACAGATAGAATAAAAACAGAGATCCCAAACAGTGTGGTTTCCATGGGGTTTTGGTGGGTGAAGCAAGAATGTCACATCTGAGTGCCCCTGTTCTCCCATGGGTAATCCTAAAGGAAAGGTACTCTTGAAGGCCAGACAGAGGCTGACCCATTTGCGTTTCAGCCTGCTGTTTGCACTGTGCAGCAGTTTGGCAACATGAGTGGATTCTGTCCAGTGTAGAAAAAGAATCCCAGTGCAGTCCCCCTCTGTCCTCTCTGTCTATCTCCAGTTAGGTGAACGCAGGACCTTACATTTCAAAAAGAGGGCAGAAACAAAACAGACATGGATCTAAATTATTTTTTAATCTGCCGTTGTGCTGTTTGTTTTGGTTTATTATGTTTAAGTTTTTAAACATGAAAAAAGCATTAATAACATACTTGGAGCTCTTCTTGGAGGTCTTTGTGTCCTCCTAGCGTTTGTAACTGGAATTACACTTACCTTACCTAGAAAATACATAACGGGCAACCAAAGAATTACATTACTCTATTTATTTTTTTTAATATATACAATATGCACATTTTCGATACTGATTATTCATATTTGTTGCATGTGCACTAAAACACTTTATTAGTGAGATTTGATTTGATAAAAGTGGAGGTAATTTAACCTGCTGAAACTCAAGCCCAGTGAAAATCAAGAAAGAAAAACACAGAAACTAATATTCACCACCTTTGAATACCTTTAAAGCTTCCATAAAAAAAATATAACATTTTCTGAACATTTGCTGCAGTTAGCTGCAGTATCCTTTACATTTAAACTAAATATAAATATAGCAGTTATATCAACCTGCAGCTCTGAACTGGCTACCCACTGAAGCTAAGCAGGGTTGAGCCTGGTCAGTACCTGGATGGGAGACCTCCTGGGAAGCTCTGGTTGCTGCTGGAAGAGGTGTTAGTGGGACCAGTGGGGGGTGCTCACCCTGCAGTCTGTGTGGGTCCTAATGTATAGTGGCGGGGACACTATACTGTAGTGGGCGCCTTCTTTCAGATGAGATGTTAAACCATGGTCCTGACTCTCAGTGGTCATTAAAGATCCCCGGGCATTTCTCGATAAGAGTAGGGAGTTATCCTGGTGTCCGGACCAAATTTCCCCCCTCGGCCTTTACTGTGGCCTCCAAAATTGTCCCCATGTATGATTGGCTTGCACTTGCCCTGTGATGGACTGGCGCCCTGTCCAGGGTGAACCCTGCCTTGCGCTCGTTGCTTGCTGGGTAGGCTCCAACTTCCCGTGACACTGTATGGTATAAAGCGGTTTGGCAAAGGACATGACATGTAAAAGAGAAAAACATTTCTTCAAAAATCACTTGAGAACACATTTCTGTTTTCAGAAACTAGCACAAAAATTAAGATTTCTTCCCATATTCCTCCTCAAAAAACTCCTAAGGAATAAATTGTTCTTTTAAAATGTTATCACTATGAAAATATTTTTGCTTACTGTTGCCATACATTAGAGGGGAAAAATAAAACTGGTTTCATTTCTCTCCCATAGGAAAAATCTTGATTTCCACTAGGAGTTAAAGAGCACAATTAAACCATTTTGAAGAAAGCTATTCAGATGACTGATGGAATTGTAGTTCAGAGCACGCGTGACCTTATGTAACAGGCTGCACTACATGAATACAATACTGTTCTGCTTGAGTTGCTCATTTGGTTAGACTTCCTGTTGATTTGGTATACCAGTACAGAAGCAAAAGCTAGAATTGTAGCATGTCTGTACAAACACCCTCTGGGGAATGTGAAATGTTCTTTATGGTAATGGAAAGGACAGACCACAGACCACACCTTGTGTATCACCAGCACAGTAATTAGTGCAACAGGTACAAACTTTCTACATCCTCCTTGTTTACCACAGGTTATCAATTTTACAAATAGAAGGAATACGTCTGACAACTGTAAATTGTAACACATATCCTTCACAATTCTTTTTTATTACCATTACATGAGTCAGGACAGGGTAAAAGTGTAATGCACAATTTTGACACATAACCATACAGCATCAGATCAAAACTGAAGAAAGATTAATATGACCTCTAAATTTCTCTTCTCACCTTACCAGTGAATTAAAAGCATCCCTATAGTTTAGGACATTCCCAAAGGGAGGAAAGTGGAAATTTGTCTTTTTCCTTGATCCTCCCTTAAGAAAAACAAATGAGCTCCTTTGTCTTATTAATTCTAGCACAGGAGCCCACTATGTGAATATACATTGAACTTTTTCTACAAGAGTTAATTTCACAAGACTGACACATTATGTAGCGTGGTAGTCTTAAATTAATAAATAAATAAATTAACTTAGCTGGAATTTTAAAATAAATGTATATTTTAGTTTGATTTACAAGCCATAACCTTTCCGATTTAATTTTACATTCGAAATCCTGCAAGGTTTGCCTCGAATTAAAAATTGCATAATGTGTTTTTATGCAAAGTTGCATACAAAGCTGAACATTGGACATATCACTTAGATTTCTTAAATCTATAAAGAACTGGCATGTCCTATGTGTTCAACAACCACCTCTTTTCAAAAGGGTGCAGTACACGTTTCCTTCCTGCGCATTTTTAAGGAATTTGGACAACTGCAACACCCATTTCCAGAAGAATTTTGGGCACTTTACAAAGGATGGATTTAAAAAAAATTCCAACATTTTTCATTACGGCAAATAAGCTCATGTCGATTTTAAAATGGTTTAATTCAAGAAATGTATGGATTTAAAACCAGTATAGAGCCATTTACCCATTTTTATTTTCAAAGCACATGTCACAGTCATTTCTTTAAGAAAGAAATATTGGATTTGGAGGATATTTATTCCTTAGATGTATGCTAACATGCATCAGAAATATATTTCCACTGGGCACGGTTTCAGTCTGATTCTCCTGAACGACTCTATAGGATCCTACAGTAGTATCTTGCATAAGAGGCATAAGAGAATTCTAGCTTTCAGCCCAATTTAACCAATTACTTTTTTTAATTCAGGCAATGAAAATGTGAACTGAAAGTTTATCAACAACAAATGCCTATTTATCTCACTGAGCAATGTCTCAGCATTTCAAAACTATTCAACATGATACAAAACCATCATTATAAAGTTTAATTAAACAACATACTAATGGGAATTTAGAATGGTAATTGTCATTATCATCACTCATTGAGGTGTTTGTTTTATTCATGTTAATTGGAAAACATGTTTACAGAAGGCTTAAAATGTAAAGTAATCAAACTCAGTTACAATGCTGGTAACCTAACATGAAAATATTTCACATTTTACAGCAGAAATTCTAAATGCAAAAGCAACAGAACAGACTATTGAACAACACTGACTCTCCCACTGGGAATTCTTCATATTTTGTCCAAGTCCGGGAATTCAGAAGCGGGACTCTTACCTTTGACAATTAATCATGATCTGCTTTACAAGGAGGAACCAACCCTCCAGGAAGTACAGATTTTGTCCCCCCCCCCCCTCAGCAACGTGTGGCTCTGAAGAAGGCAACCTAGTACTTGAAGTATGCCAAGCAGAAATCTCCATGATGGGTGTTTTTTAATCACAACAACAGCAGCTTGTCCCCACAATGACGGAAAACCACTACTATGGGTCTTCTAAATACTTCAATTAGCATCCTCACTGCGAGAACGACTTTTCCAGTAGGATTTCATCTTTTGCAACTTAATGCCATTTCTTGCAAAAAAGTAGTGGGTTTGGAAATAGATAAACCTGGCTAAATGAGGGACACAAACACATACTACTGAAAGAACAACACCTGCGTGGCAGTGCTTTCATGTGTTAGTTGAGCAAATAACATCGCAACATGCATTGGGTAGAAAAATTATGAACAGACCTGGTTGCCTCAAATTCTTGTTAGTACAGTTGCAAGAGAAGATCTCACTCTTTAAAAGAAGGGTGATTATTTGGGTGCATTTGGCAGGGGCTAAAGAACTCCAGCTCAGCCACAAGTGCTTGGTTTCAGCAATGTGGGGTTCTGGTTGTAACAATGTCATAGGGTGCATGGTCCTAGCATGGTTGGGGTGAACCCACATCCATAGATGGCAAGGTCAATGGTAAATGCTTCTTAACTGTACCGAGTGATAACCTCATGTTGCAGCGGGTTTTGTTCCCCATACTGGGAGGGATGTCTTTCAGAATGAATTCATCAACCATGGAGGTATGTGTGGTTGTGCAATTGTTGGATGAATACGACACTGATGTTATCCATATGTCATGGCCTTCTTGGTCTCCAGATCTAAACCCAATTCTGAAATGATGCCCAAGACAGTATCTTTCATCTCCAACAACCAGGTAATAGCTGATTGACTTTCTCGTGGAAGAATGGTGTTGCATCCCTCCTGTACAATTCCAGACACTGGCAGATTTCTTGCCATAGTGCATTAGAGTGCCTTATTGGACACAAGTTGTGGTTCAATGTTCACTACCTATAGAACAATAGTTACTTTGCATGCACTTCAGTCTTCGGTTACCATCATAGCCTTAAAAATGGTTTTCTGCATGGCTCAAAAAGTGTCGGACAAGAGATAGCTGAAGAGTTACCGTCATCATTCACGAACTTTCTTTCGCCAGATAAAACAAAAAAAAAACTGCAAAATCAGCATAGGAGTTGATGATTGTGAGCCCTAAACGAGTACAGATCGAACGTGAAGACCTTACAAATAATGGAAGCTAACCTTATCAAAAATGTATGCCATTTCTTCATTTGAATGGGGGCAGAATGCAAGCACAGCAAGTGGCAATACTGATATTTTGTTTCCAATTTTAACTGTAAATCAAAATAGTGAAATACTGATATTTTAAAATATACATTTACCATTTACCATTTACCAACAGATTTTGTAATAGCTCATGCAGAATCCTGAAAGATCTTGTAAGGTTCTGCATTGGATCATATACAATAGGGTTAAACAAGATTCAACTTAAGTTTCTATAGAATATATCCCACATACTGTAGGAACCTACAGAATCCTCCAAGAATCATTTCAGGATGTGGCCTGAAGGTTGCTGGTTCAAATCCCACAGCTGGCAGAGGAATCCTACTCTGTTAGGCCCCTGAGCAAGGCCCTTAATCCCAACTGCTCCAGGGGCGCTGTACAATGGCTGACCCTGCACCCCTGACCCCAAGCTTCTCTCCCTGTCTGTGTCTGTCTCATGGAGAACAAGCTGGGGTATAATCAAATACTTTGTAGGTGTCATTTTCCTTAATAATTAAGCAGATACTTTTATCCAAAGCAACTTACTACCACTTTAAAAAATGGTACAACATTTATATAGTTAGGTTTGTTGGAGCAATCTGGCTAATGTCCTCATCTGTAATTACAGTCCTAAACGTAAATCCCCACAGGATCTTGCACAGGAGTCTGTAAAATCCCTTTTAGGAATTTGGCACAGGAGTCTATATAAGACCCTGTAAGATCCGATATCTGGTGAAGTTTGATTAAATCAGTAAATGTTGTAAAAGACAGAATTAAAGATGCTATTTTTATTAACTTTTATTAACTTTCTAGTCCCCAAACAAATTCTATGTTATTATTGTGTAATTTTAAATGGCTACAAGTAACCACTTTTCTAATAACAAATATTTTATTTTTAGCATGCTAGAATTTCAAGCACTTTTATTATCAGAAATATTTTATCTTTAAAATGCTATTATACCCATGTTTAAAAATACTAAAGTTTTTAATTGTTTACCTTTGGTACAGGTTCAGGTGGCCCACTCCAAATAAAATCTATGAGGTTGTTGGGCAAAAACTATTCTCACAATCTATAAGGTAAATGCTGTGCAAGACTGCATATAAACTTTCAAAATAAGTTCTATATGACAGCATAGGCAAAAACTAGCACAATCTTTTAAACCAACAAGGTTTATTTCACTGCAGAGAAGCAGTTCCTGTTCACAAGCACCATTTAATTAACTTATTCAAAATGTCAGAGCTTCCTATGCGAATAACATGAAATGTGCTGAAATGATAGATGCACTGTAAGCCACCATGAATAAGGGGATCTGCTAAGGAAACACAAAATACAGTATGTAACGTGACTGCTTTTAAAAAAAAATATTTTTGTAAGATCATTTTGTCTTGATATTTAAGGATTTTAATGCTGGTATTTAGTTCAGAATCCTGACAAATTTGAAACGTGTCCTTATTTCCTCAGAATCCATAATCAATATTCCAGGCATTCAGTGTTCACATAGTAATGCAATAGGATCATATTCGTCACAAGATTGTTGCTAGGATCCTGTTCCTCCTTCAGGATATCGACCAGGACACGATGGAGATCCAACAGGATCCAACAAGTTCTTACAGGATACTGTGCAAGATTATTACCAGGACAACGGTATCTGACAATTTGACATTCTCCCGGCACAAAACTTATTTTAAGAGATGCAGAGATGTGAGGGATCAGTTCACATGGGGAAAACATAACTGAGAGGCCTGCAGTTATTTATTTTAAGAAAGACATCAGCTTTTGTATATCTAAATTGTGCTCTTTTACCAATGCTATATTAAATTTAAATAATATTTGTGCAGCTCATCTCCAAAAACAGCCCTTGAAATTACAGAGTACAATCATTATTGTAAATCGAAACTGCGTCATAACATGCTAAATCAACTCATGACTTACAAGGCACATTCTCTTGAACAGCATGTATTAATTTGACTAACAGAACACATAACTGGCTAATTAAGCACAATAAGTCTTCCTAATGCTTTTAGAGCAAAATGCAATCCCCTCACTGCAATGTATGTTTTTTTAAATGAATTCAGGATATTATACTCCGAACAAAAATAGAAATTCTCCTGTTCGAACAACAGGATGTAAAGATAAATGAAATCACACATCTTAATTTAGCTGGGCGGCTGTTTTAATTTGTAGCTGCATTAACTATCCTGAGTGTTTCCATTGTAGATTGCCTGGTTTTAAATGTATCACATACTCACAGTCTCTCTGGGGAAGGTTTTAGTGAGAAGGACAATTCGTAATGAATATTTCCATTATTAAAACGCCAATTTCATAAGCTGCTAACATTGTATAAAAATACGTAACATGCCCAGGAATTTTTCCCTAACGGTCAATATTTTTATGCATCCTTTTATAATGTGCTTCGGACAGGAGATTTGCTGAAACACTTGCATTGCACCAGCTACTTTGACTGCAGTGTGCGTCACTCCAGTTTCCCCCTCTCTGCAGTGAGATGTAAACAGTGTCACATGTCCTGAGGTACATCACTAAAGCTAAGAGAAAACATATTCACAGCTGGGTTTTTCTAAGAATTGCCATATTATGCATGTCAAGCAACCCTGTAAAAAAAAAAAACCTCTCTTTCTTCTTCAGGAAATTCTATACAAGCTTGAAACCACTGACCTCAATTATAGCCATTTTTGCTGCACAGCCTTTGATCCACAGATTAAAAATAAAACACTGCAGCATTTTCTAAAGTATTATTGCTTTACCGCAGTTCTAAAAATCCATTCAGTGGTGTTCCAAGGTGCATTCTGACAATAGTCGTGAACATTTTACTGATATAACGACAATGTCAATTTTTGAACCCATCATGAAGGTGGAAAAATATGATGCAACTTTGTTAAAAATAATAAGCATGATGTTTTACCTATACAAGCATGAAAGCAAGATACAGGATACCTTCAAAAATTAGCTACCTACAGCGTTTTGTGTAGCACAATACAATCTCTCGAGCACAGAATGAAAGAGTAGAGAACAAAACTAAAAAACGTATACAACATTCACGAAAGAGAAAGAACGCACAGTATACAGAAATGTGGTTGCAATAATTATTTGTGTGTTCTCTGAAGGTGTAACCATGACGTGCTAAAAAAAGCCCCACAAAGAAATACTGCAGTAAAACTACAGTATGTAGAAGGTCAATTACTATATTATGCACATGCTAAGAACCAAGTGCCTGAGATGGTACTTGCCAATTTTAAAGTTGATCAGTTATATGGTGTTTGATCACGATCAGTGGTGGTCAGGTCATGTGGTTAACACACAAATTCCACTGTATAATACTGTAATTATATTTTGGAATTCCAATTCTAGTTTTTCCAGGATGGTTCTAATTAAGTTTGAACTTAGCTGACTGTACAGTTTCCGTAGTTTGACGTTTACACTTAAACTTGATCGGTTAATATGCTGCCATTTAGTCACACACGATCACACCTATTCAAAAGTAATATGACAAGGATGATGCCTGAAAAACTTGGGGAGTTAAATTCTTAAAGATGATAATACAATAATCACCTCACGTTTTACAAGTCAGATTGTAAAAGCCCCTAGTTGAATTTAACCAGGACACCAGGGTTAACATGCCTAACATTTCTAAAACTGCTATAGGCTTTTAATGAGCAAGCAGTCAAGATCTCAGTTTAATATTC
This sequence comes from Lepisosteus platostomus, assembly GCF_059453375.1. Lineage (NCBI taxonomy): Eukaryota > Metazoa > Chordata > Actinopteri > Semionotiformes > Lepisosteidae > Lepisosteus > Lepisosteus platostomus. The sequence continues at coordinate 49,033,489 of NC_142619.1, forward strand.
CACTTGAAAGAAGGCAACTCAAAACACACAGTCTCCCCCAGTCACCATAATGGGGCACTGCCTTGGAACTTCTGTTCCAGGAGGAAAAGCGCTTCCTACTGGTCCACTAACACCACTTACAGTAGAAACCTGGCTTGGATGTCTCTCACCCGAGGCAGGCCCAAATTTGCCTCGGTTCCGACATCAAGATCAAACGGCAAGGTGGTAACAGCCTGCTAAGTTTCTGAAGAAGTTTTCAAATGCGAGAGTCAGACTTTGTTGACACGGAACGCTGACTTTTGTCACATATTAAGTCATCTCTCTGTCCTTGTGCATCTGCCAAAATTTGGAGATGCTTGACCTTGTAGTCTTCGGCCAAAGCCATTTTTTAAAAAATTGGGAAGAAAGAAAAAGAAAAATATCCTTACAATCACTGCAGGCTTTTGTAGTTAGACTGAAGACAGCATCAATGAATAATTCCGCACAACCCGCAGTGGCCAGTAGGACACGGTCTAAAGGGGAGCTGTAGTCCCAATTTCTCAGACCAGTTATTGAATCTCGATAACAAAATACATTCATTGACGTCATAGAAAAAGTTTACATTAAGCACAAAGTCTTGAATTTTGTGAAAGTACTGCAAGTTTCCAAGTTGTCGCAAACTGTATGGAGAGTTAAATTTGTGAGATCTAAGAACCCCAACTGGTTTCTCTTGATTTAAAGTGAATCAAGTTTGCGAAGTTAATCAAAACCAACACGATCCAAGTCTGCACAAATTTGTGGGAACAGGAGAGACCTGCTGTACTGTGGTTCTTCAGGCCCAGTGTTTGGACACCCCCGATTTAGAGACTAGCTTTCTCGTTTGTTTTTCTCTTTTTATTCTACAAGACATTATGAGATATAAAAACTCAGACTTGATTAGATAACATTTTTAGAATAAAGTGTTGTAAAGTTCTTAGGTAACTGCATGCGAGAGGAAAACTAATTATTTCAAATATGAACCGCTTTCTGTTTTACTACAACAAGCAGCACTCCAACCTGGATTATAAATCTAATTAGTAATGTATTACAAGACCTCCACTACTCATGACTAACACTCCATAGGTTTTAAAATAGCCTTTAATCCTAAAAATCAAAGCACTGAATTTCTACTGAACCACATCTGTGCTTACTAACTACACTCTGTTACACTCTGAGCGCTTCTGTATCTGAACTATCATAATTATTAATATTAATGGGGTACCTAAAAATCACTGTCTTTGAGATTTTGCAAAATTAATATTTTATCAAGATTTGGGCTAATAAATAGCAAGTCTGCTAAATATAGACAAAGACTAATAACAATACAAAATAATCTAAACAAGTACAGCAGTGATTTCTTAAGGCTCTTGATACGGTTATGCACAAATTCCAGTGAAAGATTTATCCTGTCAAAAAAAAACAGTTCCCGGTGCAGGATGTATTTATAATCCTTTATTTAACAAGATAGGTTAATTGAAAACATTCTCATTTGACAGATGGGCATTTCCTGGAACATTCAGTGTGAAATATCATACTGAAAGGTTCAATATACCAATATCCCATGCAGAATATGAAACCACAACCCACCAGTCCAAAGTTCCAACAGTTACCCCACAATACAGAAACTGTCAGCACTGTCATGGCAAGGAACAGCATTGAAATAAATGTTACATAAATGAACGCCTGTTCAGACCTCACATTCTGTATGTGTTTGTGCTCAGTTATGATCCAGAATAAATAATTGAGACAGTTAAATAATATGATGTATTTCTGCATACAGATTTGCTTCCATCTGCGCGTTGGGCACAGCATCAACATTTCAATTGAACCTGTCAGTATTACTCGAGAAGTACTGAACACACAGCAAAACCAACATATCAGCCTGGGAGCAAGAGGCAGAGACTGAGCAGGCAGAAAAATGCACACCTGTCTAGGAATGAAGGAGATCAAAATAGCACTGTGCCAAAACTTAACAGTAGTCATATTCCTATAAAAACTGTTTATTTTTAAAGTTAAACGAGTTGCATGTGTGTGGGTGGAAGTCTGTATCTGTAGTTTTATGAATCCAGAAACTCTAAACGGCTGTAGATGGCAGTCACCCAGTAAAATCTGGCTGTCAGTTCCAACGCATCCACTGCCTCCCTCTGTGAGTCTGACACAAGCCAAGTCAGTACCTCACAATTCAATTTCTTTGACTCAAACGTAAGAGAAAACAAGTTACTCCATTTGACACACATCTTTGCTGGTTAGTCCAGCACACGCGTCTTAAGGTTAATAAGGTAATGAAAATAAATAAGCTATGAGGAATAATTACGTACAATCATTAGAAGTTCACCGTCATTTCATTATAGACTGTCATACACCAACCTGTCCAAAAACATGTCCCTACTCTAACAGTAACAGATGGACAGAGACAGATAGCTACTGTTGTTATACATCATGTATATAAAGAGCCATTTAACACATTTCCCCATGTTCATTCCTCCCAGGCGATTCTTTTCTCATTTCTGCTTACATATTGATGGAGCATTTGTTTAATGTTTTCAAACGTATCACATCACAGTTATGCACCCACACCTTCACATGAACGCAATTACAGTATGTGCTTCGCCGTCGCCATCTCTGCATCGCCGTGCTTTTACTGAATTATCAGAAGGTGGGCTGATGAAAGTGCAACTTTATTGCCATATTATTGAAGCTCTTGCATTTCACATAGAGCTCAGCACCACTGCACAGCCTACTAGCAAAGACAGCAATATGGACTGATCAGAAGCGTCGAACAGTTCAGTTTAATGGCTGTTGCCCTGCCCAATTTATGCACAAGTCACTGCATAATCAAATCAACTGCACTATACTGTAGGCTACTGACTCTGACATATTCATACATATGAAGGCCTGAAAAGTTATCTTCCTGGGCACACTGACGAAAAAAACCAACTAAAAGCCGTAACATTCTCCCACAGAGAATTTTCCCTAGACGGCTGAAGACATTTTGATTGCTATTCTGAAGTAATGACAAACACCTCCGCATTAGAAAAATGGAAACGCTAACACATTCATGTGAACAAATACAAATATTCATAGAATCTCCCAAATGAATAAAATGCATAAATGTTGAGTATACAAGCAGTTATGCTGGGAACATTTTCAGAAGTATAAAGCAGAGATGTTATTATAACCCTGCACTCCTCAAAATACAGCATTTAACACCATTACATAACATACAGTTGCTAAGACAAGCCGACCTCGCCTTCCAGCTAAGCTCTTAAAAACTCAATATTTATTTAAACAATATATTAATAATAAGGCCCACTGCCCACACAGGATTCCAAAGCCATTTATTTGCAGCTTCATTTATGTTTTTCTACCCAAACAAGATTCTTAGAAAAGTTTAGATATTAATGGGTTAATAATTTGAGAAGAATTAAAAATACGTTTTGTTTTTCTATACACAGTGCTGCTATACAAGGTAAAAATAACGCTTTGAGCCTCATCTAAATGTCAGAATACAGATTTACAAACTGAAATTAACCTTCAACATCTTAGAAACCAGAGCATAAAACATGAAGTACCTGTAGTTGAAATCCAAACAAGATTGTAAAAAGCTCAGATTGAATAATAAACTCTGTCGAGTTATTTTTACTTCATATAACCCATTCAAGTACTACACAGTAAGTACACATTCCCTCTTTAGGCACTGTCTTGCACATTCGTTAAATCCAATCCCGATTAAGAGACCTTAGTAGGCAATACAATTTTAGAAGATCTGTATTTTCATCCAAATCTGACTAGACAAAAAAAGCTATAATAACAAACGTGCCGGTTTTTTTTTTAACTGAACCGCGTCGATCACATCTCTAAACACCACCAATAATGCTGTCCGATGTTAAAAGTCTTCGCATTCTGAACATCTGCTGCGTTACTGTACTACATACCGTGTACGGATAATGTCCCATTCTAGGCAGTTCTTTGCACGTTCACGTGAACGTTGATGCTCGCGCTGGTACAGCGTGCATGAGCTCAAATGCGCGCTCCCATAAGGCAAGTCAGGTGCTGTTGTTTTTATCACGGCGCACTGTACCTTTCCAACCAGGAGCTGATGATGACGACGTCTGTTATTGCCACACACCCGCAACTACTGTTAATTCTGGGGGATGGATCTAGGACACGAAAAATAAAGAGCAGCCCCACCTAGGGTACGGTAGTAAATACTGCTACGGGTATATAGGATTTCTGCTTTCAAACATAAAGTCTTTAAAGCCGTATATGTTGATTTAGCTCTATAATTAATATGATACTTTAGATATATTTAATTAGGTGTTGAGAACCGATGGAAAATGCAAAGTATGATAAAGACAGTAATAATACACTATTGAAACAAAATCACTGTAAATATTATTTAATATTAAGAAATTCAACTAAATATCCGACAGCATAAACAGGTTGTCAGGATAGCCCTGCAGAAAACTAGGCGTGCTTGGTTGAGTCCATAAAACTTAGAAATGGGCAAAAAAACAAATGCAGAAATCAAGATCACCGTAAACCGAGATTCCCTAAAGTGATATTGTGACGCAGGGTAACTTAAACATTGTTATTCGCGGAACAAAAACAGGAAATCACAAATAATCGTAGCTCGTAAGCGTGGGAATTCATATAATGTCCATATATTTTCCAGATTTCATTGTCCTACTGTATAATTTACACACTCGCATGTTAACAGCAAATTATGGTAAATTAATGGTGGGGGGTGCGTGTGTGCTTTCAGCTCGTATTTTATCAGCTGCGATCTTGAATGACTATTTCAAGTAAAATATATATATGTATAGAATGCATTCGCGTCAGTTGGGACCTCATGACACCCTCGTAATCTGACAGAGATGTTGGGTGAACCTTTAATCAATCAATAAGCATGTGCAAACTCGTAGAATTAACTACACACAACGTAATAGCATATAGCCAGCCCATCATGCGAACAGAACTATTCAATTTCTCTTCACTTAAAATCAGAGAGGTCTAGTTGAACCGATTCCGTGTTAAAAACCAGCGTTCAAAAATCTATTTCAGAACCCACACGGCTGCTTTTAGATACAGCTCAACGTTTAAACAGTCCTCAAGAAACCAACAGTTCCGTCTACATTTCTAAGACGCAAAGTGATCATCTCACCCCCCCCCCTCTCTGTTTACTTCAACTTTGAATTTTATCTGCGCAACATTAGCTGGAATGCGGACATTGAAAAAGCACACAAGAGTGTCAGAGCCATGTGGCAAAAGATCAAAAATCTTCTCTTAGCAACAAAAACATGGCGCAACTTGTGTTCCTAATAACAGAATTCCACCTCTCAAATAATTGTATGGAGACATTTATATATCAGTATAAAATCAGTCGAATAAACTAAGTGGCGAATCCGCTTGAATATTGTAGCCTGTTATTAAATAAAAAAAGACAGGTACACTGCACCGACCTGCCGAGATTCATAACATAACATAAACACTCTAGCCCACCGGCTTGGATCCTATAAATGACTAAACTTACGTTTCCCTGTTGCGCAGGCATTCCGCTTCCCGGTTCAAATGGAATAAAACCCATGCTCATAAAGTTCATCTTCCTCGTTCAAAACATCACAACGGGCAGGTGCAATTCCAGTGATGCGAAGACGGGTATCCCTTTTGATGAGGCGTAACGCGTGGGCTTTTCCTTCGCTCCCGCCTCGCCACGGCCTCCCATCTCCGCCGTGTGTGCGTGTGTGGGATGTTTGCAGACGACTGCGTAGTTTCGCAGTGTTTTTGTAGCCCAAGGCACACTTCGCTTTTCTATTTGTGCTGTTTCATTTTATCATGTCCATCATGTGACATACAGAGGCCTCTCTATGGAAAGTTAAAGGGCCACCCACGTGACTATGCAGAAACAACCTCAATACAGGACCGGCAGCTGAGCTCAGGCGGTGCAACTATGAAACAATTGCAGCCGGAGTGGTAGAGTGTGTGAGGCACATACAGTAACACGCCCGTATTCTGTATCCATCCCGGTTATGTGAGATCTTCGATAAAATAAGGTTTATTAAGATTTCAATTTATCTTTATATTCAACAACAAATTACAAATGATTATCCCTCACGCTTTTTCCCCAGAAAAAGTAGTTTTAGAATTGTTCCAAATTCCAAAACTGTGATTTTTAAACTTTTTTTAAAAAACAAATGACTCTAACGTGTAGGTGCTGAAGAAATATGTCACTTCCTAACTCTTTTTAACAAGTGATATTAATCGTTTTTTCGCTAGTATTTCTGAGGACGTGTTTGCGTGTATGATGTGAATATCTGCCGAATTTTAGATTACGTAATTCCTACTATTAATACGATGACGCCAGGCGAATGTCGGGATTTAGTCAGTGATTGCATTTGAAACGGGAATTTTTCGTCACGAAGAACAATTTATTCCCGTAGTCCTTGATTCTGTAATTGAGAAATGATTTTTTTGCATTAAGTGCCGTTTGAAAACAACATTTAAACGTGTGAGATGTACCAGTACATGTTTTAATTTCATTACATTAGCTTCATTACTGCTTGCATCTTGCGTCTTCAGTTTAACCCTAGCAAATCCTTTGTTAGTAGCCTACATTTGAACTGCCATTTGACACCATTAACTACATTTTGAAACCATTCTATGCGGTCGAATGCAGGTGAGATGGTTTTATATCGTAATCCTGTCTCCAATTAAATATTTTTCAAATGCTTTAAATGAATGTTGGAGAATAATACCTACACGTGCCGTACAAGCCAATAAAAGCTTATTAGGTAGCCGTTGTATTGCAATGCAAAAGAACACCGACAAAGTTGTAAAACAGGAAGCAAGCTAGGGAGACATGCTCAGAACGCTGTTTTCTATTAAAAACAGAGCGCACCACAGACGCCCACAGAAAGGCATACACCATATAATACAATGCAGCTGTACTTCTCAATCATACGTGTACAAATCCTTGGGTATTTTCCGAAACTGAAATCCACGAGCAAAACAAAAAATAAACGTACCCCCCCCCCCCCAAAATCAGCAGCATATGAAAACAACACTCAAAGATGTACATTTCCACTTCAAGTAGCTCACAATTTACTAATTCTCAAATTTAATTAAGAAGCCTGGGTCCGTACTGAGAGTGACCGCTTGAAAAGAGGTCTTCAAGAAAATGGATGACCAGTGGAGACACATCCGGAGCACACAAATAAACAAGGTACAGAACCTGTAAACAAGGTGTTCAACACTGTAAATGAAGCGTAGCCCTGCACAACATGGTTTCGCCATTCTTCCCCTCATCCTTGAAAAACTGAAGTCTAGTATTCCAACTGTGTAAGCAATACTCCTTCATGTGTCAACAAATGTTTCTACACCGTCTCCAGCTGAAATCAAAGTATCCTTGTTTTCCCCTCACAGACCAGCTCAGAAACAAACTTAGGGGAGCCAACAGGGTTCTCAGGTGACTCCTGGGTAAAGCCAGCAGTCCTGTGCGCCTCTTGCCCCTCGGTTGTCTTGTCTGACTGCAGAGAGAGTCAAAATGTTCCCAGAACCAGTAACCAGTATTCATGCCAGCAGAGTGAAACCATTCTGTACCTCTGGGGTAGATGAACCTGAAGGGACACATGGCAGAGCTTCTCCAGCAATTTATATGGAACCACCCATGCTGGCAAAAGCTTGGGTGAAAGACTCGTCTTTATATTTGCCAGTTGTCAACCCAACCTTTCTTGCTGTCTGCTAAGGGGTGACTACCTGGCTCCTGATACTCCACTTCACCACTAGGTCTAAGGAGAATCCGAGATTTCACCACTGTGAACACTTGCAATGCTACTGTATGTTAGTTTGAGTAGCCCCGACAGCTTTCAGACAGATCAGACCCAAGACACTGAGGTCATGAATTTCAGTTAACCAGACCTCGTACGGTATCTACTGAGACACTTAAATGTTTAGGTGCTTTATTTTGAATTTGGTCATAACTTGTCCAGTTAAGATTTAGAGCAGGACTTCTGGATGAGTGAGTATTGATTAGGATTTGACACTGTATCCCACTGACAAAGCAGAGTATATTTAGGCTGTTACCACACTTATTTTGCCAAACACCTGTTTGAAACACTTGGGCAGAAAGAATGTCCATTGGCCACAGAGGCACGGGCATGTAGAAAGTGGTCACTGTTGCCTTCTCATTAACCCCGTCTCCAATCTCCTGCCTTTGAATCGCAAGGGCTCAAGGACACAAGACTGTGGTTGTCTCTACTCTCGGTCTCTAGAACTGCCTCAGTCCTCAATAGTTTTTTCCAAGGCTTGAACTTTTAAGATGGGCTATCGACTATCATAGTAGGATTTGGATTTGGATGAGAGAACTTGTCTTAAAGTGTAGAGGAACAAGTAAAGGTTTATTGTCTTAAAGTATGTTGTTGAAGGCCATTTTTGGAAAACATTCAGGGCAAGGCTTGTTTAGATTTCAGGGAGACATTTTTTTTTTCTAGGATAAGAAAAACAAACATGCACAATACAACAAAGAAACATGTGTGGAACTGAAGACAGCAAAGGAGAGGATCTCTCAGAATTCAGAAGTACCCTTGGGGAACTTAATTCTGAGCACTGATTCATGACAGCCTTCTAGAATTACTGTTTACATAAGTTGAACAAAACTACAAATGAAATAGCTAAAAACCAAAGGTGATTGCTAAAGACAGACATACCAGATTAAAGCAAGCATATTGTTTTCTTCATTCCACCATATCGAATTGCTGCCCTTCGTTGAAACTTGATATTGATGACATTCCAGTTGGACCCAGTTAATTATGATTTTCCTTTACAGCAGTGTTTTCCAAACCTTCAATAATCGCGTACCCCTTTTGAGATTTTAATCTTACCGGCAAGCCCCTTTTTGGGCAAAGGTAATTTGGGGGGTAGTAATAATAATACTATTTTATCGACTAGAGCAGAGCAAATATGGTATTTATTTCTTAATACGTAATATATTATAAACGTTAAACATGTATACTACATGAGAAATAATAGTTAAATAAAAAAAACTAAACTAAAATAATGATCAAGTAAAATAATGATTTTGAAATTTTCAGTAAAACAAACTGTTTAATGTGAGGGTTGGAACTGCTTGATGAAATTAGTGTGGAGATATCCGGGTCGATATTTGTCATTTTTAGACTTATGCTGCCGTCACACTACACAACGATTTTCAGTTGTAGTTTTCATTTACATAATCTTAAGAAAATCAGTTGCAGAAAGTCCCAGCGCGCGCCCGTTACTGTCCGTTGTGTAGTGTGACACCCCCAGCAACTCAGTCATAGTGCTCTTAACAGCCCCTAAGCTCTCTGCAACTCTTATGACAAAATCAAACCGGTTTGATTTTCTCATAGCGAGTCGCAAGTCGTAGGGGTGGGCAGTGAGCCAGATGTGTAATTGTGAGATAATGTGCCTATTATATTACATTATAGCGCAATACTAATTTGTTTATAATATTTGCTTTAAAGGTGTTTTATATTTTTAACTGTGTTTTATTTTTGTAAATTTGTTCTATATTTATGAAGAAGAATTATATTTTTGAATATGTTTATTTTTTGGAAAACAATGCCTGTGTTACATTTTTCAAGATTTATTTTTATTTATGCATAACAGAATAACAAAAATTACAATACAAACAAGAGTAGATATAACAGTTCAAGACAAAATTACATTTTTCAAGATGTGTACATGCTTCTTCTCCATGTTGTTTGTTACTTTCATGTGGTGCTCCTCTTCTTAGTCCGGTGTGCTCAACGTTGATTGGCTGACAAAATGAGGCGATCTCGCAGTACTTTCTCAGTGCAATACGAGATTTTTAACTGTGATGAAAAGTCGTAAGGGAATCGTGTAATTAGTCGCCCACTGCGATTCTTAGTCCAATAATTTGACACCCTCTAGGACAGAAAAGGCAGCAAGATTCAGCAACTGCAGTTGTTAAATTTGACATGCTCTCTGACTAGAAGTCGTGTCAAGTCATGTAGTACGACACCGGCATCAGATGGGGCTCCACATCAATCAGACGTTTAGTTTTTTTTGTCTTCATGCCAACAAGTGCATAAAATCCAACTTCGCACAAATACGAAGTAGGAAAGGGCAAAAGATACTTAACATCTTTATCCGACAAAGCTGGATACATACAGTAGAAAAAACATCCAACCAAAATTGTCAGTGTAGTTTGCTCAAATTATGTTTTCAGGAAGCCGTCTGAAGCCAGTTCCAAGAACTGTTCTTCTGAATGTGAGAGGTTATTTGGGTTTGAACACTGAAAATGAAAGGGTTCCTTATCCTTTCAAAGGTGTGGTCCGATTCAGGGAAATACGAAGATCCTTCTGCAGACTTTTCAAATGTAGCTTCATAGTTTGCAGCACATCACTATCATTTTAATTAGCCAAGGTTATTACTAATTCATGAAGAGATGGATAGGAATCTAATTCACCACTACTAACATGTTTGTGCCACAGTTCCAATTTTGCGATCATGGCGTTAGGTTTGTCTTAAGCATGGAATATAGAAATGTGTTTCCTTTGCAAGGACAGATTGAGATGGCTTAAATGTGCAAAGATATCTGCAATGTATACTAATTTACATAGCCATTTCCAGCCATGTAAACGGTCCTGTAGGTTAAAGGTTTCATCGAGAAATATTCTAAGTTCTTCCTGAAGGTCAAAGGCGATTGAGGACTTTTCCAAGCGAAAGTCACCGCACTTCAGTGTGAAAAAGGAGTTGAGTATGATCACTGGCCATCTCTTCAAAAAGCTGAGCCGGGCATTCAGAGGGCGGCCTTTCACAAAATTTACAATTTTAACGGCTTTATTAAGTACTTTTTTAGATCTGCATGCACGTTGTGCGTGGCGAGTGCTTCTCTATGTATACAACGTGTTGATTTTGCTTCTGGCGCAACAGCTTGAATACGTGGAACAAGTCCTTTCTTAGAACCAATCACGGCTTTTGCTCCTTCCGTGCTTATTCGAACACATTGACTACAATCCAAATTATTTTGTTGAATAAAATCGTCAGTAACTTTAAGAATAGCTTCCCCACTTGAATGTCCGGACATAGGTTGGCAGAATAAAAGACCATCGTGTACTTCTTTGTCTTATATCTGACAAATACTAAAATATTAGCAAAATTCACAATATCAGTGGATTCATCAGCTTGTAGTTCGTAGTACCGACTCTGTCGGACTCGTGACTATAATATCTGTTTTACATTTTCGGCCATTTCTATGATTCTGCGGTGAACAGTGTTATTTGAGAGGGGAAAACGATCTGTAACTTTGCTTGCCTTATTTCCAATCTTCACTTGCGCCATTACTTTGGCTGCAGGTTTTACTAATGTCTCGCCAATCAATTTAGCAGCTCCGGATTTTGCTACTAAGTACGCCACACGATATGAAGCTTCCAAAGCTTTCATATTTTCACCCCCCCAGTCACACTGCACATTATTTTCTAGGAGTTTTGGAAATCTTTGCGTCTGTTGTCGAAATATTCTCAAGCGTTCCCTGGTATTCTTTATGTTTTGTCTCAAAATGGCGTTCGAGGTTGGATGGTTTCATAGTTTCATTTGTGAGTGTTTTGTAACAAATCACACAGCGGAATAGGTTCTTCTTCATTGGCAGTCCATGAAAATCCAAATTTAAAGATAATCTTCATCGTATTTGCGGACTTTTTTCATTTTCTTTGCAGCTGGCCCTTTTTTAATAAACTTACAGAGGGTTCACACTCTTTAATTAGTCATTGCAGATGTCTGATGCAGATATATCACCACGTCCATTCCTACAGTTATCACTAACATTTGCATTTCCTAGGTTATTTTCTGTTGTACGTTTCAAACACCCCCTTTTTAGCAAGCGATCCATATTAAAGGGTTTAAGAAACACACATGAGAGAAACTTTGTTAATAGACTGCAGTTCAAGATTCACTAGTTATTAACAGTTCTGCATATCTGCGATAAAGGCACGTGTATTTTCCGCGCGCATTTTATATATATAAATTTCCAAACAGAACCGTTAGCTGTGTTGTTAGCGACGACACCAAGTGTGCAACGTCGAAACTCCGCCCTTTGAGCCAACCTGCGTGTGTTGTGCTGTATAAACCTTGGGTGACACCCACTTCTCTCCTTCTGCACTTCCAATGTAAACAAACAAATCTGAACGCATTCGTTATCGTACAAAATATAATAACTTAAAATGTGAGCATATTTCTACTGTACTCCATTCTCATACATTACATTTTAATTGAATGTTTTCTGCAGCTAAAAAAATAAACTATGATAAAGTAAAATAATAAAGTACAAATAAAAGTTCTGCCGTTTTGCGTACCCCACTTTGGGAAACACCGCTTTACAGTATTTCATTCTATAGGAACAGATGTGTACTGTAAGGTATTTGTTTTTTTTTTAATCAATTCATTTTTTAATTCTTGTATTAATAAAATATATCACAAACAAGGTGTTTAAGTCTTGAAGACTAAATAACTATACATTCTCCCTCTCAAGAGTTCTCAGCAAATAAAGACTAAGTGCAGCCTTTGATTAGCTAATATTGACGTCACTCTCCACATTCCATATTTTATTAAAATTACGTTCTGCAAAGAAATATTTGCTTGTTTATGTAACTTTTTATAGCAAATATACAGATCGACACTAGATACACTCTGAGAAAAAAACAAGATGTCATTTAAATCAATTTTGACATTAAAGGCAACGTTTCAGCAGTTTACAGCTTGGTTAGTTTTGTTCTGTGTGTTTAACCTATCCAGCTATATCAGAAAGATACTGTACTTCAAGTCACATCTTGATAAAGGCAGACTTGGGACCAAAAAACAGCTTATCAGCATTAACATTACTGGAAAGGTAATGGTAACAATCTGATATCTTCAGTCTGCTACTGCTTTCCGATTATATTATTTATCAAGGAATATTATTGCATGAGAGAAAAATCCAGACATAGGGCACAACCACACAGAGTAAAACAGGTTTGTTTAGTTAAAGCTACTAAATAATTAAAACAGTACCATAAGTGACCATTTAAAGTTTTTGTACTGTAATACAGTATGACCTTTGAAATTATTAATGTAATTGATCTAGAAATATAATAATAAACTGCAGCTATGATATGCATAAAATTAATGCGGAACATACGTAAAATTAAAGATTCTGCCTTTCAGATTCCTGCTTTGGACAAGAGTTAAATACATGAAAATGTTCTAAAATGTGACCGATCCAAACCCAATGCAAAATATACGATATATATTTAAACTAGAGATCAAATTTCAGTGAATCAGAAATTGTGAAATATAACTAGTGTATTGACCTAATTCTTGGGCTGTAACTGCAGATGGCAGACTGGTTATTTGTCCCAAAACGTGAATTAAACACAATGGTTATTAATGTTTAACCTTTATATTGGTCTTTCAACTCTATGCAATAGAACATGAAATTTACAAATGAGAGGAGGTCATTCTACCCATCTAACTGGTTGAAAGAAGGAATGGTATTGTCTTTGATAACATACTGTAGCTGCTGCGGTCTAACAACACATTTCATTGCTGATTCTGAGGTCGATAGTGTTCCTTTCTTGATAAGGTCCTTTCATAGTCTTTCAGAGCCCAAGAAAGTACCAGGTGGCTCTTCTATGGACTAGTTCCAGAACAGAAATATGTTCATTCTAGCATGGTGCTCGAAGTTGTATGTATTCATTATTGTACAAAATATTCTAAATGAAGAAAAGAATATTCTAAATTAGTGCACTATACAATTTTAACTTAACATCCCTTGATTTGCCTTCTGCATTTTAACTACATATCCTATCCAAAGATTCTCTTTGCTTTTCCAGTTGCCTCCACACATTCTCTAGAAGATGTACAATAAATGATGTGTCAACATAAAGACCAGTTGTTTACTTCAAGCTTGATGTTTCCTGTTTCAAACAGTACTTGTAATTTATATTTTGCCTCTTGTATGTAACATTCTGCTCTTGTCTACATCAAATGTAATCTATCAGTTGTTCGCCCAGTTTTAAATGATGTTTATTTGCTTCTACAATGTTTGCTAATTCTCATTATTTTCATATATATTTTATTTATGATTTTCATATATATTGTTATATGCAAACTCAACTATTGTACTCACATAACCAGAAGCTAGGAAACTGATATAAATCAAGAAGTGCAATAGTCCTAATGAAGATCCCTGACATCAACTAAGATGAGCAATCACCACATATCTGTAGTCTCTGTTTCCTATCCAATTAAACAGTTCTTAACCCAAGTACATACCTTTAATTGAATGCCCTTTTGCCCTTATTTTTTGGAATTCGTTTTTAATGAGGTACTTTTATGAAAAACGTCTAGAAATATACAGTAGATATGCCATATTGTACACCCTATATGTATCCATTAGTTTTATTGCCTGATCTAAGAAGATCCGAAGATGGGGTACTTGTGGCTGTCTCCTAGAATCATTATACCATCCCCTTGTTTGCTTCTAATGATTGTTTCTCTAACCTTATATGTAATAATATAAAGACTTATCGGTCTGTTACTACTAGGTTTAGTTTTGTCATCCCTTTGTCCCTTTGGGTGCTGCAACAAAAAATATGTACTGTAGAAGGTGGGTTTTTTCCTTGTCTTGAATGACTATTAATAGAGTTTTGCTAGTGGTCTATGATTAACATTTTATTTTCCGTTAAATACAGTGTCAGGTTCTGAAAAGAAGCTTAAATTTGTTTTAAAACTTAACTTTATCGAGTACTGTTGACACCTTTTCCTTTTCAATGCCAGTATTATTAATATGAAACTTTGCTTTTCCTCAGCCTGAATCATATTGTTGATTTCATCCTTTGTGGACACCTAAATTAAATGATAATTTAATACATCAGCCATTTCCCTTTCATCTTCCTTTTTTTATCTCTACGACACCTTTTCCATTGATGTTGTCTCCTCCGAGTCTTTAATCTACAAATAGCTATGTTCAAACTCTTAGAGTAAATAAAATCTATGTGTTTTGGGACTTTATCTGCTTGAGAAGGGGGTTTGGGCTAAAACGTGTCCCCTCTCTAAAAACTGCAAATGGCAGACCGGCTAGCTATTTGGGGCATCCCAAAATCTATAGATTTTACCAGAAATTGATCTGGTAAGTACAAATTCAGCAGATAGAAAAAAAAACACACATAACCTAAAGTGATCGGAAAATAACAACTGGAGTAATCTTTGTAAGTGATTTTATTTATCCTTTCTTTTGGTCCTGATTCCCCAGGACAGGATTGTACATTTCTAGGGCATAAATGTACATACTGAGAGGCATTTAAATTAGATTAGTTCCTATTAGTTCCAATATCTTTATATACAAACACTAGAGATACTTATGTGAAACATAGTCTTTAAATTCAAAATTGGATTATCAACGTGAGGTCAAAACCAAATACATAATTTCATATTATCTGTATGATATGTATAGAATATGCTGAAAACAAATGTGATGTTTTTTATTTTAATACTTAGTAAATATAATACATATAAAAGCTGTACATTGCACGGCAAAATGAAAGGCCACACAAGTGGACTAATACTTGTAAAACCAAAGACCTTTCTGTTTACCACTGAGGTAGCTCTGCCTTGGATTGCCAGAGAAATTAAAATCTGCTGATTCAGGGCTGTACCATCTTGTATACAGCAGTCTCAGCACTGTGGGCTGTCAGATTCATTCCCATACTGAATCATCTGCACACTATCGGTTTTAGATAACCTTTCGATACTGTAACAGTGCGCCCTGATTCCTATAAGGATCTGATGTATCCTCCATTAGAATATTCTATAAGCCCTGTAGGAAAACCAAACACACATTTGACATAATTGCCACATATTTGCCAGGGACAGGAAGCTGTTTATCACTGTTCATTTCATTATTAGAATTAAGTGTTGTAAACCTTGATTAAAGTATTCTTTTAATTTACTAAATACAATTTCCCTTCCTTTGCCACTAAGCCTTGGACAGTGACAGACAAGTATAAAAGATGTTAGTACAAATAGAGTATAAAGAGAGACACCTGTACATCGATGAAAATGTATTCAAGTCAGAAAACACAGCTGCACCAAGGGTTGGGATATATAGTGCCTTTAAAATAGTTTAGTTTTTTTTTCATATTGCCATGCATTATTTTTCAAGTGCTGTCTTACAAAAATATGTAAGAAAAATAAGTTGTGAATTACAGCCCTGAGACTACAAAACAAAGCACCGAGAATACTATATATTAAAACAATTTTGGATAAGATATCACTTTTTGCAGAGCATTAAAAAATGCAAACAAAAGATACAGAACTCACAATACAATATGTAATGTTATACACTTCTTAAAATAAATGTAATCATATAACAATAATATTTTAAATATAATTTTATTTTAATGCTCCCTGTATGATATTTTTCTAAAATAGCAACTATGTCTACAGTGCTTAACATTCACTTTTTCCACTGGAGTTTAAATTGTGAATTAAATAGTAAGTACTTTAGTCATATTATAGTCAACATTATATTTCCTAGACCTAGACTTCCGAGACTATATTTCTCTAGAACCACAGACAGATATTTGCAATGGAAAGTTGAATACTTCCCTGACCAAAATCTTAACTGTAATTAGCTTCTTACACCTAACAGCATCTGTGATGCTTTTTTAATTTTTTCAATTAAACTTGTAATAGTCAACAAAATGTGTGTGTTTTTTAAGACTAAGCTGAACAATACCTGAATAAATAGCTAGAGTAAATGTTAGAAAGCAATACCTGTACAGTTACAGTACCGTCATTTCTGGTCAGTTGACATCAGCTTTCATATGACCCAGCATGAGTCTGCACTTATGAGAAATGACATTATCCTGCTCATTACCTCAGGCCACTTCCTGAAAGAGAAGACCGAAGGAATGATTCACTAATTGCTTTTCATTTTGGCAAGGTCAGTGATTAAGAAGGGGGGTGTTTTACTATTGTTGACTTTTAACAGCAAACAAAACAATTGTATACTACAGATAAAAAATTGTACAGACATACAGCCACCCCAATCTGTTGGTTTTTTTTTATTTTTAAAACTAGCATGATTTTCATCTTATTTTCAAATACTGGAAATGTTTCTGGAGTAGAGGATGCTCATAAAAGTACAAACATATGCATTGATTTTATAGAAACACAAGCAGACACGGGATAATGCTGCTCATATAACTATAGTAAAATGACCTGCCCTCGTTATCAAAATCCAGATATTAATGTGGGATACCTAACAAGTAACTAGATAAGGACATCAAGAATATACTTAAGCCTTACTATTATGTGCCAAATTACTATTAAAAGCTGAGCAAACTACAGGTATCTTGACATTTTATAGGTATCTCTAAATCAAGGATAGCCAAATTCAATATTAGAGTTAGAGTTCTGTAGATTTTAAAGATTTTTAGCTGTCAATGAAGTCCATAAAACATTTGATTGGACTTTTTTCTCCAAATACTTAGTTAAATTAAATTATTAAGATCAGAGTTAGAATGACAATACAGGAGTTCCTGAACGGTTCAAGGACAGGGGTTGCCAATCCTCCCTCTAAATTAGTTGAAGACAACTTGAACACTTTGAAGTATTTTTTTACTTTCTAAATACAGTATCTTAAATACTGGAGATATCATATCCATCATCTGCAGATATCATCATATCCACTATATTTCTCAACTTTAGATGACTAAAATAGGTCACTGATTATTACTTTATATGGAGATGTAGACTGAAAGTCATTAAAAACACAAGCATTACTTGCATCTTTTAATGTCCCCTCATTACTGTATATATTAAGGTCCTGTTATATGAGATATACAGTATTTGATTTGCTGTTAATTTTAAGATATTTCACTTTTCAGTATATCCTAAAACAGTTTCCTATTTATTTAAAAATACTGCACAAAGGATTTAATGGAAGTTTCTTGGAATTATTTCCTGTTTAGTTTAAGATATCTCGTACGCATGCTGAGACATTTTGAAATAACTTCCTGTTCTTTTGAGAAGATTTCAGATTTACTTTGTGATACCTGCAAATAGCTTCCTGTTTATTTTAAAATACATGCCATGAGAGATCTTCCTTGGAAACACCTTGCCATTAATTGTAAGATATCTTAGGTATATTTTGAAAGATCACAGATCACATTATTTATTGGAAATTGAATTCCGGTCCTTTTAATGATCTCACAAAATAAAACATAGGGATTTTCAAATCAAGTCAAGTGAAATATCTCAAAATGCTTTACAAAACTTTTGAATGGATCTTTAGGTCTAGAAATGCAACAGACATTTGTAAATATTAAAAACTTTCTTGAAATTGAAATTTAAGATCTGTCATTCCCACCTTGGGGTAAAATCAGAGAAGACAATGATGGTTTCAAACTATGGTTTATGGAAGAATTTAATGAAATAACATGACTCATAACATGAGCAGTAAATATGAACTTAAGCAAAAAAAAACTCAATGAATGTGAAAACTACTTTTTGTAATAAGAAATCTCAACCTATCAGCATAAAGGCCACTTTAAACAAACAGGGAGTGATATGTAAGGGCCTCATAAACTGATTTTGGAGTTTGTTTTTGAATTACAAATGCATGTGTATTACAACAAGCACGTGATATTGAAAACTAAAAAAAAAACAGTTTGAACTGAAACTGTTAATAACTTCATGTATAAATGGCACTTTATACAATGCAGATACTATGTGGTACAGTATATGTCTGAAACAGGCCTTCCTACAACTAGTTAACTGCGATAAAAGGACAAGAATGAATGGCACTGGTCCTACACTTTTCAGCATACAAACACTCATTCATAACACTTATTAGACAAAGTAAAAACGTGGGAGGTACAGTAGATAAATGCTTCTGATCAATATGAGTCTGAAATGTTAGTTGTAGTTACTGTACACTTTGTTAGAAGCTGCTGCTCAAGTAAAGTGAATTTGAAGAATGACATTTGGTTTTCCACATTGTTGAACATGAGAGTTTTTGGTTTTCAGAACACATCAGGAAATATGGTTATTTCCCCTGTATATTGTATTATTACTTTTCAAAACTTTTCTAGTGCACACTAAGAGGACTACAATATGCCCCCATTGCTATCTGTATTTCTGTTGTTGTTGGAGGAAAAAATGACCAGTCTGTATGGCTTGCCTGAATTTTTCAAACAAGCTTTTGTTTGGAACAGAGGAAAAAGATGTTTTCATACAAAGATTCACAAGACTCACACAATCAGCTTCAGGTCTTGGATCAGAAAAAAATGTGTGAAAAGTTCCTGGAATTTCCTTGCTTTCCTAACAGAAACCCCCATGTAGGGAAATTCAGGCTTTGCAGACAAAAGGCTTTCTGCCTTTCTTCTGCAGATAGTATGAAACTGTCCTACAACTGATGGGTGGTATCTCACTATTTATGTTTTAGTTTCATTATTGCACCTCTGAATAAATACTGTATACTGCTAAGCTATGGAGAAAACATGGCAAATTTGGGCAAATACCGAAATCCAGAACAGTAAGACTTTGTCCTATTTTTCTACTGGTAGTTTTTGGTGCCTGTTCTGTTCTTATATTCGGGGATTTCCAAGTAAAGGAAATAGTAAGGTTAACAAGCCAACCAAAATAACAAACCGCATTAATTTCAATTCTCATAAACATGTTTACATCTATAATTGTCTTGTCTTAAAAAAAAGAAAATGTACTTAGTCATACTGTTATAAAAACAGGACAGAATATCTTATCTAAGTCAATTTCTCTGTCTTAGTTACATATGATAGAAAATAGTACTAAAGAGAAACTCTGTCAAGTGTGAAGTACAAATGCAATACCCTAATATGTACTGTGTCATTGCTTGCACATTATTATTTGGTTGTATGTTTTTAAAACACTGACTAGAACTTACTGTGTTCTCTAATTAGTCACATCACAGTGTTTCATGTTCTGGAGAATGTTGGCATTTTCAGTCAGCGTGATCTTACACTGGAAAGAAAATGATTGCATGATAAACTACAACCCTAGTTCATGAACTGCGAATGATGTAACCCTATGTCATTGCAGATGACAGCATTGCAGGGTATTTACAAGCATCAAAAATATGCGTGCAGTGGAAAACATTCCTTAATGCCTTTTTAGCAAATCAATTAAACAAATCATTTCTATTAACTGTAACAGGACAATACTATAAGTTTAACCACTATATAAAAGAACATATTGAGTTATAAATAGGGCTAATGTCTATTTAAAATATTGCCATGTTACATGAATCTTAACCTTTTGTCTATATTTTAGGCCTTAGGGATAATAATGAAGAAACGTAGCAAAATATGATTGCTTACTTACTGTAAAAGCTTCATACCTTATTGATTTTTTATCTCCCTTTTAATACAACCATAACATTTTACTTTTTCTTAATAACAATAGGAAGCTGTAATAAGCCTTAAATGTAGTGAAGTAATCTATATATGTAAAAACAGTCCCAACAACACTAGGAGCCATTTTTAAGCTCTCACTATAGAAAACGTCTCTGCCTAAAAGTGGGATTGTGATAAGGAAAAAAATACTTTAGAAAAAAATAATAATTTTCTTCATATTGATAGAAATTAAAAGTAAAAAAACCATATATAACTCATAATGATTTTTCATTGGACTTTTTTGTAAACATGAACTATTCCTTCATTTACTTTTAAACCTTGATTCTAAAGAAAAATCTGAGCTACAGTCGCCTCTGAAGCGGCCTTCTCTTCAGGAAAGTGTCCCAGCCCTAGTGAGCCTCGATGCGTTACTGCGTGACCGCATGCCTCATACTATATATTCAATGTGACCTATGGGGGAAAAACCGTCACCTGCTACCCGAGCGACTGTTGGGGCTTCATTTGGGCCTAACAGATTAAAATACACGTTGCTATTCATCCCGTTGTACTATGTTTTAAATTCTTAACACTCCTCAAATGTGCTGAAAATTGTCCAGGAAGCTTAAAAAGAAAACCAGTCGACTTTGATCTTACGTGCGATTGATGCTGTACTTAAATATGGGTTTGTTTTTATCCTCGACTGACAGAAGATCCTGGTACTACCCTAGTAAATAATCTTAAAAAACGGCACCGCTACCTTAAAACGTATCTTTCCTACTTTAAAGGTTTAATGTTATCTGCTTTAATCGGGGGAGATGGGAAACGACTTTAGGCTGGCATGACAAACAAATCATGAATTTAAAAAAATATATATTCTTATCTCCCGCGTCCAAGATTACTGGCTACAGATTAGCCTGAAAGCACAGGCTCAATTTTTTCCTTTACTTGTCAGTTAAGTGCGATCGTACTGTCGTTTCACTGACGACCCAGCACCAAGCCAGTGAACCACCACTTACTGAAATATAACTTAAAGGTGAGAGAGCACTGGTATCTTGTATATTGTAGGTCTATATCGCAAAAATGTAATCGATTTATTAAATTTACCCGTTAGTTTAGAAGTTTTTCTCAATAGTGTTTGTTTAGATCGCTACTTAAATAATTTAGAGGAAAACTGCATTTTAATTTAGAAATACCAACAGGTCGGCTGCCAACTGTGAAACGAACGGTAGTGGTTTTTTCTTTCTAGTGTAGCTTGTGTGACATTTATAGAGCTATATTTACACATACTGTATTGTCGTCCAGGTCGGTACCTTTAATTCCTGACTTTCAGGTGTTTTGATCATGGTAAGTGCTAATTCGGTTTACACTTGTAAACTACAAACGTGCCAAATCGCAATTTGATTCTATTCTCTAAGGATTCAACATATAAATATGTTCAAAATACTACTAATCCCCAGCACATTTTGACCAAATAAAGTTGAAAGATTAGTGAGTACAATTTACATACTGTACCACCTGCCGTGACCCTAGTTTGCCCCTAACCTTGGGTGCAGTGTCTCCTGTTAGATGTTATGTCATCAAACCCAAGTCCACTGTCACTTTAAGAGCTGTCGGCCTTCCTCTCCCATCTCTGCTGTTGTTCAACAAGATGGCGGCTAATCCAGAGAACAGAGTCCTCTGCTACAGTGTTTTTAAATGGAGCTCTTACTCCTCTACGTACCTACCAGAGTGAGTAATGCTTCACACACTTACCTATTTTTTTTTCTGTTTTATGTGCAGGTATGCGCATTTACGCGTATTTTTCGTTTAGTATTTCATAGTACTGGAATCCATGGCCTAACACACACCCCTCCTGCGGAATATCTTGGCCTCTCAAATGCGTTTTTTAAAAACAAAATGCAAAACGTAAACAAACATTCTTAGATAGGTGAATGCTCGTCAAATATATTTAAGTACGTTTTCAAACGGTTTGCTTTACTGTTTATGCAAAGGGAGATTCGGTGCATTTTGTTTTAAAAGAAAGGCGAAAATATAATTATCTAGTTTGCCGGGGAAATAATGCACAGAGGCCTTGTTTTAAACAACAGAGTTTCGAATTGGATTATTAAACTTGGAATTTGTGCTTGTCTTACGAAGATGTATTTAAATTGTTGAACCTGCCAGGAGATGACAGGCAGTTTGGAGGCGTTCAGATAGTGTTTTTCGTCAACTTGCCCGCTTGGTAATTTGATACGACCAAGTATCAACATTGTTATTTATGCTCAACACCAGGTCAACATACAAAAATTTAAAAGATAAAATATACTCATTCTTGTACGGTGCCTAGTATTTCTATATGTGCAAACACACAATACAGTGACTAATATGCCTTAAAAGGCTCAAAATCCATAGAAAAGTTCAATTGAAATCCAAACAAGACTTGGCTATATTAATTTTGTGATAAAGTATTTTTCTTTGTGATATTTGTCTGCATTTACAGCATTAAGTGACTGTGATATGAAGTCCTCAAAACCGTGTTGTGTTAGTTTTTTTTAAAAGGCTCACATTTTACTGTTATGTGGATCTCTGGAGTAAATTTGTAGCCTGCCTTAGGTGGTTATCAATGCACGGTACCACAGCTTTATTTTTTCTCATATTTTTAAAGTAACTCAGTAGTTGGTAGTAAGCTTATATGGTAATATAAGATAATTACAGTACTTTAAAAAGGGCACAGTAGCTTGGAGAGCTGGGCAAAGATTTAGGATACACAAACTGCACTTCTTTATTACATTTAAAGTGCTTGTCTAGATGTAAGTTGTATATTGGGGCTTTGAATAGATTGTGAACTTGGAATGTCTTGTAAATGCATCTTAAAGCACTAGGCTTGTGCATCTCACACTGTATTTTTAAAGAAGGAAACTGCAGAGTAAAACTAGCTGTTCTTAAGGTATAAAATTGCTGCTAGTGACATGGAAACAAAAATAACTTGCCTGTTGTAGTATATTGTCTGATTATTTCTTTCAATTTTGAGGGGAAATGGTAGCTATGTATTACAGTGTGAAAACCTTAGAAACTGGCTTCTTAATTTATTTTACAAATACATTTGCCTGATTTAAGTGAGTACTGCAATAAAGCCGTCCATTTTGTCTTTGCCAAGAACTGAGAGAATTTGTGTGCTGAACTAGTGTCAGCTGACTTGTATGGTCAGGTAAATATATTGTTTTATTAATCACTAGTTGGTTTCATAGATGTTTTTTAGTGCCTATCAACTTGTACCTGAAATGTGAACAGTGATTGCAGTTTGTCTGCATTTAATCAAATTAAAATTGTATATAAAGCATAAGCTTATCTATATATATGTACGTGTTAGTTCTATCCATGTCTATCCTAACTGAAGTGATTTTGAAAGGTGCATCTTTATTAGTTTCAGCTTTAAAGGTGTTGTAGATCCCCTTTAGGCAGCACAGGAGAGGTTTAGTCGAATTTGAGGGGAGTTGTTTTCCTTAACTTAGGCACAGTGTTTACTGTTGACGTCAGTGGACTGTAAGTCATTAACCTTTATTCATGTCTTTGTTAGCTATGTGTCTGAGAGTCAGTTTTGAAGTTCAATACCATGTTCTTTGAACTCGTCAAGAGTTTGATGCTTGTTTAAAACGTAGGCATCTAGGGCCGCTTGTAAACAACGTAGTCATTAATAGGTCAAAAATCAATTTCACCTGAGGAGGGAAAGCACACAATTTTTTGCCAAAATTCCTGTAGTGCTTCAGGAAAATACCACTCTTATTTGTATGCCTTGTGTGTGGTTTGTTTATGTATTTTTTCCTTTCCAAATACCTTGTGTCACCAGGTAGATCTAAACTACCAGTAATCCCATTATTAATAAATTATCCACATGAGACTTTATTTGTATATGTCTGGGTCTTACAGGGTATGATTTAATGGCTAATGATTTGACCATGTGCTTCAGTATTAGACGTTCTAGTGCAAACGTGTATAATTTATACAAAAAAGACATTTTGACAATCCTATAGTATGTTAAAAAGAGGGTGTACTTATTGTATCCCACACTCCCACAAATCAAAGAAAGCTTTGTTGCTGTTTTAAATATGTTTTTTATGACAGTTTTCATATTTTCTTGCAAATAATGACAGTTAATTGGTATTCCAGGTAGTGATGATGCTAAATAGTCATAGAAGGTGTTGTTAGTCAGAAGCCTATGATTTTGAAGGATGAATATACATTTGTCTACAACTGAATTTTCCACCAAATACATTTGCCTGGTTTTGTAGTGAATGCTGCAATAAAGTTAAGTACAGATGCTAAAATCTCACTTTTTTTTAGGAATATTTTGGTGGATAAACCTAACGACCAGTCTTCCAGGTGGTCCTCTGAGAGCAACTACCCCCCACAGGTACTGTAAGGCGATAATAGAATGGTCTTTCAGCCCATACTGTTCTATATGTAACTTTTTAATCTGTTTAATTTTTTTTTTATCAGAGTGTACCTGTCTCTCTATCTCCTTTCTTTGTTTTCTTGTGAAGTGCTTTGCTATGATGTCATTGAGGGTGTTGTAGGAAATAGATTACTGCTGTCTTTATGCTCTGCTGTATCAGTGTTGCACTGTGTAAGGCACTCAGTTATTTGAATGCTTTTGCATTTTTTAGACTTAGTTCAAGCTATTGAGAGAGGTTTTTGTTGCAAACATTTGATTGGTTATTACTTAAATAAGAAGTCAATAAATTCAGTAAATGTCTTTAAATCCCGAGAAGCTGCAATTACTGAGCTCTTTCGTGCTTTAGTATCTTACAGTGTCATAGTGCTGGCATCATCCCATGCCATTTCTCTTGTAGTTGAAGAGATAATTAAAGCCTGCTCTTTTCTCTTCACCACATTTCTTCCTCATTTCCCTGTCTGGTAAACCTCTGTTTAGTAATATTGGAAGCTTTAAAAAGGTTAAATTATGAGATTTCTAGTTTGGCTATTAAACTTCAGCAAGTTGTGTTTTGAAGACATGTCTTGTGGTTAAGGGCATAGGAAATCGAAAGTGGAAAATAGAGCCACTTACTGTTTAAATTAACACTCACTTTGTTCTTTTTTTTTACCATCTTTGCCAGTGTTAGTACGATTTTATTGAATATTGTTGTTTCTTATATGGCAAAAGTGCGTAATTTATTAAAATTTTAATCCTTTGGCCAATCAAGGCTGTGATGAGTAGGAATGAAGACCTTTTTGTACCATACACGGATGTCACAAATACCTAACAGAAGTTGGTATGAATGCTTATATCTAATGCATATACCTTGTGCATGTTTTTTTTTATGGTTGCATGCACTGTTATTTGCTTGTGTATATAAAGCTTCGATCAATGTTCAAAATTAAAATGAGCAAATTTGACATGTTTGAGATAATGGCACTACGCATAAAACTGAGCTTTGATAAACTCGGCAGCATCTGGTTGCTTGGCATTATGTGTCATGCAGGTCCTGAGCCATAAGCCCATTTAAATTACTTGGTTTTCTACCATGGCCATACAGTAGAAGACTTGTGGGGGAAAGTGGCTTTGCATATGGGAGAGCTCATTTTAATATGGAAGGTTCTGTGTGTCTCTGACCTGGAGTTGACTCATATTTCTTAATTGAATCAGATTTTTAATTTGTTTGCCCTAATACTGTACATGTAATTAAAAAAATCAAATAAAAGCTGTATTTGTTTCTGATCAAAATTACTAGACTAGTACATTTATGCAAGGGTCATCATAGTCATATTGATTCATGTGAAAATCCATTATCCTTTTCAGAAGACAAAGCACCAGACTAATACATGTTTTTTTTTTACATTTTACTGCAGACTTCTCCTAAATCCCCATTCCCTTGCTGTTATGTCTCACATTTTGTGTGCATTCTGTTCCTTTAAAAGCATATACTTGTTCTTGTTTCCTTGAGCAAATTGATTTTCATTATGCTTATCTTTCTCCTTTTAAATCCTCCCCCTAAACATTTCAATGTTTTTAAGGGTTGACAAATTGTTTCAGACCCCTGAATGGTACAGTAAAATTTAAGGTCATTGTCATGTTGAAATCAAAAATATATTTTCCCATAAACTGGTTAAGTAATAAAATACAGGAATAGAATTACATTGTCTAATATACTTTTTTGCAGTGTCCTGTTTGCATTGGCAGAATAAGCCTAAATGTTATGTCTATTTTTATCTCATGACTGCCCAGTGAGCTTCTGCATCTAAAAGGGTGAAAAGATGATTTTTGCATAAATCTAATCATTTGAAAACATTTTCTATTGTGAAAGAATTTCAGGAAAGTTCAGTGGTTTACTAATGGATCGCAAACATCTTTCAGCTGGCACATAACTTAACTATGACAATAATTTGGACTTCATAAACATCTTAAATAGAAAGCTTAATTATTATAATCCAAGGTAAATGATTTGCTTACCAGTACTCCACTTGATTCTAATTTGAGTTTATCTTTCCATGTAAAAGGAGTTACAGCCTAAAATCTGCCTAGAATGAGTGCTATAAGTTTCATATTTCATTGTGGATTCATATAGGTTTCCTAATTTCAATGATTACATTCACATCTTTATACATAAAAAATCTTGCAAGATTCAAAGTCCAGTATTACCCCATTTTGTTTGGAATTACATATGCTGCTCTGTAAAAACAAATCATAACATTCCAGAAATCGTTACAGAATATTGTTTTGAGGATGGGCCATTCTTAGTTCTAGGTTTATTCAGTTCTCTTCACTTTTCATTTGTTTTACTCTGCCTTATCTTGACTGGCAGGGTTTATCTTGCTGTGACAGCTGAAGTTATTCTGCCTTTGTCTGAAATCAATTAAATAAATTGCACTTTTAATTGATCTAGTTTAAATTATTTGTTACCTTATATACAAAATAAGATTCCCCTTCCCTGAAATTTTCTGAATCACCCGATTATTTAATCAATGCAATTGAATGTCCATTATGTCCACTGGGATCCACTGCAGTAACAGCCAGCACTGGATTTTTTCAGCTATAACTCCTTCCAGTGTTTGTGTACAAGGAAAGTTTGGAAGACAAACAGTTTGTAGGAACACTGAGAGGTTGGTTATACTGCTTTTAAGACTAAGTTTTGCTTTTTTTTTGTTTTAGTACTTGATTTTAAAATTGGAAAGGCCGGCTATAGTTCAAAGCATCACCTTTGGGAAGTATGAAAAAACTCATGTCTGCAACCTGAAAAAATTTAAGGTTTTTGGAGGAATGAGTGAGGAAAACATGACTGAACTTCTTTCCAGGCAAGTAAAAAAGCAAATCTCTAACTGATAAATTATTCACATTTTGCTAATGTCTAAGCTGACTATTAATGAAGATTTTTTAACTCTTGGTTTAATATTAATTTAGTTGTAGCCAGATAAAACTGAAAATGCTGTACATTAAAGATCGCTTTTACACATTACCTGCTCTTCCCTTGAACTACAATGTTTATATTTTTTACAGTGGCCTTAAGAATGACTATAACAAAGAAACCTTTACATTGAAACACAGAATTGATGAGCAGATGTTCCCATGCCGATTCATCAAAATAGGTAAGGCTATGATGGCAAGGTATCGTTGAATGAAGATTGCCTTCTTGATATATTTAATAAGCATAATTCATTACAAATAAATGTGTATAGCAGAATAGCTACTTTTGGGGTTGCTCATATCTGTTAAATTAAGATCAGCTCAATAATAGTGGAATTGTAAGATATCATAGGATGTGGATGATTTATGGTTTTGGATCACACAAGTGAAGTATTTTAAAGCTGCTTATTTTTGTTTTCAATTACTTTCTGTGGTCTCTTATTCCAGGCTGTTTTTTTTCTGTAATTTCTGTACTTAAAAAACAGTAATTGTAAAAGACTTATTTTTTAAAGTCAGTATAGTGTCCAGTACTATGAGGAACACAATGGATAACTGTTAGCCATGAAAATAATCTAGCTATGAAAGTAATGTGGTTCTAATTTGAATTTTAATGGAGAGTAGTTTTAATTGTACAGTTAATTTAGTATACACGTTGAAAAATCTGAGGATGGTGGCAATTGTGTAGTGCTCCACTTCCGTTTATTTTTTAGTTGCATAATTTGAAGGTCTGTATACGCAGTGTGTATTTCAGTTGTGTTAATGGTATTTTTTCTACAGTACCACTGATGTCTTGGGGCCCCAGTTTCAACTTTAGCATCTGGTACATAGAGCTCCATGGGATTGATGAACCTGATGTGGTACAACCGTGCCTTAACTGGTACAGTAAGGTAGGCCTGCGTTTCTTTGCAGTTGTCTTTAGGGTGAAAAATAAAACTCCAGTCAGAATTTTTATTAACTTTTGTACAGTGTAAGAAATTTCCGAATGCTTCAAGAACTCCAAAACCATGTGGTCTTTAATGCACAAAATTGAGGGAATAGTCAAATACTTAAATATGTGGAGCGAGGTGAATAGACATGTCAAAATATATTTTGTAAAATATAAAATCAATGTATTATTTTGTATGTATTGTATTTTGAGATTAGTTTACTTTGTCCTGATTCATACCTAGATTGCTAGTGTCTACTTAGGCTGAGCCCATCTACCCTTCCTCCTGAGCTCCTATGAGCTTTCATCTTTTGACTCACTGCAAGTTTTCCAAGGCATTAGGGAAGTCGTCTCTAATTGGAGACATGACAATCCCAGGAGGTCTCGGGTGTCACTGTTTCGCTGGAAGCCAAGAGAGCCGTGGTGTGACTAATCCCCACCCTAATCCTGGCCTAATTCTAGCCAGGGGCAGCTAGCAACATGACCCATACTTGAGCTCACAATATCTTAATAGAGCCTAACTGTCTTTCAGAGCATATCAGGTTGAACCACTCACAATCTCCAATCTGCTCTTTTTTTCAAGAAATGGGACTAGGCTAATTTGTCTTATATACCCATTAATGTTTCAACCACCACCTGTTAAGCCTGACTGAGCTGTCTGGCAATGGCAATTGTATCTGCTCAGTGAGTATGAAGCACATACTGTAGACTCTTGCACATAGCTGTTTGTTTTTTTTATACACCTTGCAAGCTCCACATTGCTTTCTTAGCATTGACTGGAGTAATGGCGTGTACGTCACCTATAACACTTTGAGCCAACAATCCCACTGGTGACTCCCTACTGATGGAAGCACTCAGCCGATTGTGTACCACTGCTTGGAGAATCTTGGTCACAGGCGGCTAGTAACATGACCCAGGCACTCCTGACCTAAATTAGCACCTAGATGAGCCACATGGGAGTCTCACTGTTGCTTTTTAGTTTTATATACTGTATTTTAGGGAGAACATTCAGTTTAGGAAAAAGAAAATTTAAAGGTAAAAGGAGCGAAGCAGTGTAAAATGAATATGGGGGGCATTTCTGTTCAGCCTTAGTTTGTTGCTTATTGAGGCTTAATTTTATATTTGTCTATATCGTTATTGACACATGAAACCTCAAGATACCTCAGGCTTATTAATGGGCTTCCCTTGTGTTCCAGTAGTACCGTGAACAGGAAGCCATTCGTCTGTGTCTGAAGCACTTTCGGCAGCACAATTACACAGAGGCATTCGAGTCGTTGCAGAAAAAGACAAAGATTGCACTGGAACATCCCATGCTCACAGATTTGCACGACAAACTGGTGCTGAAGGGAGACTTTGATGCCTGTGAAGAGCTAATAGACAAAGCTGTGCATGGTAATTGAATTCTGCTTTGTATTGTTTGTTTGATTCTTGTATTTTTCTGTGTAGCTGAGGCTGATTTGCTTTCTTTTTTTTTGCAGATGGATTGTTTAATCAGTATATCAGCCAGCAGGAATACAAGCCAAGATGGAGTCAGATTATTCCAAAAAGCAACAAAGGTACAAAAAATAAAAATGCATATAACATGTGAAACATAATACTGTATTTAGCAACATCTGTACATTTGTAAAAATGCTAAGCTATTCTGAGTATTTTTCTCAACGTTGTGGTTATTTTAATAGTCATTCAGTTATTTTCTTAGAAAAGATGTCAATGGAAGATAAATTAATAAATCATAAAAATTAGGTGTTAGTTAAGATATCTGGGCTTCTTCTAGCCAGAAATTCTCCTTAGCCACTCTGCACTTCTGGATAGTTGTAATAGCCTTGTTTCAGCCATGCAGGTTTCAGACATGTACGGTGTTTTTAAAAAATATCCAGTCTCACACTAAGGATCTGTACCTACAAGTATTACATCATCCTTTATGTACCGTTTTGATCACTCTGTACCATACCTACTTTTTGACTTGATAAACTAATTCTGCTTATAGTAGTTCAGGTGGGTAGCTGCATCAGCATGCGTAGGGTGCAAAGGAACAAGTAATAGGTTTATTCCATGCTCACACCTGAAAAAGGCTCCACAGCTGAAATGTTGATTTCTTTCTTCTCTTTTCAGCAAGGAATAAACCTATTGCTTGTTCCTTAATTCTGCTCATTTAAATTCTGACATCCTATTTCAACTCTGTGCATACGTGCTGTAAGGTTCTTTCATTATTGCTAATAATAGTTTGCTTCAGAGGACATGATGGTTACACTAAATTTACTTTTTGGTTTCAAAATGCATACAAATACGTCTCTCTTAAATAAACACTGAGTGTACATCTGGAGAGTGCTTGATAATGGTGTTCTGATACTTTTAAGGATTACTCTTTGCAGAAGTACTTCATTACAAAGCAGTATTCTCAAAATGGCATTGAAAACATGCTTCTAAAATATTTTTTTTCAAGTCTGTACTTGAAAATGTTAAACCCCTGCCATTCTTATTATGGAGATCTTACAGCTAGTGAAAATTGGATAAAATTTATTTTTGTACTGTACAGACTCCAACCTGCACCAGACATTCATTTACATCTGAGCTGAAAAGTTTTGATTTCTGTGCAGTTAAAGTCCAACGATAAAATAATTCTGTTCTGTGTTTCCAGATTGTGTTTCAGCTTGAATAGTTAAGCAACTGGATTCCTTATACCTAACTTTCTCTTCTGAAATACAGCCTGTTTTAATTAAAGGTGAAACAGTCTTTGAATTAATTTTGTACTTAAGAGGATAACCGTAACAAAAAAGTTCACAAGGACTTTTTAACCAACTAATGCACATGCATATAAAATGGATTACAGTAATCATGCTGTGAATTGCTTTTGTTTTTTGGTTGCTATCCATTCAAATTTGACAGGTATACAATACATGTGACCACTATCCACCGTTGCACTTATTGTAATATATTTAATTTTTAAAATGCCACTCTTGAGTGGTGAAAAATCATATATCAGCTTTTCTCTAAGTTATCTATCAGGTGTGGTGAATGGGTAATACTAGTCCAGCATAGTACATTTCATTGAAATATTTGATGACTCTGAACTGGGTTTGCGTTTAATAGATAAGACTTTATTGATCCCATAGGAAAATTGAAGAAATAATGAAAAGGGGGATTTCAAGTCCTTTATTCTCTTTTTCAAGGTGATGGTGATGATAACCGGCCCGGAATGAGGGGAGGACACCAGATGGTGATTGATGTTCAGACTGGTAAGAATATGGCTGAAATGCTTAAGCTTGAGCAGTTTCTAATTTCATTCCTAAAAGATGCTGGTACTGAGAGGGAGGTGCCAGAAGTACTGTTGCTATGTTGTTGGATGCATGCTTTTGAGAATATTGAAAAAGAATGCCTTGGTACATGTTGGTACTTTTGTCAGACTATCTTAATTTGGAAGTAGTTCAGGTGGGTAGCTGCGTCAACATGTGTAGGCTGCAAAGGAACCAATAATGGGTTTATTCGATGCTGAAAAGAGAAGAAAGAAAACAACGTTTCGACTTCTTCAGGTGTGTCAGCTGAAGAAGGCTCCACGGTCGAAACGTTGTGTTTTCTTATTTCTCTTTTCAGCATGGAATAAACCTATTACTTGTCTTAATTTAGTCTTTTTGGAAAATGCATGTAAAAAGCAGATTTTCAACTTGTGCTGAAAGGTTAATTTGAACATTTCAAAATTTTTCCATCTGGCTTAGTGTTGAGCAGAGACTGAAAATAAATTGCTACATGTTAGCATTGTCCTTTTGGCTTTTCCCCATCAGGATGTTCAGATGAATCCAAATCTGGTATTGTGTAGCTCCATCAATAAGACTCTTGTTGTTGTGTGGGTTTTGTGAGCAGTGAGAAATTATACATCAGAGAGCCCAAGTCTTGAGCTGGAACACTACAAGCTCTTTGTCCAGTAGGAAGGTTAATTAGAGTTAATGAACTCAAATAACCTCTTTCAAAACAACAGACTGTTAACCTATGTCCTGTTTTCTAATATGATGGTAAGCCTTTCAGGCCATATTTAATGAAAGCCTTTTTGAAACCTTCCTTTTATAACCTTCTAATGTTATGTTGTGTTGACTTAAGCACTATAAAGAAATGCCTGATACAAGGTGGTTATGTTTTTATGTATTAACCCCCCACTGCTACAAAACATTTTAATTATACTTGTTTAAAATGATAGCATTGTCAATGACACAAATCTGTATGTATAGTAAATGTTACATTACTGTTGTTTACATGGGTTCAAAGGGACCTTGATCATGGTTATAGGACTTCAGTTGCTTTTACAAAAGTCCCTTGAAATTAACCTGACATTGTGTTGACAATATTAAATTTGAATATGTTTTTTTCATGTTCCACATTTTTTCTCAGTGTAAAAAATGTCAGGCTTCAAATATCTTTTTTTTTCCCAATTAAGACCCTCTTACATCCATGGCAACAAACTGTTTTAATCTGGATTTTTAAAGTAAGGAATTCATACAAGCATTTGTCCACGCCCTAAGTAAGTATCTTTTATTTTAGAAACCGTATACTTGTTTGGTGGTTGGGACGGCACCCAGGATTTGGCAGATTTTTGGGCATACAGCGTTCAAGAAAATCAGTGGATTTGCATATCAAGAGATACAGAAAAAGAGGTTTGTTCAGCTGTTTGCTGTGTAGAAATTTGTTTTTGAAGGTTTGTTTTTCTGTTAACATGAGTAGTATTATAAGAGATGTTTTTCAACAGAGCTCCTGAAAATTAAGTCAGGTTGTAAAGAAGGAGATGGCTGCCTGTTTCAGTTTGGAGACCTTCTTTTCCCATAAATCGAAGCTGAGCTATGGAGGAAAAATGTATTTTGGTTTAGTCCTAGTGAATAAATTAATTGCAGGGTGTAATAGTGAAAATGTATATGGGTACTTCATTGCTTACAGAAGTATATTTTGCATAAGGACTGCTAAAACACTTTTCCTCAACTTGGTGATTTTCTTGCTCTATTATTCAACAAAAAGAATGAATATGCTTCTTTAAGCATGATACAGCTAGCATTATAATTATAAGAGCTTTTTGTGAAAGAGGAAGTGCAGAGGCGTCCAAGCTAATTGGCCAGAAACACAATAGCCTCATCTTTATCAGTGCATTATTCCGGTCACTGTTTTTCAGAATGACTGTGACTCACTGTTCTCACTCACTGTGAAACTTGTTCTTTCATATTGTGTATGAATCCATTTGACTATTCTCCATATAGTTGTAGTGCCTAGTGATTCCAAATCCACATATGGAGAGAGACGTTTTGGTGATTTCAAATTAATTTAAAAAAAGTATCTATTTTAACTTTTCAAGATGACTTAATTCTTTTGATCTATTTGTAGCTGAATTTACAGATCAAAGTTATGATAGCCCTTTTAAGATTGTTTATACATTTGAATGAAGCAATGTTCAAATTATATTTTAGACTAAACCTGCCTCATTGAATAGACCAGATATTGTATGGTGTCTTATTAAAGCATTCATCCTGCCAGTGAAATTTCCCCATTTTAATGCCATAGGAGATTGCAGTAATGATGCAGTTAAATAATATTTTGTATGTAGAAGCTACCCCCAAAGGATGAATCTTAAAATCACGTTGTATGTAAATATTAGGCTTTTGAAAACCATTAGAAGATACTCAGTTGTATTGGTACATGAATGAATAAGTATTCATTCCTTTTTTTTGTTCAGTGAAAGATTACTTTGATAGGTTTCATAATTAGTGTAATGTTCACTTAAAGTGGTTTAACATGACTTCTGAGTATCTGTCTCTAGGTTCCCCCAGTTAGATATGATTTTCAAGCCATATCTGGCAAAGTTTCGAAGATGGGAACAAGGTGATAGGAGGAGGTTATAAGAAAATTTCTAAGTTGCTAATCATCATTAAGTGTAATGTGTGTCATTACACCTTGATAATTCCCCAGTCAGGCCATTCTTCCAAACCAAACATCTAGAGAAGCAGCAAAGTGCCGTTTTAACCTGCTGTATTCATAACTTAACATAAGCATCACCCAAAAATTTGGACTGTGGCAATTGAAAAAAGAACTTTACAAAGCACAGGTTACTTTTCTGAATGGAAATGGTACAAATGAAAAAAGTTTTCTTG
The DNA here is from genome assembly GCF_059453375.1 of Lepisosteus platostomus. Lineage (NCBI taxonomy): Eukaryota > Metazoa > Chordata > Actinopteri > Semionotiformes > Lepisosteidae > Lepisosteus > Lepisosteus platostomus. Next base: position 49,068,322 of record NC_142619.1, read on the forward strand.
GTTTTAAATAAAGAAAAATGATGAAGAGTTTAAAAGACAAAATGCAGATAAAACAGTAAACCTCCTCATATCCAGAAGAAACATTGTGGAAGGGGTTCCTGATACATGGATTTTTCGGATAGTTTTGAGTAAAGCAAACTCATACGCCTAGCCTAAAGCAAAATGCTTAGGACAACACCACAATGATCAAACCCATTCCTCCTCCCGAAACACATTATCCCGGCACGGGACGCTCTGAATTCTTGAATCGTAATGTTAAGCCGTGTAGCTGCCTCAAAGGATTTAAACCTTATCACAAACCGTTGTGACCATGAGTCCACTCCAATCTGCCTTCTATCCTGACGATTCCAATGCTGTTCAACACATAGGAGCACCTCCTTCTTGATGGCAAAAGTTTGCTGTGATATCTTTATTTGGATAACTTCAAAATTAATATAAAAGTTCAATTGCATCAACATGACAGAACCAAACTAACTGTGTTCAGCACTCTGGTGGTAAACAACCTGGTCAACTTTTGAATTTGTTTTTACTTGTAGTCAAATATAAGCCTCAGGCCAATTGTACCACCCTGAATTTGGAATAATGTGTGGCTTGTATTTAAGGTAGTTAAAGATGTCACTATGAAGCTAACAGTATGTTTGACAGTGACTGAAAGATTTGCAGAATTTGTACTTCAGCAAGACCATCATTGATTTGCCCAGTTAAAATTGTGGCATGGAAAATTAATGGCAAGGTCTAACGATGGGTTTGCAGTTATCAATAATCCCCAACAATCTTGTCCGAACTGGAGTAATTTTGTCCGGAAGAATGGGCAACAATTATACTGTCCAACTTTTCAAAGCTGGTGATGACATATTCAAAAAGACTTGCAGCAGTAATTACTGCCAAATGTGTAGCCACCAAGTAATGATTTAGGTAGATGCATACCTACGCAGTCAGTAAATTTGTACGCTGTCTTTGCAGTGTTTTCTGACAATTTGCTTCCATTACATATAAGAATATTCAGTTTGATCAGTTCTATATAGAAAATATGGGGAAAAAACTACAATTTATTGAAATGATATTAGTAGTCTGATTTCTGTATTTAATATTTCAGTTTTGTATGCCAGCTTACTATAAAGCTAAGATTGCATATTATAAATTATTTCTTATCTAGCAGTCCACCAAGGTAATATAAAAATGAAAAAAAAAATCTATTCCATCTATCATAAAGTACAGATCCAGTAAAGTACAATTTTAATAAGAGCTGGTTTGTGTTAAATTACAACCTGAGCCTTCTTTAAGTATGTATTGGATAATTATACATGGTAAATTTTAATAAGTAGCTTTAGTTGTATAAAGATAGCACTGCTTTTTTAATGGTTTATTTGGTTTGATATATCACAATCTGCATATCAGAGCCTTCCTAAACCTACAACTGAATGCTTTGTAAATATATTTTTTAAATTGTCCATCCATTATTTTGTAGTATTGGAGTGTGTCATTTAAATTATTCTATTGCAAAATCTTTTTATTCCTTTTGTCCAATGTTTTATTAGTATCTTCAAAGTTCTGCAGGGTTTTAATGTGATCATAAGCTAGGAATCCTTAAACCCATTGGAGCATATTAACGGTATGGATGTCATAGCTTGTTGAGCAGTTCAAGTTCCCATTTTATCTCTGTTGATGTGACAAAAACAGAAGAACTTCAGTTCATGATTGATGCAAACAGATGGCATCAGACCTATTTGCAAGTCTTAAATCCACTCATTAAAAACTCTGGTTTGTTTTGATCAAAGAAAGAGTGGCTGTTATCGCCACCTTCTGTATAGATGAAGCATATCTGTGTTTTGCAATTGCATGAAATAAAAGAAAAGTAATTTATTTTCTTTTGGACAGTGGGGAAAAAATAAGTATTCTTTGAATGTATTTTTCCCCTTAACACTTTTGAAATTTCCACAGTACGGCTCATGGCAAAAAATAACTTGCTACACAAATGGAACGCGGAATGATTATTCTTTGCAAGCAGTTTAGCTGGTCTTGCAAAAAGTTTTGAGTTCTAGAGACAAAAAGCTTATTAATTCTGCATTATCTTCTGGTTACTATCATTTCTTTTCAACTAATATCCCAATCTGTCATCAGACCTGTCCAAAAAAGCTTTTTGCACTGAATAATTTAGAATTCTGATATTCACTTAATCTCCATTTCCTGAAAACTAATTGAATAGAATTTGGGATAGTTTGGATTTCATCTAAATGCATATTTATTATTTGATTGCCAAACTGTGTGGTATAGTCATTTATTTATTTTTGAGAATTTAATTTAAAACTTGAATTTTTATTTTATTTAATGTTTATTGATACTGTTTTTATTGACAAGTCATTGCAATTGAATGTTTGCAAGTTTTTTGAAAACACTTTTGCCTTGTGTGATTTTTGTGGGGATTACTTAAGCTACAAAGATCTGCTACTAAAAATTTCCCATAGAAGTGTAGTTTTAGATACTTGACAACTTATATGGAATTTAATGTCTTGGAGACAGGAACTTTTTCGTAAGATGATGTTGAGTGTTTTTTCCTGTTATAAGTACTGTGACTACTGGGAATCTAATGAAGAAATATGTACTTTTTGTGTCTGCAGAATGGTCCCAGTGCTAGATCATGTCATAAGATGTGTATTGACTCCCAGAGGAGACAGATTTACACATTAGGACGTTATTTAGACTCCTCTGTGAGGAATAGCAAGTCTCTAAAAAGTGATTTCTATCGCTACGATATTGACACTAACACATGGATGTTGCTCAGTGAAGACACATCGGCTGATGGCGGACCCAAGCTTGTTTTTGATCATCAGGTAAACCTTTAGACTTTATATTGTGGAATAAAATCTATTCAAAGTTCAAATTGTATGATTTGACACAGATGTACAGTAATGTTGTAGTAACATTGTTCAGTTTTTTTTAGAACTATGCATCTACTGAATTTTTCCTCTTGGCAGAATTATTAATGCATATTGTGCTGTTTTTATTAGTATATGAATAATACAGAACTCATGGAAATTATTTGCAGTTGCATCATAACAAAAGTGGAAGAAATGCATGTGTATTATGTTGCCTGAGGTTCTGTTCACAACATAACTTTCAGACAATTAATTCATAGCTTATATTGAGATACCATTACTAAGGAAAATGGTCTGTTTTGTAATTCAGCAGATTGATTGCTAAGAAATGTTTTCACTGTTTTTTCTTTTGTTCCAACTTTAGATGTGTATGGACTCTGAAAAACACATGATTTACACATTTGGTGGAAGAATCTTAACTTGTAATGGGAATGTGGATGACAGTCGGACCTCAGATCCACAGTTCAGTGGTCTTTATGCCTATCATTGCCATTCTAACACTTGGAAACTTCTCCGTGAAGATTCTTGTAATGCTGGGCCTGAAGATGTCCAGTCAAGGATAGGACACTGTATGCTTTTTCACACTGTGAGTCTCCTTTTCTTTATTAGAAGAAATAAAGGAAGCCTGTTGAAATTCCTTTAAATGTTTGTTACAGAGCTAGATCCGCTACTTCTGGTATGCTACTGTGCATTTTCTGATGTTTCAGTTAATATTGTGATTTTATTTTGTTGCTTTTTAGAAAAACCGATGCCTTTATGTTTTCGGAGGTCAAAGATCCAAAACGTATCTGAATGATTTCTTTAGTTACGATGTGGACAATGACCATGTTGAAATTATATCAGATGGCACAAAGAAGGACTCTGGTATGGGTAAGTTAAAATGTTCACGATAACAGAAGAACTTTAATAAAACTATACTGTTTTTAATTATAACACATTCTTTGGTTTTAAATTAAATTCATTCCATGTTACATTGTGTTTTGTATACAGGTTTTTTGTTTTTATATTAATAGTCTTGAGGCTTATGGTTGTGTTGTGAACCAAGAATAACAAATTATGGTTGTACCTTAAGATCAGGTTTTACAAAGATTAACTATACTTTTAGACATGTTCAGTAACATGATGTAGACTGATCTTCAAATAAGAGCTGTTTTTTTGTATCCCTTTTCCTGAATTGACTTTAAATCCTTGATAATTTTTATTGCAGTTATATTTCAGTATTCTGTAATTATCCTGCTTTATGCTGACAGTTTGAGTACCTTAGTGTTTTATGATGACGGGATAATATTTTCCTCTTTTAATTATAGTGTTTATGGCTGACTGATTTTATAGCTTCTAACACTTTAAGTAAAGCAAAAACCAACAAGAGAAGATAGGGAATACATTACTAGTAATCTTGAAGCATGACTTTTAACCTTTTAAGTCCTGATTTGCATATTGTGTAACGTAAGCAATGCTTGGAGCAAGTTTGAGTAAGATTCTTTTGATTTGTAAATTTATGGTTATATAATTTTTTCTCTTGACCATTTTCTGATGGTAAACCACACATCCTTTATTGACGCTATGCAATTCATTCAGATAAGGTGCTGAAATTGGTGTTTAATTTCAGAAAAATTGAATAAAAACACTTAGGCTTTTAACTTTTGTAACAAGGCTTTTCAAAGTATTAGATTTTTTTTTACTTTTGTGAAACAGCTGACGATGGTATTCTCTTCTGGTAAACTGCCAATGCATTGTCCACATAAATAAGTTGAGTCATCTGAATTACTTGGCGAAATTAAGTAATTGTAAAAATTGTTTAGCTTGGTAATCCTGCTTTCTAATGAGTTTTGAGGAACAGAATGTTTCTGGCAGTAAAGTAGTGAAAAGTCTGAGTCAAACACAAGTTCCAGGATTCTCATAATCATTTGCAAATAGTTTATCACTACATTGTTCTAGATCGCATAATCTCCCTTATTCCCTTTAATGTACCTTATTGACAGCTATATTATTGAAATGATTTAGATTTGTGCAAGTATTGCATGTAATAAAAATATTGCCTTCAATTTTGAAGGTTTTATATAGTTTTCCAATATATTCATACTGTGAGGGATAACATTACACACCTTTTGTTTTGTATTAACAAATTCCAGTCTGCTTTTTTTGTAAATTAAAGTTAATTTTAAAAGTACTTAAAGCATTTTTCAAGGGTTGCGGATTTCAAAATTGGTTGGCTTGATAAAAAGGATTCATGGGGGGGAAAAAATAGAAACTATAGGATGTGCAGTATCTGCTGAGTCAATTTAAATCTTTGCACTCTCTCTCCAGTCCCAATGACAGGCTTTACTCAAAGGGCCACCATTGACCCCGAATTGAATGAAATCCATGTGTTGTCTGGGCTCAGTAAGGATAAAGACAAACGGGAGGAAAATGTGAGGAATTCATTCTGGATATATGATATTGCTCGGAATAGCTGGTAAGAAATGTATATAAAAGGGGGATTTCTGCCATTGCTGTAGGGTCCTGTGCCTTTTGCACAGCCTGGTCACTGTTGTACATGGTGTTTGGGTACCAGTAGGTGGAGCTATTGTAAGTGGGGGGCACTGAGCTATAGGAGGGATAGGAATCTGAAAAGCGCTGTCCTGGAAAATCCGCTTTGTTTGGCATCTGCTTTATTACCTGGCCTAAGTACAGTTGCCCCTTATTTCATTTGTTATAATTGCAGTTTCGATTTTAGAAATCCTAGTGGTTATGGGAATCACTTAATTCATAAATGCTTTACATTTTCAGTATTCTGGAGACTGTTTTAGGTGTATGTTGGATCTTATTCCTTTTGAGCCATAGCTGACTTGAGTCAGGCTTCATTTTGTCCATGTCTGTTGTACTTGAATCAGGTCTTGTGTGTATAAGAATGACCAGTCTGTGAAGGAGAATCCTAGTAAGACACTGCAAGAGGAGGAGCCCTGCCCACGTTTTGCTCACCAACTGGTGTATGACGAGCTGCATAAGGTCAGTGCAAGAATGATTCTCACTGTTAAACTTTGTCCAAGATGCTACAGAATAATCTGGTTATAAATTTTACTCAGTGGGTTGATGTAAGATGTTGATCTTTCTATTTTTAAAATAGTTTCTTCAGTTACATGAAAATGTTCAGAGTTTCAAATGAAGGAGTATAGAAAGCTAAATGGTGTGGGGCACAATTTCAGACTTGGAGCCATTGCGTGCGAATACTTTATTGATCACTTAAAAATTGATTCCATCAATATCTTTAGATTTGAGAAAAAGGTTTAGTTATGTTCTCAGGTAGTAGGCAAAAGACCTTACAGCCCTTAGGCAGGAGAGGCCTTTTCCTTTGCAGGAGAGACAACACTTTCATGAGTAATGTGACAGTGCTGGCCAATACACTTCTATTTGTAATGTGAAGCTGACCTCTTTCCTGATTGTTTCATATAAATGGTTGTTCTGAGCAGCTTTAGATTTTAGTGGTTTTGATTTCTCGACAGAAAATTAAAAATGTCTCAGGCTTTTAATGTTTATCTTTACTGTGTTCTTTTCAGATTTTAAAGTCTAGATGGCTTTTGGTACCATTTGACAATTTCTTTCTGGGTCACTATGTAGGTCCACTATTTGTTTGGTGGTAACCCTGGCAAATCCTGCTCTCCAAAAATGAGGCTTGATGACTTTTGGTCGTTGAAGCTCTGCCGTCCTTCCAAGGAATACCTCCTCAGACACTGCAAATACCTCATTAGGAAATACAGGTTGGAGACTTCTTAGATTTCCTATATCATATACAATTTCTTTTTTGTTTTAAAGTATTATCAAATGTGTAAGGTTTGTCATGTATAAATACTTATTTGTGATTTTAATTGTCCTCAGCGTTTAAGTAATGAAAGTTGTTTTTCTAGTTTAAATAAGACTTTTGTGTTTGACCAGGCTGTATTTATTGCTTGGTTCCTTTTTTTTCCTAAATGATAGACTGGCTGATACTTAAACTTAAAAATCCCGTGTGGTTATTCAGACATTGCTGGTGGACTTATGAGTAATACAGTGGTCTTCGCCCTATCCCATTGCATGTGTCTTAAATGGGGAGGCTATAAAGAAGGGGGGGCTGATAAAGACTGCTTGTTTGCTACATTGTGTTATTAGAATTCTTGTGGAGTTACGTTAACACAATTGGTGGTGAAAGCTTACAAAGGGCTGGCTACAAGCTGAAATTATCTCCCATGTCTTGGTTAAAAAAAAAGTGCTTTTAATAATGTGCGCGTGTATTAAGTTATTCCTAGTGAATGTCTAGCATTAAGCAGTAGAAAGTCCGGTTCTGAGAAATTTCACGCAAGCCCAATTGTCTTTCTTTTCACTTTTGTCTTGGCTGCTGTTTATTGACATCTAGTGGCCATATCTTACAATTGCAAGCTTCATTGGTGAATTAGTCCAGTCTTAAAGTGGTTAGTAATATATTTTTTAGCTATATCAATTTTTAAAAACAAACCCAACTAGTTTTCTTAGTTCATATTTTTGTTGTGAAATTACTCATACTAGAAAGTACTAGTACTTTAGTATCTTCTACAATGTGTCTTGGGAAAATGATCTCACTGAACAATTCGTTTTTGCATCTTTGGTCTCTTAAACTGTAAGTAGAAATGCAGTAAACCCTCGGTTTCACTGGCGAATGGGGGAATGGGTGTTTGTTATTGCCAAATGTCTATTAAATCATTAATTATGTTTTTTCAGCCCACAAATACTGTTATAAGAATGATGTATACAGAATATACTGTCTGTATGAATTCTGATTTTTTTGGCTAATTTTTAACAAGTGCAATCAACACAGTCAATGAAATTTGTTACTGTGCCTTGTTTATCATAAATATACAAGCTCTTTATTTCATGCTTCATACGGTGTAAACTTTGCTAAAGCATACAAAGCGTAAGCAATTGATCTACCCTTAGAGGGAACTATTGATATTCCTGAATTTTTTAACCTCTGTAGTATTTTTACCTTGTATTATTAGCGCACTTTACAGAGCTTTTTTTAAATACTGTTAGCATTTTAGTGTATTTTAAAAAATTAAAAGTTTCAAGTTTAAACATTTTCTAAAGCACACAAAATTGTAAGATGTTTGCCTACCTATGCACCAATTGCCCTACCTCTGTAGGGCATCTTTTATTTTTGTGTTTCTTAGACCTATTTAAAGGTTTGCTGTATAGAAGATATTTTAGCATTTTACATTCCATGCATTTTCTCATTTTACTTAATATTTCTGTACTAAAATTCTTTTAAAATGCATGAAGTAGAGCATCATTGTTATGCACATTTATTCATAAAATGTCAAGCCATGATCCAATCACTGTTCACTACATGTTTAGATAGATTATCATGTTTCCAAGTAGCTTAATTTTGTCATTTTGATTTAAATGTAATTGTTTAATTTCATTGTAATTTAAAATTAATTTACAAAATTAATCCTAACTTTATTGGTGTTGTACAATGATCATACATTGAAGCTTGTACTTTGCAATTTTAAAGAGTAATATAGTTTTAAAACTAGCACTAGGTAACTACAATACTCTTGCTTAACATTTTTAGCAGGAATTAAACATTGCAGGTCATACAAAATGTGAACATTAATTTGACTTGTAAATTCTTTAAGCTTTCCATTGTATAAATGTAGGAATTCTGGATTTGTTTGGGACTCTCGCTGCGTGTAGAAAAATGACCTTTAGTAACGTTGTCCAGAACTGAGTAGCTACTTTGTAAAGTGCTCTTTTATTGATTGCCCTGACATTTTTGATGGCTGCCATTACAAAATCAGACAACTTACTTCAATACTTCATTAAGTATCCCCACTTTACATATGAAGTGCTCAACCATGCACAAAAGTGTTAGAGGAAGAAATACATTTGGAACAAGCAAAATAATAAAAAAAAAGAAGCTGTGTCATGGAAATAAATTCTGCTTGAAAAAAGTCATAAATACTAATTTACAGTGGCACAGAATTCTAAGAGTAATTCATAAAGACAATATTAGGTTTTGTGCTCAGCCATTGGATTTGAACACTCAAATTTTACCTCAGGAATACTAGCACAGCTAAATCTTAGTGAAAATGTGTAGTCTAGATTGTCTAATTGGAAGGTTAGACTGTTGTCTTTACCCTTTTATGTTTTCAACAGGTTCCAGCTTGTAATGCTTCAGCAAATAGATTAAATGATCTCTTACAAAAAAAATTGCAGTTAGCTTTATATTGTGTTAGAACATTTTAAGAGGACTTGGAGTACTAGATCTTATTTGTTTCTTTTACTTGCAGGTTTGAAGAAAAAGCTCAAACTGAACCTCTAAGTGCACTAAAATACTTACAGAATGACCTCTCTTTAACTGTGGATCACTCAGACCCTGAAGAAACGAAAGAGGTACAGAGAATAAAATCTTTCATAAAAGCAATTCCTGTTAAAGTGCGTGCATGTCAATGTGTTTTTTAAAAAATACTCAAGTGGGAATGTGTTACCAATCTGAAGGCTGTTTCCTTAGTTGACAATATCAGTACCTGATTTGCAGAGAACAAGACGTTCAGTCATGCTCTTCTGACGTGCTCATAAAATTCTTTATTTTATACATTGTTAATTCCGTATAGCCCAACAGAAGAGTTGGCACACATTTATTGACCATTGCATCTCTCATTTATATTGCTGCAAGCCTGCATGTGCCTGGCTAGTTGCAGTAATTGCTGTTGTGCTGACAGTTGGCCCTGGCCAACTAATACCATCCGACCCCAACTGCATTCTGCTATTTGCGTGTTTCTGCTCACCGTCTGGAGCTCAATCAGCATTTCAAAAAAATGCCTTTACTGGTTGTCACTTGGGAGCCCACTTGGGGGGTCTTTGTGTTCTTTTCAATATAGCTTCTATTGTTTAGTCTTTCATTTGGTGGAATGACATACAGTACTGTTCATAAGTATGGAAATTTGTTAATTTTGTTAATTATTGCAGAAACTTCCTTTGTCCATTTTTGTTGGTCCTTATTGCAGCATGAGATTGTTTTAGGTACTTCACCTCTGTTTGAAACTAATGTATTCCTGAAGACTGCTGTGTAAATTCAACTAATTTTCCATGAGATTGTAAATAGGTTCCAAGTACACTCCCAGCTATAGGAGTGAAGTACCAAATGAAAACAGTTACACATTTATTCATGCAAGATCATTATGTCATTGTGCTTAGTTGTTTTAAAAGTGATTTAATATTCCGCAATGTCATGTAACTATGAAGGGAAGACTGTTAGTGGTAGGTAGTGAACAGTGATAAAAATGCCTCAGTCATGCCCATAGACCCATCTGGATGGTGCACATCCTCATTTTGCTTGTTAAAGAATTGTTTTCATATGAGATGAGAATGTAATGGTTATGCTGTGGGTTTGAAGCCCATTGAACATTAGTGTAATGAGCTGTGATGTGGCATTTACTGCTCAGTATCCAGTGAACAGGTATGTTTGTCCAGAATCCGAGAGGAATGGTGTAGGTACAAAGCTTATATCGCACACATACAGTTTGTATTTCTGATTAGGATTGTCTGTGAATACATCATTCCGTGTGTGACATTTTCTTTGTGATTTCTCCTGACTTCAGAGTCAACAGGGTAAGGTATAACGTTAATTATAACCAATCAGCTGTCACTAATGAGGTGATTTAGTGTTTATGCAACAGTTATGAATCAAAATGTCAAAAATGTTTAACCAGTATTCCAAAACAATATTTGTTTGTTTTTTCTTAAACATCTATGCAGGGTTCATTTCTGATGATCCTGATGTGTTTAAAATATTGGATTATCTATGTTATCAATGAACAGAAGCAGAAATTTTTTTTTTTTTACTTTTTTGCAAAATTAGTTTCCATTTCCAGACTTTTGGAACAGTGCTATATGAAATAAGGATTTTTAGATTTAATCTTAATTACAACCTTTTTTCTTTTTTACTGTCCTATAAATGACCTTTCTGATTTGGCTTGCTCTGAGTTTTCATTTGCATGTGTTCCATTCAGTTTCAGCTCCTGGCATCTGCATTGTTTAAATCCAGTTCAGACTTCATCCCATTAGGTAAGTGACCACTTTCAATGTTTTAAAATGGTCTATGAATTTTCTTTAGGTAGGGAAAACCTAAAGGCTAGTAAGGTATATAAAAAGCACTTTATTTCAGTTTTGTTTCTAGAATTTACATGTTCAGCTTTGCTTATGATTTGCGGTAGTGATTGAGTGCTTTATCCATTTATAGGTCAGTAAAGTATCTAATTTTGGTAGAAACAAATGATTGTGAGTCAAACTTAACCTCATTTACAAGCAAAACTAATGTGTTTCTCTGCTTATTGCCCAGGATTTTCAGATGTGGATCAGACTTATGCTCAGCGCACTCAACTTTTTGACACTCTGGTGAATTTCTTCCCTGACAGCATGACTCCTCCAAAAGGCAACCTAGTCGACCTCATCACACTGTAGCAGAGGCAAGACCCTGCTAAAAAAAACAAACAGATTTTTAGATTATTTAATAGTAACTAGAAATATTTTTATAAATTGTTCTAGTTCTGAAATGCTGACTTTTTTCTTCTGTGCTTACCAGTATTAAAAAGTAAAATGTAAGGGTTTCACTTTAGAAGAATCCAACTTCAGTGGGTTTATTTAAAAGAAAGTCCTTGTATACTTCATTTTAAGCTGGAATGCACCTGAATTGTGTTAATTCTATATACAAGTGTTTCTGTTAAGCTGTGGGATGAAATCGTACATCATAACAGAAGCCAAACTGTCATAAATCCATTTTTTTCCCCCAATGATCATGTTTAAGGTCTTGGGTACCTCTGAGCGGGTCACCATCTGTGTTTTTTTTAGCTGGAATTTGGCCTTCAATTTTTTTTGTTCCTTCTTTGTAAAGTTGCTTTGCTAACATAGCTGTATTTCAGTTTGTGGTTTTCTGCAGGTACCTTTAAAAATTGATGAAAACACAAATGTACTGTAATTTCACATGGAATGAATGTCTAGGTTTGTAATTTTTTTGCTCTTTTAGCCAGTCCAGTATTGTTTTTAAGGGCTTTTAAAAAAAAACATATCATTTTTATATATTAATTTTAAATATTTAAAATGCCTGCAGGGATTCATACAACTCTTGCCTTTCTATAAGATTTTTTAAGTCCATTATATACAAAGCACTATCTTATCCAATTTTGTTGTGCAATCCAAGACTAAATTTGGAATTAAATTAGAAATTAGCTAGAACATTTTAAAAAGTAATTTCATCATATATACATTAATTTAAGCCAAATGTTCAGTGATTATCGTTACTTCTTAACAAACCATTCAAGCTTCTTACCAAAAACCTAAGCATAGATCTGTTTCTGAAATTCAGAGTTCAGATGGATGATTGTATGACAGATCATTACATCCAGATAAAACCTATTGTCAAATTTTGTTGTTGGAAAAACTCCAAATGTGAAAATTCAGATTTAGCTCTTATTATTCAGACTATAGTCTTTTGCAAATCTCTTGATTTTCTTGTAGTATCTATTTGACATAGAGGCATGGTTTGGTATCATTTTGTTGGAAATAGCTTGATTCTTCAAGGTAGTAAATTAAAACCATTATTAGACTAAGTTTAATTTTTACTTTTGATATTATGAACTTCAGCATTATCCACAAATAGCAAAATGAAAATATAAGCAGTAATTGTTTCAATTTCTAAGCAATAAGAAACTTTGAACTGTAACCTTCTCAAGAGTTCTCAACATTGGGGGATAAAACGTACACATCCCTTGGTGTCTGCTTGATGAATACCCGTTTCTTAGAAGAGGAAGGAACCATATATAAGGGGCAACCATCAGCATCTGGTAGGAGATGCATACATATTTGCCGAATAAAAAGTAAAGAGTAACCAGCATGTTTATCAGGGTTATGGTTAAAGACATACCCAGGGGTCCTACCGTAAAATGATTGAAAACATAGAACTAATAGTCTACTTTAGATAAAAATAACATACATTTAATCCATTAAACTTATAATATTGTAACCAATTGAATCAAATGAGTTCCAGACAAAGCAGAATTTAATGTCTGAGCAAAGCCAAAGACTGATCCTGTAGAGCACATGAACAATTGATTACATCAGTGTTTTGATATCTGGAGTTTCCTCTTAAACTATGTAGGTGAAGAGTACTTGTAAAATCTGTGGTGCTGGAGATGTTCACAACCACATGATGTTTTGACCAGTCACTGAATTTCCAAACTTGGAGTTTCTTGCTTTTAAAAAAAAATCTTAAATACTTTAGTAATGAAGATGTTGACTAACTTCAAAAACTTCTTCTGTTACAAGCATTCTCTGTTCTTTATGGAAACATTATGCCTTACAATATATTTACTATACTTTGTTCATGACCAAGATAAGTCTGCCTTTGAATCTTTTAGGTGTGTAAAGGTTCTAGTTAGTGAGGGTTATAAGAAATGGTTTACGGAGTAGTGTATTCAAGTGGGGAGCTGTCAGTGTGCAAGCTGCAACGCAGGCGAGTAAAGTTTTAATTCTGTGCTGAAAAATAGAAGAAAAAAATAAAACTTTCAGGTGTGTTTGACCGTTTTAATTTTTTATCTTTCTACTTTTCAGCATGTAATCTTTGCTTGTTCCTTTCTAGTTATGAAAGATCTACCACATAATAGAAATATTGAACAAGGAGTATATTTATTAATTTCAGTGGAGAAAGGACTAAGGGTTCTTCTTTTTTTTGGTACGCTCATTTTAAAATGAAGAAAACTGTATATAAAATGTTTAATTGCTTATACCCTATTCGGAAACTTTGATGTAAGTTTTGGGGGTTTTGTACTTCAGTTAGTGATATACGTGCATGTGCCTGTTCACTGTTTAGTTCAGCTGTTCTGTGTTCATGCGGACAATACATCTGCAGTCTTTAATAAGATATGCATCCATATACGTGGTTTATGATTATTTTCATTTAGATATTTTGTTCATACTCCCTTATATCAACCCCTTATCCAAAATCAATGATTTCCTTCACAGGAAATAATTTGGTATTGCATATACTTTTTGTAACAATTTGAAATGCAGTAATAAAATACACTGTTAAGGTTATGATAGCTTTAGTTTGTTTTCTAATTTAAAAGCTGTGTGAAGAACAAAGTTTGCTTAAGGAATAAACTATACTAAGGTGGTCTTTTTGGCTGGTTTGCTTTGAGTTTCGTTTGCAGTATAAACAATAGAGGCACTTGATGTGTTTGCAAATGTGAGAAGTCATGCGTAGGTTGTCGTTGGTAAGTTACATTATCCACAGTTACATTTTTAACACTCATTATACCTCAACATTTGTATTTTTAAGCAGGAGTTGATTTCAAATCTTAAATTGTCCAGGTTGGCCTTATTTCCTTATTTCCTTTGTTGCAGTAGTGTACTCATTCTGGCCCTAAAAGGTCCACAGACCCCATACTAGCACATCCATAACAGCCTTGCCAGACAATTCTATTGGCTGTGTGAAATTTAATAATGACTTAAGTTCTGTCAACAATCCATTTTAAAGTGATATACTTTCTATAGCTAAACTTCGTACTATGAAATTAACCTGGTGTATTCAGCAACATTTGCGGACGCTATTGTATTCTATATGAATTGTATGCTTCAAAATGATATGATTAATATAAACTTAACTTGGTTTCCTGTTTACTTGTATTTTGAAATATTGTTGCATATAGCAGATATGACCGTGTCGCATTGTCAGTATTTTAATGAAAAAAATAGGCTGTGAAAAGCAATTAAAAAGAAGTTTTCTATTTAATAGGAAATTAAAAAGATGATTCTTAATGTTAATATGTGTACAGTGTATTCATGTAAAGGTCTGTGTGTCAAACTGATCAGTTTATGCTTGAGATGTCTGAGTTTGCTGCTTGAAATTAAAGAACTTGCATAAGTTGTTTTGTGCTCTGAGATATAACTTCTTGAGGGTAATGAGGCGAATCAGTCTTTTGACTATCTCTTCATATTGGAACAGGAATGTAAACTGCTTTAAAATGTAAGCATTGTTTGTGCACCAGCACTTCAGTCTTCAGTTTTCACAAACTAAGCACGTTAAACTATTAGTTATTTTTTCATGTAGTATTATGGAAGACACTTGGACTTTTAAAATCTGAGTAGATAAAGAATAACACGTAGATTGACTTTGAGGACAGAAAATTGTTGACGGTATATACTCCCTCAACCCTGCCTACCACTAAATGAGAATTCTTAGTCTGTAGAAATGATAGTTTTCAAAAAGGTTTTCATGATTTAGGGGTAGAATAACCAGTCAAATAAAAACTACAGAAAGTAGTAACTTGGTGTGTAAGGTTATTAAGTGGCAGTTGTCAATACTGAAATAGTGTTTGGGACATGGATTTGATCCAGGATTTTATGATTCTGCAATACTGATATATTTGTTCATTACGTGGGAAGTGTAATCTTAATATAATGAAATTGGAGGTTCTCATTGACTTCTTCCTATCTGGATGATTAATAACCTACTGTATGTAATCACCCTGCTAAGATGTGACTGATAATGCATTTTGTTTTAATGATATGCTGCCCTCTGGTGAGCTTTATGTGTAAAGTCATTTCTCACTTTTTAATAAAAAGATGAAAGTAACTTTCATTTAGCCCCCTGTTTACAGAAATAATTCAGATATTTTCTGACCATATTCAGAAAGACAGCAGTGGCACATCTTAGTGTGTCCACACTGTAGTATTGTTTCCTGTAATGCATTAATATTGGGTACTTTTATATATGCAAATATTATGTAAGCATTTAGTGCTTTTGCAGTGATGGATTGTTAAATTAGTCATGTGCACATACTCCTTCCTGTCTCTTAGCGCATAGATGTGATTTATAATCAATTTATTAATGTTGATGTTAGAAATGAATGCTCCTGGGTGCAAAACTAAATTTTGCATGTCTTTGATTTGGTTTCTATCTTAGAAACATGCAAAGTATCAGTGATGGAGAGCGCAAGAACATTAAAGACTGGCATGTACCCTAGGATTATGTGATATAGGTGGGTAAATGCAAAAAGTTTAGATACATTGTCCTATATACACTTTTGCAACTGATGTGAACAAATGAAATCTGCTCTGTTGTCTCCAACCTGAGGTAGTTTAGAATGTGATTTTGGTATATGGTATCAGGCTGTATAATGAATGTGAAAAATATGACTTTTAGGCCCATTTAATGCAAATAGAATTGTGTATATGCACAGTGTAGAGAGGGCCTAAGACTTCTTTAAGTTTTACATTTCTGCATCGCTTGTTCCAGATTTGTTCATGAAGATACTAGTTCTTGGAGAAAGAAGAAATGCTAGTAGGAACATAGAGATGTGAACCAGGTAATGGTCACATTCTTATAGCAGTGTATCAGTAGGAAAGCAGAACCTGCTGATGGCCATCATATCACACTCATAAATTCTTCCAAACCTTATCATGTTGTAGACATGCAAATGAGAGCAATGTGTAAGCAGTGTTGAATTTTTTCTTTTTTGCAGATGGCAGTTGAAGTCCATGTAGTTGTTACATAGCATCTGTTATAAAACCCAAAACATTCTAGGCAAGGAAAAACATTCTAGGGTCACTCCTGTAGCAATTTTTCAAATGTGTGCTAGGATGTGGACTATCTGCAGAACTCTTAGCCCATGAAAAGTATAACAAGAAAGTGAGCATTATGAAGAAAGTCTAGTCTTGTGCTTCTGTAGTGTTTTTTTCAGTGCTATATCTGTTTAAACTCACCTTTGGCTAATACTGATAGTTAATACTAGTAGACATTCTACAACCACAGGCCTATAAACGTTTTTGCTAAACTGAGACGTAGTGAAAACACAGTGGCTAATAATTGTCTAAAACCAGACATGTTGTAAAATACCCAGTTAGTATAACACTAAGGAAACAGCATCCAAACAACATGAAAGCAACATTCTGTATTTAAACAAATCTAAAGAGAGACATCAAACACATTTTGGTTTTAATAGTTGTTCAACTGTCAAAAATTATAGGAATAGTTAATCCTCCTGAGAAAGAATAGCAAAGTTTCCAAAACTTTGATTCTAGCATTCACCTAGCTCACATTAGTTATCTGATATTTCCTTCAATAGAAACTTAGATTGTCATTTTTTTTAAAACTTTCAATGTTTGGAAATTGCTTTTAACCACTGAACCAAGATGAATTTTATTTTTGCAGTTCAAATAGTTTTGCATGTAAGTAACAAAAAGATCTCCTACGGTCTTGCTCTTACAATTAAACATAAACCTCTAATGTGGGCAGATGCTTTGTGAGATTATTTAAGCATAAATACATAGTGAAAAAATTACTTTAAAAGGTATTATTTAATGTTATACCAAATCTTTTATTTGTCTATATTTCTGCTTGTTCTTCACAGAATATTGCAAAGATAATTTGGAGACAAACGATAGAAATTTGTGTGAAGAAGCCTCGGGTCATTTAACTGCCTCAAGTTAAAAGATAAAAAAACCCTTTTTGAACACAAGCCTAATTTTGGCTTTCTGTCAGACTTGGCTGCCTAGCTATCTAGAAGGCATCCTGAAGGTTTGTATGCCAAGACACTGCTATATGTTAAAAGATCAAAACTGATTTTGTGAAATTAAGTACCTTGTATATGGAAATTCAATTAAGATTTTAAAAGTAAATTGTAGTACATAACACATTTCATGGTTCTTTAGAGCTGTATGAGCTTAGATGGACTTTTTGCTTTGTGTTCCTCTGTATCTTAATCATTATACCACTGAAGAATAGGTACTTTACAGATGGGTAATAAGGACACAATGGTGAAGGAAAGCAGGAGTTTGATCAGATTTTTCTGAATGCTTCATAGGGTCTCAGTTTACACATGTGGAATTGCATTATGACTGCAGAGTGACTATACTGTACATCTGTAGTCAAGTTACACTTCAGATTTTTGGATGGTAGCTGAAGGGCCAACTAATTTAATTAATTGATGCTTTCATAATGACTTAATTATTTGTAATTGAAAAATACTGTAAGCCAGTTTGTTGTTTACAGATGAGTGATTAAAGTGCTATAATAGGAATTATTATTTTCCCATATGGTTCATTTCTTAATACCATGAATTTATCATTTAAGAAGTATTTTGTTTCCAGTGCTTTAAAAATCATTTGTGGAAAAAATGTGGCCTATTTCTACTGTTTATCATTTTTTGAAAATGGATGCCTTTTAGGTTTTCATCTGTGCAGGTTATATTCTATGCTGTTTAGGGTGGAGAGTGTAATGAGTTTCATTAGTAAGCAGATTTAAATGAACCCAAGATTAAAAAGATGTAATGGATTTAAAAAATACTAACTTAAAGAATGTTAGATGAGTGTATCATACCTTTTCTTAAACGGTGCTTGGTTTTGGCAAAAAACTAATACATTCTATTTAATTCTAATCTTTTATTGAAATTTTATTCAAATTTATACCAAATGAAATTGTTACATTCCAAAAGCAAAACAGTAAGAATTTAGAATAACACATTGAACCTGTTTTACAGTGTTGTTGTATAGGAAGGGTATTTTAGAATTTAGTCTTGTTTTGACCAAATAAAAACAATCCTATGCATTCTTGCATCACTTTAAAAGAGGAGATTTGAGATTTAAATGCATCATTGAGGAACTAACCTCTGTATTTAGATATACATTATATTTGTGTTTCTGTATGTGTTTACTTATTCAAAATGTGTATCCATTAAAGAGTCTTATGGTTGTATGAAAATGAAATGACCCCTTGTCTAATATTTTAAATACAAAATGGTGGATGACTTTCTGAGATGAAAGCTGAGAAACAAAGGAACAGGTAGACTGCATGCAGATTTCACAAATTCCTTTGCTGGGTGCACTGCCTGTATGGCAGGATGTGGTTCAGATTAATATAGCCAATCATTGTCACTTGCATTCAACTAATATGTATAGTAACTGTTATGAAATCCTTATGCAGCTCCATGCTTGTTTAATGGTCACCTGCGAGTTACCTACTATCTAGAAGTCCTTTATAACTGCACATATTGTTACTGTCTTTTGTAATGTTACTGTCCTGCGTATAGTAGATCAGTCCATATCCTCTGCACTAGAGTAGAGTAAATGGGTAATGTTTGTGATAAGAGTAACCCAAAGGAATGAACATTTTTTAGCGCACATTAAATTTGTATATAGTTTACAATTTCAGAGGTGTACTTTCACTGTCAACCACAAAATGAAAATTGTAGCTTTCTGCTTTTGGGATTTGTTTTATTAATCACCCTCAAAGGATCTGTGTTTAACAACGTACTTATAAAATATTGAGTTGATTTCGTATAAAAACATTCAAATTGTTTTTGAGAAAGAAGTTTGAAATATAAAATCATGCATTAGCTGTTCACATTGTGCCCCAATCAATAGAGAATTTAAGGTCAGTGTACTACTAAATAACTAGTAAGTTGCTTATAGTAACAATACAAAACTGCTAAGCGTGACAAGTTTCCATTTCTAATGCTTTATTTTAGGTATTCTTCAGACAGCATTGTTTCCACCTTTCACTCTACGCAAATCTGTAGCTGTAATGTTTTTAATTTCCCTGATGTTCTTTCCTAAAGCTTTGCGAAACTGATTTTGAAAGACTGCCTTTTATTTTTTGATGGGGCTCAGAGGGAGGAGTGTTGCTGGCACAGGGGTGATTTTTAATCTTCATTTGTGATTCCTTTCCCTTTTTTATAAAGAAATTTTTAGCATTATTGATTGTCCTAGTTTATAATTGCATTTTTCCTCTTATTTGTGGCTCAGGATAATTCCGTATTAATAATTTGGGACAAAGTTTCATGCTGAAAAATTAGTGAATACTAATTGCACAAAGAATAGCTTGCATGTTCATTAAAAGTGCCCCCTTTTCAGCAATATGTTTAATTAGTAATGTGATTTATAAAACTGCAGTTTAAACTGGCTTGGGTTTTGGTATGCTGTCAAGTTGCAGTAGAAATTTCTGTGCATTTTTTACAGTGTTTTCTTACATTCATTTTAATATTTCATGTTTAATAAGGTTTCGTAAAAATACATAAAGCCCTGTTGGTGTAGGAGCTAGTACTCTAAAATGATAAATATGTTCTAAAATTAACATGAAATGTATTTTACTGGCAAAAATTGATAACCTGCGATCATAAACACTTTCTTTCCTTAATATTTTAATCTTATAACTAAAGGACTTCAGCAATATTAAATCTTTGTTGAAAACTTTCTTTATTCATACAAAGATATGACTAATTATACATTTGCATCAAAGAGGCACCTTATAATTTCAAAGGGGCAGTGATTAGAGAAATTACAAATCAAATTGAAATATGTTTGCTAAGAAAGTTTGGAATAGTAGTACATGATCTTCAAGCTTTGGCAAGTGAAACAAATCCGGCTTCACCTACGTATTACTATCTCTTGTTTCTTACTGGTTCAGCACCAACTCTAAAAGCCAGGTCTGGGGCTTTGTTGCTTGCAATGATGATAAATTGTACATGGTGGTAGAATATTTTTTAAGTTCTTGCATGAAGAGTGAGCTTTTTGAATGAGCATTTGGAATACCCATTGGATAATACATGTTTAAGAATGTTTTTGTGTATGGCAGTGAAAAGAATGGTGAGCACCTTTCAAAATGCAATGCCAAATCAATTTTTGTTCTTTGTTTTTATGAATTTTAGTTAAGACTTTAATTTCTATTGTTTATAATCAAGTCTTTATTTTCCAGCAAAATGTATTTAAAAGTCCTGGGACAGCTGGTACCTTTGGTTTGTAGACACTACTCTGTGAATAAGTGAATGTGTAGAGAAATTGTAGAATTCTATTGTATGTAATGTAAATATAAATAAAGATTGTATTTTGTTCAGGTTTCTTAATAAAATATGTACTCAGGTGTTTTTTTTCTTTTATTTCAAAAGGATGACCTCAGAATGTTCTGATATTTGTAGAAAATAGTGTTGCAAAACACTTGAAGAATCAAGATCTTAGATCTTTTCTAATGAAAAATTTAAAATAAAAGTATAGATCCTTGTGACTACTATCCCTACTGTTTTGAAACCACAATTCTAATGTTTTAAAATATTCTTCTAACTTAGACAGCTGGAGTAGGCAGAAAATACCCAGGAGTGATGTACATTAAATCTCTTAAATGTTTTGTAAGAGCAGCATTTCTTATTAAAAAAACTCCCATGAGTTAGAAAATGTTCTTTAAGCATCCCATTTATTCCTTTCCAGAGCTTTGGAACCTGCTCTGACAGATGGTAAGCTTTCCAGTGTCCCCAAAACATTTTTGTGCCTTTTAAATACCAGCCTAAGTAACCTCCCCTCTAGGATTTGTGAATGTGTATATTGTTTTATTTTATGCAATTGTTTCTGATTTGGACATAAAAGCTGTATTTATAACAGTCTTATTCAAGAGCAGAGGCAAGGATGTGGTCAGTTCAAATAAATAAATCGTTTACGCATTAGGATAGTGATATGCAGCTCTGGTCTATGAGTGTTTTGTTTGTTTCTGGTTTTCATTCTACCTTGGACATAAACTAAATAAGTGGTTAAGAAGTTGATCCAGTTGTATCCAGGTCTGAATTAAATGCTAATTTAAAGATGCTTCAAAAATGGGTCCAACTAGACTAAAAAAGAGACCAACTATCGGTCTCTGGATTTCCAGCTTCTAAAGAACAAGGGAAAGACAAATCAAATAATTAGTTCCTTTAGGTAATTAAGAATTTGGCTGGAAAAGTATCCAGATGCTATCACACCCTTCAGGACTGAGTTGTGTTCCCTCCTCCTCTGTTAAACCAACAGGAACCTGGTTGCCCTGGCTTAGGAGAACAATTTCAGTCGTGTTCATTTTACAGTGCCATAGTGTCAAACGATTACTCTTACAGTCACTTAGTAATTTCTAGTAAGACCAGTGATTCATCCTTCAAAACTGTTAATGAAAAATATACAATACTGTGTTCAATTAAGAATTGGTAGTTGCACTTGATATTTGGTAACTACACTAGTAGTAACATATTTCAAAGTGGTCATCTCATCTTCTAAAATGGTGTTTGTAAACTGTAATAGGTAAGGTATGAAGGTTAGCCTTGGTATAGTGTTGATCCTTAAGCCTAATTGGTCTAAAGAGAGTTCTCATCTTTAAGTGATTAAGAAAATTAAATGCAAAAGGTTTTTGTTACAATCTTAATAGACGGGTTCATTGTCAAGAACAAGGTGCCATGCCAAGAACACTCGACCAAACGCAGTTCACAAAGGTTTATTGGTTTGAGTAAAAAACGGAAGAAGGCCTTGTCCTCATCAAACGTGAGTTTCAGTTGTCAGTGGGGATTCCAGTGTGTCAGACATCTGTTCTTATGCTAGTATAGCACGCGCAAAAAGTATATGTACAGTATAAGTATATATATATTCACTCTACATACTTAAAACTATTCTGCTAAATAGATTCTGTATTAAAAACATTTTGAATATGATCCTTTAAAGTGTTTGTTCAAATACAACAGTTGCTGTTGTCTGTGTGTAGGTAAGCATAAGTGCTAGGAACAGCACAAGGGTTTGTTTTAAGTGTACAGCAGATTAAGATCTACATCTTATTGTGAAACAAAACAATGACAAAGCAATGTCAATCTTTTTTGCACTGTGTGGTGTTACTCGCTTTTGAACATTGTAGCATACATAGAAATGTGTGGGTGCATATATATATATAAACTGTATATACACAAACGTGAAGTAATGTAAAAATACACCCTGAGATTCATAAAGGCCATTTAATGTACAGAATAAGTAGAAGACTGCCAGGTGTAGTAAGAGTTACAGGCCAGAGGAAGTCAGTAGTCAGCCATGTAATGAAAAGGAGAGGCTTAAACGGAACATTAGTAGAAGCCAGCAGGAAATCTTCTAAGACCCTGGACATTCTGTTTTTGACTGTTGACAGAGTGACTGTTGTGTTAATCATCCTTAAAGTACCTAATTTGTACCACTACCTTTTCCCTCTTAAGGCATGTCCACTGAAATAAGGGTGCCGTGAAAATGTCCTGCTTTCAGTTCTTAAAAGGTGTTTGTGAAGGTTAAGGTACCAATTGTTTATATTTAAATATAAGAATTTCTATTATTTTCAATATAATGATTCACACAAATTTTAAAGAAGAGGGCTAAGATTATAATCAATCTCATAAACGATTAAAGGCAGAAATTCCTGAAACAATGCTCTGAATGTTGGCGTGGACAAAGAACTCCAAACATAAACTCAAAGCATCTTCGGTTCAGTAAACCTCCCCAAACTGCGAGTTATACAACTGTGCTCATCTAAAACAAATCCCTGGGTGCACTGTTTCCAAAATAAGTATTCATACCCAAGAGGTTACGTATTTAACATTGCAGAGAAATTTAAATTTCTGCTTTGTATAAAGAAAAAAAAAAAGGTGCCATAAAATCTTTCTTACATCTCAAGCTTTAAAACTGAGATAATGGTTTCGATTCCAACATGCACTTAAAAGATAATTTACATCTTGAACTAATTTTTGCTAAGTTGCAAAAGTTTGTAGTGATGCACAGTTCAAAACTGCATACATTGTCAACACAAACAGCTCCACCTTGGGAACAACAGATATATCTGGAAATACTGCATGACACATTCATATTGAAATAGTGTTGAAATAAACCATGTTACATTAATATTCTAATTATTTTTAGCACAAGAAGTCTAGCTTCTATATGACAAAGGTTTTTGGTAAAAAGAAAATACAATGTACATGAATACATTAAACCGTGACTACTGTTATATAAATTATAGTGGTATAAGTTATATCTACCATTACCTACCAATAGTGCTGCTACAGGTCTTCAAAAGTCAGTCAAGATTCTATTCAAAGTTTTCTACAGAACAAATCAGAATGTGCCCTTCAACTTTACCAGGCTTCTGGCTGCATCGTTTTTCCTTGGTTTAACTGTGCAAAGACATTAAACTCCAAATTAGAGCACAGCTCTCCCTTGTTTCAGTTTTACTTGCTAGCAGATGTCATGGAGTTAATGAGGGTACTGTCCACAATGTAGACATGTACCCAGCTAAAATCATACTAATATTAGTGTTCAGAAATTGCATTCTCTTGCAAAATACTTAAAGCAGCATGGTATATCACATATAGCGGTAAGAGTAACAATAAAATGTAGGTGTTCACTGAGTTATATCAAATTAGAACAAGAACATATGATTTTGCTCTTGCATGTATCAAACTCGGGGACTGAGGTCAGATGTAATACTTCAAATGTCACATTCCAGTCACATGGAAGGTGCATGCATTTTGTTTCAGAACAAGAACCCCTACTAGACTACAAAAGCTAGGTTTTGAAATAGACTTTGTTTGCAAGATTCAAACCTGCAGTGCAATAGGTACTGTATACTGTATATGTATATATCCAGATATAGGTATGTAAAATGGTTTTACAATTTTATGCTGAAACGTGTTATCTTCTCCACTCTTCCTTGATTCTGATTTCTTTTATCTCTGCACCAAAACATGCTGCACTTCACAAGTGTGTGTCTTCTTCATCGTTGTGGTCATCTTTAATGAGATTGTCAATGGGGACTATCCAGCTGTCATTAAATTCCCCATGCAAATTGGCCTTCTTCTCCTGCATCTCAGGATGAACCTCCATCACCTCCAGGGTGGGGTTGTCATGGTAACCGTTTTCCACTGTCTGCAGTTCTTCAGTCAGTTGCTGCTGTATAAATTAGGCAAGATAAGAAGAAGTAGTACAACACTCCTCATCTTAAGTGAAACAGTTTTTTTCTGGAGTTTTGAATTACAATCCAGTGTTCCAATATACGGTAGCGCAGGATTTACAGAGCTGCATAAAGCCAGCTTCGAACAAACTTTCAATGGGTTATCACATCTATATATTCAGTATATGATGAGTATCTTTAGGTCAAAAGAACTGGAAATATTATGTTCACTGCGGTACTCTCATTTGGCATATAATGACTTGAGAAGTTTGGCAGATCAAGTCCAAGTTGTCAATATGGCTGTGGTCTTGCACCGAGCACATTTATAGCTTCTGATTCTCCAGACATTCTGAATGCAAAGTGATCAGGGACAAGAGTCCCTGCTGAGCCAGCCCTGTGGTACCCACTGGCCATTGCTGAGGCTAAATATAGTTGATTCAGATCTTTGTAGCCAGCTTGTTGCTTCTTAGAAGTGACCAGAGGGATTGGACCAGCTCCTGAATTTAGTGTGACTGTCGCGGGCTCATGCCCTCGCCACTTCACCCCACCGGTTCGTCCCGCAGCACCTGGGGAACGAAGTTGGGTCTCCGGCATAACGCAACAGGGAGCCAGCCACATGAGCTAAAGGAGACCTCCCTCAGCCCAGGCAGCTGAGGTCCCTGCTACGCGCAGAGAGGCCGATGACGTCACCACGTCCAAACTAGCTCCGCTACATTAGCACAGTTCAGCTCCGCATTGGTCAAAAATGGAGAATGAACGATTGGGCGTCTAATGATCTCAAACTGCTGAAACAAGAAGTTTTCTTCCAAGAGAGGTCATTTATAGAGCAGATCACATATACAGTCTTACCTCTCTACAATTCTTACCCATTTTTCGTATAGCCAACTCTCACAGAGCTCTTTACTAACTTTTTACGACTACACTACATATAGCAAATTAGATGATTTACAAAACTTATTCAAGATTATGAAGGTAAAAAAAGCATACAATTGTATAGAAATTTTCCTGAACTTATAATATTATCAGTTTTCTACACTATTATGAGTTAATTTTTTCTTTTTCTAATTTCTGCCTGTCAATAAATAGTTTTTTTTCATTTTCATGAGCAGCAAATCTATTTTTTGTTTTAGTTTCTTTTAATGTGGTAAAATATCATGTAAATGTAGAACTACTTCTTTGTGCTTTGTATAAGGAAGTTCAAAGTAAGAAAAGCAGTGCAATTAAAGGTAACAACTATTGCTGTCTGTGGAGAGGGCCATTATGAAAGCTGGCTGCATTAAATGAGCAGAATATTTTCCTATTTTCCCAGTGTTTTTAATGTTTCCCAGTGTTTTTAAGGCTTTGATCTCATTTTCTAATTTATGTATAATACTTTTCAGTTCATCACTATACCTTACCTGTGCTTTTAGTATGATTACACTGGCATGTTTCACTCTTTTTACCATGGTATAGCAAGTTAAGCTTTCATATAGGAAAGCATGCTAACTCCTAGGTTACAGTGTAGTTGCTAACTTTCATTAAACCCATAGATAGCTGGTAAGCAAGATATACATTTAATGATGTTCATAAGTCTGTAAAAATGGGTCACAGACTTGTAAAACAAGAATCATATAAGGGGTGAAATTATTCAATTATATCATTTGAAAAAAAGGGAAGGTCTTAATTTAATAAAATTGTTCAAAATAGCAATAATGACTGTTGTTAGCACTGAAGGCATATAGCACTATGTGATGTCTAATAAAAGCTTTTTCTGGGAACAGTGCATCTTTGAAGTTCAGGCCAGTCACTATGTTTGTGTAAAACCAAAAGAGGAGACAAACAGAACCTTTTGGTCTGTATGTCAGTAAAAACAGAACAAGGGGTTAGAGGTGTATGGTTAGTTACACATTTCTGTTTGACATTTTTATTCCACTATATTTTTTCTGGTAAAGAGTAAAACTGACCTACAGTAGGTACGGTAGGTTATATCACGCACATGCAAGAAAGGTATTACATTTAAAACCACGAGCTGCTCACCTGATTTTTCCTATAGGATTTCCGTTGACAAAGAATGCACACAAGGAACGCAACAATTATGAGCAGTAGTCCACCACAGGAGGCAAGAACAGCAGTCAGTGTCAGAGTAGAACCAGATAAACGTTGGTCAGAAGATCCATTGTCCTAAGAAAAAGTGTCATAGAAGGAAAAGGACAAAAAGACATTAATTTCAAATAATACAGCAGAATAATTATGTCCTGTACACTGGATACAGTAAAAGTAGGTAACATAGAGCCTAAAAACAGATGTCAAGGAGCCAAACATTTTAAAGACATCACAGTTGTGTCAGTATTAAAATATCATATTTAAAATCAAGTGTTGGACAGAAAATCTGCTTACACAACAAATAGTTTTGCTCCTTATATGTTCATTGGCAAGCTCAAGGCACTTGTTACTCTATTAAAAAAATAAAGGAAATAATTAGCAGTAATTGTATACAGGGATACACACCTTATTGATTTTTTCCAGCTCTTCAGGACTCACTGCAGCAAAATAAAAATAAAAAACATAAAAAAACATTTAGACCGTATGATAATATTCCATGGTGAGAACAATGCCACTATATTTTATTTCTGTCAATAGTAATATGGTAAAAACTGTTAAGAGTAGCAAGTAGTAAAAATAGAATAGTAATATTGAAATAGTAATAGAGTGAAACTTTTTTTTACTGTTTTTGGTTTGTGTAGTTTAAAATACTAATTAGTTTAGAGGCTAAAATACTATTTTTACTCAGGCAAACTGTTGTGGAAGTAGCTTCACACTGTAATTTTATCAAGTGCAAAATCAGAAAAAAAAACAATGGCCTGTCTTGATGTAATATCTAGTATTACAAAAAAACGAGTAACATGAGTAACATGTAAATACTAATAAAGACACATAGTCTACTTAAACTTCAAAGAGTAGAAAATAACCAAATGTAAGAAAATAGGGATTGTGATATTAACTATATTTTTTCATCTGAAGAAAAAAGGGGCTCTGTGGTGGCTCTGCGGCTAAGAATCTGTGCCTGTGGCTGGAAGATTGTGGGTTATTATCCCACGGCCAGCAGAGAAATCCTACTCCGTTGGGCCCCTGAACAAGGCTCTTAACCCCAACTGCTCCAGGGGCGCTGTATAAATGGCTGACCCTGCGCTCTGACCCCAAGCTTCTCTCCCTGTCTGTGTGTCTCATGGAGAACAAGTTGGGGTATGTGAAAAGACAATTTTTTTAATACAAGAAATGTATATGGCCAATAAAGTGATAATATCTTAAATAAAGCCCTTAGCTTTTTTAAAATAGAAAAAAGGGAAATCCCACCGCGTAACAATATGTCGTTAAAATGTACTGTTCCATTTGCACAAACTGTTATATGAGCATCACAGATCTGGGAAGGGTGTTTCCTCCACTTGTCACATTCTTCTTTCACACGTTTTCTTGTTTCATTGCTCTAGATACAATGGAAAATAAGAGAAACACATGGACAAACATGTCAATATCTGAGTCCATGTCACCAAACACTACACAACCATCTCCATTTATCACTGCATTCCCATTATTCCTTATGAGCTATGAGCTTGGACTCCTATACCTCAGTGTGGGCTAAATAACATTTCCCTTGACTGGTCTTCAAGGCAACCCAGCCCTTGAAAAACCTCCACAAATTTGGCATCCTCTAACAGAATATTGAAGAATGGGTGTGCGGCACAGTGGCATAGTGGTTAGCATCTCTGCCTCTCATTGCTGAGGTCTTGGGGTCAAGAGTCTGATTTCTGGAGTGCTACCTGAATGGAGTTTTTATGTTCTCCCCCTGTTTGTGTGGGATTCCTCAGGGTGCTCCAGTTTCTGGAGCCCAAAAAGATACTGGTTGGTTAACTGGCTCCTGGAACAAAATTGGCCCTGGTGTGAATAAGTGTGTATTTGTGTCCATGTGTGCCCTGTGATGGACTGGCCTTATGTCCAGGGTGTTTTCCTGCCTTGCATCCATTGCTGGCAGGAATAAGCTCCAGGTCCCCCACAACCCTGTATTGGATTAAGTAGTTAGAAAAGTGATGGATGGAATTGATGGATGGATGGAAATTCATTGCAAAATGAGTACTACATATTCGCACTCAAGTTCCTCCATCTTCAAAAGACTTTCTCTGCCAATTCCTTTGGGGCTTCTTTGATCTGTAGAATGCTTAAGTTTGTTTGTCTTCGTCTGCTTTACGAAGTAATATTCTATGCTTTCTGTGGCATCAAGTTTAAAAAGGTAATTCCTTTAATCAAAAACTGCAGATGCTTCACAAATTCAAAAGACAGAAAGGTAAAAATAGCTCCTTTCAATACACTGGAGTGCAACCTATTCTATCTATTGTACGCTGAATATCTAAACTGAAGAGGGAATGTCAGCTTTCATTGCTGCTAACAGAAATGTCCCCTTTGGGATGTGACTTAAGGAAAAAACTAAATATTTCCATGAAGGCGTATTTTCCACCAAATGAGTGTGGGACAATTTTAAATGTGATGGTGTTTTTCCAGTCTTTGTAACTGAATAAAAACAAAACGTAAAAATAAAGCTGAGTTAAAAGATAAGAGCAAGTGGCCATTCAAATTGACAAAAACAAATAGCACTGATAAAATTAATCCTGCTTCGTGAGCCTCAAGAACCTAACTACCTCAATATATTCCACACAAAACTACCCATTTTAAATATTATATTCACAAGCATTTATACCCCAGTATTATGGTGGTAGATACACAATAAACTATTTAACCACAATGAAGTTTTATTGCGTGGGAGTTTTTTTATCCAGTTCTCTCCCAGTCCAGATAAATGTTTTCTGTAAAGCACAGGTTATCTCTCACCAGCCTAAATCTCAGCTCTACACCTGTGTAATCACTTATATGACTTGTACTAAATTGTACTTTAGGAAGACAAGAAAACTACACAATATCTCTGTCTCTAATAGTCCATACTCTGATTGCATTCCTTGCAAAGCTTGATGCCACATTTACAATGGATGTGTACTGCAACAAATTTCCATAAATTATGAGATATCATGGCCTTTCAATGGTGATGGTACAGCACCATGCTTGCCAAAATGAAATAAATATAAGATAACAGGTGGAGTGTATGTACTGTAGTTCAAACCCCAGACTGATGTCAAGGATCTCATTATCAACTAAATACCCTCTCACACAAGTAACTCTCAACTGTGTTACCAGAGTGCTGAAAGAAACCTCCATCCATTCATTCATTTTCCAATAGTTTCTTCCAATTCAGGGTTGCAGGGGAGATGGAGCCTATCCCAGCAAGCAACAGGTGCAAGGCACAGGACACACTGGACAGGACACCAGTCCATCACAAGGCGGAAACACCGACACACACACGTATGACCAATTTTCCTAGCCAGTTAACCTCTTTGGACCCTGGGAGGAAACCCACGTGAACACAGGCGAAACAAACTCCATGCAGGGAGCACCCCTGGTCTGGAAATTAAACCCAGGGCCCCAGTACGGTGAAGCAGTAATGCTAACCACTGTGGCACTGTGCCACCCACAAGAAACAATTCTTGGCAACATCGAAATGCTCTTTCCAATCATAGTCCTTGAAGCTCAGCATGTAAAACACCATTCAATGTTTGATAGTCATTTGCCTTCAGTGGCAAAATGAAACATGGAAACTCTTAGTTGATTCCACTAGTAATTGCAAAAAGAAAACTTCCTCTCAATTTCTTACCAAAGTGGCATTTTTTGGTTCATAGTGAATCTGTTGGGACAAGAGAACAAAAAGCATTAGAAATACAAAACACTTATCAAAACAAAACTTGAATGGATACGTAGCAATATTATCTGGACTGGTCGACATCAGTGACATGAATAAACGCAGACCTGAGGAACTCCTGGGACTTGAAGCATACACCTTGTTCAAACATTTGCAGTACATACTGTATAAGGACGTAAGAGCACAAGAAAGCTTAAAATCAGGATGATTTCAAACCTATTAATCTCCTATGGCAGTTAATAGCTAGCTAACTGCAGGATGTCTTCCAGCTATTTCTTGAAGTAAGCCAGGGTACTGGTTTCAACAGCATGGTTGGGTATTTTGTTCCATACTTTCACAGCAAAATGGCTAAAGAAGTGTCTCCTGTTCTCCATTTTATATCAAATGCATGTGTAAATGAATAAACGAGGGGTTTCTGAATACATGGATTGAAAGTCCATTCAAAACACATAGTGTTAGGACCTACAGATCACTAAATTCAGATATTACTTATAATTCAATATTGTATAATAAAATTAAGCATTCTTTCACTCCATGTGTGACAGAAAAAAATCGGTTTCATTGGAGAGTTCAACATTCTTCACAGACTCTGCTTAATTTATTACAGGTTAACTGCTCAGGGCCTTGGTAATTGAGTACAAACTTACAAAGATAAATAATCTCTTAGTATATTAGTATGCAGCAATTATCTTACCTCGTATTTGTCTCCAGGAACGAAGACTTTTGATGTTGTCATCGTACAGGTAGTTTTTAAGGTTGGCTTTGAATCAGTAGTAAAGATGGTTGTAGTCTGATCTACACTAGCTTTTGTTTGATTTACAGTGGTAGGTTGATCTGAATGTGTTGATAAAGGTTTTGTAGTCACATCTGCAGTTGTGGTTACTTTTGTTGTTTCAGTATCGTTATACAGTGGTGTTAAATTAGTTGGACTTGATGAATTAGCAGAGGGTGAAGCTGTCTCTATAGTTATAGACGGCAGTGGATCTGTAGCTTTTCCTGCTGTCACAGAAGGAAAAAGAAATGTTTTAGATTTTTTTAACAACTCAGCTAACAAAAGATCTTAAACATCCCAATACAGGTAGACACAATTATTTTATATCCCATTTTGTTCCTCTAGAATTTGATGGTATATTTGATACAACAGAATAGTGTTTATTTATATATGGGGGTGAGAGGTTGTCTCACATGAAGCCATGGACACTTGGATTAAAAACAAGTGACCAATTTTTTAAAAAATTGAGAATATTCAGAAAATATTTAAGTTTATATTCTTATTACCCTAAATTTCTCATATTATTATTATTATATAGAAGAAAACACAGAGTAATGAGTAATGGAGCTTCATCTAACATTCATTGATTTGTTAATATACACAATGTTTTGCAAAAGCATTCTAATCTCCTTCTAATGATGTCCATTTTAAGAAATTACAAATGATGTATGCATAATTAAAGTTAATATTTTTAAATGTAAAAGAATTTATAAATGCCTATACTTACTCGTAGGACCTTCAGTTGTAGTAGTATTACTTCTTGCAATAGCAGTAGTAGAAATAACAGGACTAGAAGTATTGTTGATAATTGAAGGTGGAGTGCTGTTTATTTGTTTTGATGTTGCAGACATGACACTCACTGAAATCGGCGTTGAAATAAAAGGAGCAGTTGTTTTACTGGTCATCCTGGTTGAACTGTCAAGGGAACTAGTGGTTTGATCACCAGTTCTTACTGGTATTAGAGTAGCTGTAGTTTTAATATTAGTTGAAATGCTTGGGGTTGGGGCTGTTGGGGTTCCTGTAGTAGTAGTATTTTGTGTAGTCTCACATAAATTCCACATCCCTAAAAAACAAGAGTTACAGCTCAGTCTGTTGAAATAAGAATTCAATTTCTATCATCAACTACAGAGACTGTGGTTTGAGTTATTTCAAATGGACAAAAGTGACAAAATTCCACATTAATTACACATACTGTACATATATAATATATATAAATCACATATATTTAAATGATAAAAGGACAAAACCTTTTAATTTAACACACTTTATATTAAATTAAACCAACATTTCTTGTAATAATAACAATTCCTTACTCTTATATAGTACTTTTCTGGGCACTCCACTCAAAGCGCTTTACAGGTAATTGGGCCCCTCCACCACCAATGTGCACCATCCACCTGGATGATGCGACAGCAGCCATACTGCACTAGTACACTTAACACAGACTAGCTATCAGTGGAGAGAACAGATTGATTAAACCAATTAATAAATGGGGATTATTAGGAGTCCATAACTGGTAAAAGCTGGGAAATTTGACCAGGACACCAGAGTCACCCTCTCTTTTCCAGAAACACCCGGGGATTTTTAATGACCACAGAGAGTCAAGACCTCGGTTTTATGGCTCATCCAAAGGATGGTGCCTTTTTTTACAGTATATCACTATAAAGGGGCTTTAGGACTCATACAGACTTCAGGATTGTCACACCCTGCTGGCCCCACTAACAGCTCTTCCAGCAGTAACCTAGTTTTTCCCAGGAGGTCTCTCGTCCAGCTACTGACCAGGCTCACACCTGCTGAGCTTCAGTGCAGGGTGACATGGCTGTTGGCTGAGATATATTAGGCCATACCTCCACAAAATAAAGTGCTGGGTCACTTGTAAACAGAATACTCAATTCTTTCCCATTTTACGAATAGATTGCATTCAGATGAAGTTACGAGAAAGGTAATGATGTGAGTATAAGATCAGGGGACTGTTCAGGAGAGGAAAGGAAGCTGATGAGTGTCTGCTCAAGCAACTTAAGCAACCCACATTAGCCTACCACTTTCAACTTACTCTAAATGCTATACATTGCATGTACCAGACCTACTGACCACTAAGCATTAAGTCCACTGCAAGCTGACCTAATAATTCAACTTTGCTTCAAGCCATCATTTCTCCCCTTTAGTTCTTACTGACTGCAGTATCATTCACCTTTCTCTTAAGCGCTATTATTAGGGGAATGGGTTAACACCGTGATGTGGCAATGTACTGAATATGAAGGCATCAGGAAAGTGCAGTAACAAAACCTCATCATATAGCACTGAGAGAGTGGGTTTGGCATGTCAATCCATGAATTACAAATCTGTAAGTAGCAAAAATTCTCTAAATTAACTATCCACAGGAAATAGTAGTCTCTAAACAAGTTTCTAGGTGTTTTCTTTTTTAATAATATTTAATTGAGTAATAGATATTGACTTTGCTTTACAGCACCTATTTTAGTTTTACAAAAAAATGTTCATTAACCTTCAGACAGACCATTTTAATAGAACTTTCACTTAATGTGTCATTTCCTTTTCTAATGCTCTTTCTATACGAACTGAACTTATACATCTATTTTTGGGGACAGGATGTTTGGAATAATAACCTAGGAAATGATGTCAAACACACCCATTCCGTCCACATTAACAAACCAAATATTAACAATGCTGGCAAGCCTGCTTAGAAGCTCTTAAAACGTCTCCTGAGGTTTAGAACAATGTCTTGCGTAAATCCTACTATGTAATCACAAAAGAAACTTAAATCTCTTTGAAAAAACTGAAAGTATCAAAAATAGTTACTGCAAAACATTTTGCCTGCCTTGTCTATTTAAAGCATGTTGCCTTTAAATAGTTATAGTGCTGAGAAAAAGTTTGTGAACCTCCTAGGATTTTCACATATTTGAAATCTGTAATGATTTTAAGCGAAGTGCTAATACTAAATAAAGTTAACCTGATGAAACAAATGACACAAAACTCCTTCAATATTTATTTATGCTCAAATGTTGCAGCATTTATTATCCGTGACAAAGATAAGACAAGATCACTTTATTAGCCATATGCAATTTCTTGCATTAGGAATTTGTCTTTTTCACACACCCCAGCTTGCTCTCCATGAGACACACAGGTGGGGAGAGAGAAGCTTGGGGTCAGAGCACAGGGTCAGCCATTTATATGGCGCCCCTGGAGCAGTTTGGGTTAAGGGCCTTACTCAGGGGCCCAATGGGGTAGGATTGCTCTGCCAGCTGCAGAATTTGAACTGGCAACCTTCCAGCCACAGGCGCAGATCCTTAGCCACAGTGCCACCACCCTTGTATGTGAACCTTTAAATTCAGTAACGGGTGGAACCCCCTTGACTGCAACTAAACATTTCCTGTTAATTGTTGATCAGTTTCTTACATTGGTTTTGGCCCATCCTTCCTCATTTCAATTCTGTGACATTTGAAGGCTTGCATGGACACTTCTCTTGATGTCCTGCCAAAAATGTTGGATGAGGTTTAGGCCTTTAACTATGACACTTCTTCTGTAGCCATGCTTTTGTAGATCTGCTTGTGTGTTTAGGACCATTGTCTTGCTGCAAGATCCACTTTAGGTTCAGCTTCAGGTCATAGTCAGACAGCCTGACATTCTCCTCTAGAGTCTTGTGATACAATGCACAATTCATGCTTGTGTCAATAATGCCAAGCCACACAGGTCCTGAGGCAGCAAAGCAGCTCAATAACATCCCACACTCCATGCCTGAAGGCTGGGACGAGATTCTTTTGCTCAAAAGCAGTACCTGTTTTTTTGCCAAACAGAATGTTTCTCACCGAGGCCAAAGAGTTTTACCTTTATCTCGTCTGCTCTGAGAACATTGTTCTAGCAGTCTGGTGGATCATCGATGAGCACTTTGGGAAAGTTTCGACAAGCAGCAATGTTCTTTATGGAGACCAGAAGTTTTCTCCCTGTCATCTGTCCATGAACACAATTCTCGTTCTAGCAGTTTCTGATAGTTTCTTGAAAAGATTTTGGAAGGACGAGTGCCTATGGTCCTAAACTTTCTCCATTTATATTAACCAATTGGCCAATGGATTGGTGGAGCCTCAAATCCTTAGAAATGGGTCTGTAACAGTGCTGAGAGATTTCCTTTGATTGTGCTATGAATGATGCCCAATGCAGCCCTCAAGACCTTTCTAATTATGTAAAAACCAGATTCTAATGTATCATTGTGCCTTTCTTCTGCATATAATTTTGTATAACTTGGTCAAACATGCACATTGACATCTTGTAATTGGATTAAATAGAATGAGAAAGCATGGCTGTCCTAATTGTTTTCTTCAGGTAACATTTTTGGGTGAAATCCACAGAAGAGGAAGAACAGAATGTTCATTATTGTGTGTATCAAACTTATTGGACCAGGAATGGCAATATTCACAAACTGCCATTTTTTACAGAAATCCATGTGATCTCCTCTTACCTCAGCAAAGGCGGTCTTTTATATATATGCTACTCCACAAGCATTTTGCACAAGACACAATCAGGAATTACAATACAGTAAGAGCATCAACATTTTACTCCAAGCTTCCATAAGTTTTTTTTTTCGTGACAGAGGTTCTCCAGCTGTAAGGCTTAAATGTCCTGTGTTCCTGTACACGATTCCTCTTACTGTATATCAGCAAGGGCCCCAGGACCAAAGCAACCCTATATCAAAACAGACACTCCCATATTTCACAGAAGGCAGGAGTGTTCCCTGCTTCACCTTCTTTTACACCAAGCCATAATGTCCAGAAAGACATAACATATTTGCAACTATAAAATATGGTTACAATTGTCATTCAGATGTGGTTTGATAACCCCGAATTGCCTCTTTTTGTGGTTGGCCATTAAAAGAAGCTTATTCCTTGAACTCAGCCAATCCTACACTTATGCAGCCAATATTGAAGTGAGCTGTCATCATTTTGTATCCTGAAGATGGCAGCTTGCGTTGGAGATCTCTGACTGCTGCCTTATGGCTGCCTCATGAACCATTTGTATAACAGCTTGTGGTGGCAAGACATACTGTAGTTGCTTCCTCTTCATGACAAGCTTGTCACTATACCAGTAGTCTCAAATTTCTTAGCAATGGACAGTACAGTTAAAAATGGTAGATTCAGATTTTTTGTGGGTTCTTACGTAGCAACCCCCAACCTGTGGAGGACCGCTTACCTGAAGTCTTTAAAAGAACATAAGAACATAAAACAAGTTACAAACGAGGGGAGGCCAATCAGCCCATGTTGGTGAGTTGGTAGATTTGTGTTTCACGGTTCATTTTAAAGAAATCTGAGCTGACTTTGTCAGTGCCTTTGAGAATTTAGAATAATTGTATTGGGTCCCAGTGTAGTTTTCTCTGTTCGAGAACAAAATAATTCAAATTCCTTTAGCATGTCAGTGTAGGACATTCTCTAGAAACACTCCCCAGAATCTTTCTAGATGCTCTTCTCTGGAGAGATTTCAGTCCAAACTTTTCTATAATGTGGTGACTTCTGAAGAATTTGTACATCGATAAATGTAATTTCCTAAATATTTAATTATAATAGATGAAACAGGACAGCAGTTGAATGACAACTAAATTAAAAATGGATATTCAAGACCTTTTGGGGTGCCCACATGATGTAATGGTCAAGCACGAGCCACCAAGAACTTTATATTTAACTCTAATTCTGTTAGACTTAAGGTTGATCTCCTTGTGAAGTAAGCAACATTATACATATTGCCATAGCTGCAATTTAATCAATAATAATAGCACAATAATAAATATGGACTCTAATCAAGTGGTACATACTGGTAGATTGGTTGGCTACAAGGAAATTGTCAAATTGTGTACCCTGCAATGGACAGATGTTGCATCTAGAGTGTAGAAAATGGATGATAAGATGGACTCTATTGTATCACAGTGACAAACTGCATATTCTGTTTGTACCTGGATGTATCTGCAGTAGATCTAAATAATAACTGTATCTGTATGGAGCTTTTCACTCCAATGGTTCTGAAAGTGCTCCTCGTTAAAAGTGGGGCCCAATTGTTCCCCATTTAAGTGCAGCACCTTTTACTATGGCAGCCATTGTATACTATACACTATACACTATACACTATACACTAGCAGTCTCACTATAAAGCCAATGTGATGGAGATGCGAGAAGCCATTACATCAGTCAAATTAAGGGAGGACTTTGGAGAAGCCAGATTACCCAAGGCCAAATGAGAATTTAGCCAGGACACCCCTATTCTTATGACCAGTTCCATAGGATGTTTGATTGTCACGTAACTATGACTTCTGTTTAGAGTATCATTCAAATGATGGCACATCCTACAGCATAATGATCCCACCTTACTGGTGCTCAAATTTGGAAATTCTAGTTCAGAGGGAAGACTGGTCCACCAATGCCACTTACAAAAGCACTCTGGCTTTCCTTAGAGGTCTTCAATCCAAACCCAGACTTTCAGATTTGATTCGATCAGGCTGCAAAGCAGTAATGTTGACACATCTCCTTCATTCTCTCCCCTTTGTTCATATGGAAAAACTCACATTATACTGAAATATGCTTCCATTCCAATACTCTGATGTCTAACAGAAATGGTTATAAAGGCGGAGGTTTTTAAGGACTATTTAAACAATAAATACGGATAAGATCTGGAGCCT
Organism: Lepisosteus platostomus; assembly: GCF_059453375.1. Taxonomy (NCBI): domain Eukaryota; kingdom Metazoa; phylum Chordata; class Actinopteri; order Semionotiformes; family Lepisosteidae; genus Lepisosteus; species Lepisosteus platostomus. The sequence goes on from NC_142619.1 coordinate 49,106,155, forward strand.
CAGGCTTTTCTAACATAATATCAAGACCGACCCAGCTGCCTACTCAGCAATTAAACAAGGCCATTTGACACAGTCATTGTTTCAGAGAAGAGGCTTTCATTGATAAGCCCTGGCTCTTGGGGAAAAAAAGACATAAAATAGCTTTGATGCTTGTAATTAGCGCATTGTTATAACCTTATCATCTGAGCTCACATGTTACGTCTGTGCTATGATGGTTGCAAACTGTCTAACGTGGCATCAGGCTCTTTTGTTGAATCCATGTTCACTAGTTTTCACTGGAAAATTGAGCAAGAACCAAGATGACCCTCCAGGAGAAGTCCAAAATATTTTTTCCTAACTTAGCATTGTTTTTATATATAATTAAAATATAGAATAGTTTTAATATAATATATCCATATTGCTCCAGTTAAAACACTATGACAGCTTCTTTTTTCATTTATAAAACTATTGTTATGATAAATAACAGGACGATCATGTCATACTGGCACAATAAAAGTGACAGAAAGTCACTTGCAAATGTCAATGCCATCAATAACAGACAGTATGTAAATGAGTCCCCAAGCCTGACTATGGAGCTGATGGTGAAGTTAGCTATAGTAAGGACTTGAGGAATTCTAATTGATTTGTTTTGACATAAAAGCAAAGAAACTCTCTAAATGAGAAACTTGTGGAAAAGGGAGAAAACACATTTTGCATGATCCACGCTGTTGCAGTCGCAACGACAGTCTATACATTGTTATAAAAAGGGAAAATGATCACTTTGAAGTTTAAAGTCGGGCTGACAAAGTCAAGTTGAAAGATATGATAAACGCCCTTCTCCTGACAACCTTTTAATTAAAAGTTCAAGCTGATTTGTGCCAACATTACCATCAGCCATGAACGCAGATTCCAGATTTCACTACCATACGTCTTTACATTAAATTAATAATGATAAAAATGAGTGTCAGGCAAACGTAAGCAGTAATGCAATTATTGTATCAAAAAGGCAGCTCATGACAGTGACAACCTTTACCACCGTAGTGTATCAGACAGTTTGTGAACAGCCCCGCAGTAGTTTCTCCGGGAGTCTTTCACAAGAAACCAAGCTCGGAATTTCAGCATGAGTAGTTCCCTACTGATTTGTGGTGTTTAGTGTTCTTTTCAATGTCAAATTTTGAACATTTCTATTAAAATGATAAGAATTTAGATTCTACCTTGGTATTGAAATACATGGGGTTTTTTTCATCCTCCCTTACTTATCTGTATCTCTCTCTGTTTCCTTTTTGGACACCGGTAATCATTCACTGACCCAGACTCAAGATTAGATTAGGAATGTAACATACCAGATTCCTCCTCTTTCCCTTTTCCCATACGTGATCCAGTGTTCCCAGTTTTTCTTTCCTTTCTCCCTCTGTTCACAGCTCCCGAAAAAAGGAAGCCCTCAAATGTGTGGTCCCAGCTTGCACGATCACAGGGCTTGCCCTCACACAGCCTCTCTGGTCTGAGGATCAGGGCCATTGAACAGCATCACTCTCCCCACATAAACAGACGGCCCATGAAAACCGCACTGTTATCACTTCTTGTGTAAGTCCTGGACAGCGTTGCCGATGTGTTTGGGCTGAAATTCAGCCAGAGCACCTTAGTGTTCAGGCTTTTTTTGCCTGTGGAGAACTTCTTGCTGTTCGTAGTTCAGAACAGGAAAGTCTATGAACCGTTATTTCACTTCAACCTCTCATTGAGGTTAATTTTATATTAAAAAAATATAATTAAAGTATAGAAGGCCTCATAGCAATGTCACCATGACAAGGACAAGGGGACTGAAATAGTATGGGTAATATATAATATTTGATGACACACAGGCATTCAAAAACATAACTGACAGTCATTCAATTTTACTTCCACTCCCCAAACCTACCTCCATTTCCATACCTTTTAGATAATCCCTATTTACTTTTTCAAATACCAGGCCATCTGTTTTTAACTAGTAAGGAAAATGTTCACCCTGATACTATCAGTACTTAAACTCCTTTATCTGCATTCCAAACTCCTTATCTTGGTCTTCTGCCTTGCATCAAAAACACCTGCTTCTTACAGAAGTGTAAAAGATTAAAAAAGTGACTTTTACTTGTTTCCTTGGTTCTTCTCACGGATTGTAGTTTTGATTTCACCTGTTTCTAACAAATACCAATTAATCTTGCCACTACCAACACCTTTAATACAGTACAGTACATAGCCCTGTTTTCTTTATAGAAATTTCTGGTAAGTTTAGTGTTACTGCTCAGTTTAAAAGGAAATCCTTTAGAGACCCTGTTATTTTAATAGACTACAGAATAGATTATAACACCATAGTGAGAGAGCCATTCTGAAAAGTATTTTCTTGTCCTTCCTTTGCTGAGAGGATTCTATTACTCAGTGGAATAGGCTACTTCGGTTATGATCTGATATGACTGTGATGAGTCAATGATGAAATCAGGATAGATAATTTTTCTCTTTCTACTAATTATAACACCTTCTTTTCACTCTAAAAACTACCTTTTTCTTCTGTCGTACGTGCTTGTTTTATCAGTCTACGATTTAAAATAAATTACTTGATGTCTATGATATCCATGAATTCAGTTTGATTCATGAAATGCCCTCATCCACTTTATGCTGCAGGATGAAACAATGAATTTCAGTGATCATTAAGACACATTTAGAATTTAATTTTGTAATTTTTCTTAGGTTTGCTAATGTTTGGTTTTGTAAATGGCTTTGTATATGAACGTGAGACATATAAAATCTGTAATTTTATAGGCTGCCTATTTAAGAAATCTTTACAGCTTTAACAGTCACTTTCTGTTGTATAATAAATATTGTAATTTGATTCTATTGCAATGACATGTATATGCTAATACGCCATTATTTTAAAGTATCTTCCCAGTTTCACTTTATTTTAGAAATATCTACAATTAGCACATGTACTTCTATTTTCTATTAAATGAGGTAACTTAAAGTATGACAAAGAAAGTGAAAGCATGTGAAAAATAAACGGATAATAAATGACGATAAAATAAACAGTCAAGTTGTGTCCTTTAAATTAAGTTGCCTTCATTTAAAGAAACAAAGTACACGAATGACGCCAATAAACATCTGTGGTATGCAAATAACAGGAACATAACTGTTTTTTTTAACCCGGAACATTTCTCTTTTTACTACTGGAAACAATTAAGGTCAAACTGTAATTAATCTTCTGTGTTCAAGAAAGATTTAGCTCAGGTGGTACCCCATGGTGAGGTCCTGTTTATTCACAGCAGGCGTTAACTCATTCCTGTTTTGTGTTGGGCTTGGTTATACACAATTAAAGAATGACACCACTAAAGGGAGGGAATTCAATTGTCCCTTTTCCTGGTTCTGCTGTAAAAATAGTGTTTCGGCACAGACGTAAAACAATGAAAGACAGCGGCTCCTCTTTGCTTCAGCAAAAACTTATTCCAAAAATGTTGTCTCTTACAGTAATTTAGTTTAAACACCTAAAAAACTAAATGCTAATATATCTCTCTGTTATTTGAAACAAGACATATTTTTACATAATACTGTAAATTGAATCTAAACAAAATCTCATTATTTTTGTATATTTAACCCTAACACAAAAAGTTCTAGTTCTTTATTACCATTAAATTCAAATAACCATGATTATCCAACAGTCTAAAGAAAGCATTTGTACTCAAGAAGGTTGATACTATTATGTTTTAAGAATCAGCAGCTGATTTACAGGACCATTAAACAATTTGTAACTGCTTTCATCTTGACAATCAGTTAGAAAAACTTTGTTTTTCACATTGCAGGAAAAATTGAGAAATTGTTTTTTAGTTAAAAGGTTTGTGACTATAGCCCTAAAGCATTTAATTACATTCCCATTTCCATTTTCTGAATGAATGAATAAATGTAGGTATCACTTCTACAGTACCCTACAATGACTAAACATTCCAATTCATCAGCTAGCACATAACAATGCCTCTCTTTGCAAAGTGACTGCACTAGAGAGGATATTCTTTGAATGAAGCGTCATGGTGTGACAAATCTTTTTAGTCAAATTACACATAGTATCTATAGAACCTCCTGGTGAGCATCAGCATGATGGTGCTCCATTCAGAGGTTCAAACAGAGATTAATTCAGCCGTCCCACCAAGGAAGGGGTCGTCTTTGTACAGCTGAGACCCTACAGTTAAAGATAAGGCCAGTATTCAGGAATGTAAGGGCACAAAGTGTAAAACGCTGTTTTTAAAAGACAATGAAGTTAGGGGTGTGTGCAGAGTGTGTCACACTGAGAAGCATTAATTCACTTTAATCATTAGTCACAACAGGTAGTGCCTTTAAAGGCTATTTACAGTCAGGATATGGCACTGCCAGATTCCTCTCTGGGGTCAGAAGGTGCAACCGGTGTCATTTGCACAACCCTTCAGCCCCCAAGTCTCTTTCTAGCAGCATCCTGGCTGTAATAATCAAAAATATTAAAACAGGAAGTATGTCTTTGCCGGCTAGCAGACTCTCCTTTTAAGTTCTCAATATTCCTAATACCTGCTTCACTTTTTCTCGAAGCAAGATTTTGGGGCTTAAATCGTACACTGTTTTCGAAAGCCATCCATCCACTTTCAGTAACCGCTGTGTTATTTGAGTGCTGCCAGAGCCTACCCCAGCAGATATTGAATGAGATGGCACCCTGAGTGGAACACTTTCCCCATCTCAGTGCAGGTCATGGGAAAACGTGTACACTTTACAGAAGAAAATAATACGTGGAAATATGCGATTATTAGGATACACACAGGAAGTGACTTACTGGCATTTACTGACTGACTAGATACACGGGGGGAAGTCTCTAAGTAGCTGAAGGAAGTACTAGTAAGATCACACCACACCTCTCCTTATATCAGCTTTAGTGACACAGAGCCTTGCTTTCCATTGTTCTAAGTCTTTTTATTGGAAAGAATGTCACATGCTCTACATGGTGTAATGTATATATATATAAGACTTTAACATAACATAAATCACAATACCATAAATATAGGGTATATAACATCTATTCCGATGTGAATATTTCTTATTTTTGTCATCTTGCAAGCAACAGGCACAAGGAAGAACACACCCTGGACAGGACACCAGACAATCGCAGGGCACACTTGCTGTAGACACAGACACACTCACACCAGGGTCAGTTTTCTCTAAAGCCAATTCACCTACCAGTATATCTCTGGACTGCGGGAGGAAACTGGAGCACCTGGAGGAAACCCATGCAAACACAAGGAGAACATACAAACTCCACCCAGATAGCACCCCATATCCGGAGCCTGCGGCAATGCTAACCTCTGCATCACCCTGCCACCCTTGTATCATAATAAGATAAAAGACTTTATGCTGAATATGCCTGATCAAGTATTCAGAAAGAAAGAAATATATAGACAAGGTTGGGATCCATTTTTTTCTCTGAAAAAAAATTGCCCTGTCCATCTGTCCACTTACTTTGTCTTCAGTTCCTACACTCTCCAACACCTGAAGCTGTTGTGGACTTGGAGATTCTAACGCTGCCACCTCCTTATTTTTGTTTACACGGCCTCCTCTCAAAATTGTACTGATAGCTTTGTCCCCTCCACATTTGTCACATCTGAGCCAATCCAATGTTTTTGGATCCATCTCAGCACAGACTGGCTTAAAAATGTTCAATGGCTGTTAGAGGTACTTCTGTTATCTTCTTGCTGTTGACCCGGCTGTCAAAGTGCTTTGTTTTCCAGAACTACCGCTATTGAATTCCATCTCTCTCATCTTATTTTCACTGTTTGCACTGACAAGTTGGCACTTTCCTTAAAACATTTTATATGTTTTGCTTTTTCAAGCTATTTGAATAAAGGCTATTGTTTAAAGACACGAAGTGCCCTTTTCTTTGATCTGAACTTCAAATTCAGAAGACAAACTCATGTCGCATAGAGTCCAGACACAAGAAGAGAAGAAATAATGAAACTGTGGAGTTTTCAGCTTTCTGCATGAGTGTGTGTGCCCAGTAAACCCTGCATGATAATTAAAAAAAGTTTATTTTTCTCTGTTTTGGTCTGCTCCATTCTGTTTTTGGTGTTGGAACCAAACACAGTATATTCCTAAACTTTCAATACAGAAAAGGAGGTTCAGCTAATCAAGTTATAGAAAACAGGAACACTTCATAAAGATAATTTACTCAGTGTGTGCCACATACATTAATAAAACATTGTGCACTCTTAAAAGTTTATAGTGAAAAAGATAACTGGGAATTTAAAGTGTCCTATAGCTAACATCATATCAGGACTTAGCATACCTCTAAAACCAACACAGACTGAAGAAAGGTCAGATTCTTGTGATTATTTTCTTATTTAATTTTCTTTCTAAAGTGGCTAAAATAAATATTTATTGATCCACGAAATCTGCACCGATTATACATTTTAGTTGCACAATGTTATGCAATATGTATTTAAAAAAAACATGTCTGAGTTCATACAAGCTTTGAGTCAACTAAAGTTGGCTTGATAAAAATAAATACAATGAAGTGTTTTTTTTCTGACTGCAGTGTGTGTGATTTATTGGTATAGTGTTTTAAACTAATGGAAAATATTAAGGAAAAAATTTGCTTTTGGCCTCCTGATATGAAATCAGTTTTTGATGTCTGTCATTTAATTTAAATGCAAATGTCGGGTATGAATTTAAAAGTGTGACTATGGAAGGCTGGGAGATATTGTCAGGAATCAATATACTAGAAATAAAACAATCCCACACAGGCTTAAAAAAGCAAAAGCTGTCTGACAAAACATTACTCTGAAAATAAAATACTGAATAAATCAATCAAATTCCTTTGGTGATTCACGTTCATTCTTTTATGCCCATTTTTATTTTAACTACCACATTATCATTTTTTTCCTTTTTACAAAAATATTTGGAGCACTACCACCTCTAAAATAAATGTGTTCTTCGCACGGCTTTATTGTTTTGGGAGATCAAAACTTAATTGCTTCATAAAGGGACTTAGGAATTTCACCCAGCACCGTAAATCATTATTTTGAGCTGAAGTATTTTCTTCTAATGATTAAAACGCCTCTTTCACGTGTCTTACAGAACTTGCTGTTCCCTTGAGACAGATGTGACACATCTTATTAAATTAAGTAAATACCCCCTTGCCTCCCAGTTCTAATTAAATAGTTCTTGAATCCTCATAATCAGCTGTACCGGGGTCATCTTCTCTGCCAACACAGAGTTCATGCTCTGCAGCATATAACATACCAGACCACAACAAATGCAAGTGGGCAGATGTTTCATCTCTTCAGCTGTAGGGATTCAGCAACTCTCCAAATGTACCACCCTGTGCTTTGGGGGATACAGTGTTATTAAAACAATGTCTCAAGAAATAGAACCACCAGAATGAGCTCGTATAGTATCCCATGCCAAGTCAGCATCAAAAACTTCCACGGCAAGGAATTTCATTTTTCCACGGGTACTGACATTTTTTTTTTCAGCACTGAAAGTGGCAGATGATTTATTTTCCAAAGTGATACCTACTTCATATGCTAGGAAATAATTTTAAAGAACACTGTAATTTTCTATATAATTTAATTTACAGTACATACAGGCTACACTTTCCCTTATACGATTGAATAAGTGTTTCTAAACGATACAGATTACAGAAATGTGGTACATCTCTTAATAATGTGTGTCATTATTGATTCACAAATGTGAAATTTAGCAGCAAAACTAATAATAGTGATGAGTACGACGATGTAAACAAGAGAAAAAGTGAATTACAACTTAAAAACTCGAAAAACGCTTCCTGGCAGTGTCTATGCGTGGACAATTTTAAAATTTACCATAAGTTTAAAAATTGAGACATATACATCTATCTTAACCAGATAGACAAAAACTGCATCTACGCGCACTGGACAGTTACGTTGCAACAACTTTTGCAGCGCAAGCACCTGTTATGAGGAAACTCCCCGTGACATAACCTGCGCAGTAAAAATGTCTTAAACGATTTTATGTTTATCGCCAGACTACAATTTTGCCTGCACCTAAAGTTTAAATACACGAGATGCGCCCATAAAACTTTGAACTGAACAGACTCCTGAATGCTAAAACTGACTAAACTCAACTCCTGCACAAGAAAACTTAACTTTTCTAGCTACACGCTGTAACTAGTGCAGCTAGTGCAACAAAATCGTTTTCACTGAGAATTCGGTGGACCGAAGAAAGACATAAATTTAATAGCCGTTTATATTCTGGGGGAGATCAAAGCTAATGGCACTTCAGATACATGCTTTCCACAAGAAAATGGAAGGCTATACAGATCTAATTAACTTGCAGCCCAAAACAAACAACAATTTAAGACAAAATTAAATTCAGTTAACTTTGATAATTACTCACCCATGAGAGAAATCACATAAATTAGAGCACACATTGTCATTGTTTTTGTAGTTCGACTTCTTCTCGCTGATGCTGGAACAGAGGTGCGTAGTTTAGTTTAGTTCTTTTTTGTTGTTGCTGATGCTGGGAGGGATGTTTTGTTACGGTTATCTCCTTGGATTATATTTTCAGTAAGTGATTTTGCTTCGCTGTGATTGTTTTTGCTGAAAGCCAGGAATGCTTTTGTTCATTTTTTTTCTTCCCGAGTCGGGGATGTAATGAAAAGCTTTCGCAGGTTTCCTTGGCCGCCGTGAATGTAAACTCCAATCTCTGCTTTCCTTTCTCCCGCTTTTCATGGGGGAGTCTGCAGTCGTGAGGGCTGTTGATGGCTATAGACGTATTGTACTCGCAGGGCAAGTAAGTGGCCAGGCGAAATGTGTACTTTACAGAGACGGAGCTCAGCTGTCGATAGCGCTGGCACTGCCCACATGTTTAAGTATCACAGGGGTTCACTAGGCGAAACCCAACAGGATCCAATTGAAAAACGGGGTGGACTCCAATCCGAACAATAAAAAAGGAAATAACTCCTCATCGAACTTTTTTTTTCTGCCTGCGAGGACTTAAATTGAACCGCAAAAATCACTACAGATGTACATAAACTTGACAGAACTTACTGATTTCTTTGTCAATTATTACGAACGTTGTACGTGACTAAAATAAACGTGGCTTTAGACGACAATAGGAAGGCATTGACATACAGTCCACATTGTATTTAAATTAGCCACAACCTTGCTACGTTGAGGATTCCTCAACTAACATTATAATGTTATATAAAAAATACATTTAATTTTTTTTAAATCAACTAGGTGTACAACCACCGTGCCTCAAAAATATGTGAGTTGCCCCTGCTTTTTCAACATAAGTACAATACGATGTTGTTTTTTTTATCCCTGTAAGAGACAATATTCTTCCATCTAACAGATCTGTCATGATTCCCATCTCACCTGAGAGCAGTCTGTTGCATTTTCACATATGTATCTGTTTGCAAGCAACTGTATTGGTTCTGCACTTAGTAACTTTGACATATACTGTTGCATATCTTACTTTTTTTTTTTAAAGAAAGTATCATGGGCTTTTTTCTGAGAATATTATAAGCGACTCCTGGACCATGATCCATCATTGATATCTGCTACATCAATATAACTATAATTGCCAGAGGATCAATAACCCAGTTTGTGGTCAACAGACTGTCACATTTAATGCAAATAGAATGTACTGTGATTAGTGCTGAGAGGTGCAGAGGACATCTCTTGGTTGTCCTGCTCACACCTGAAGAAGGCTCCACGGCCGAAACGTTTGTGTTTTCTTTCTTCTCTTTTCAGCATGGAATAAACCTATTACTTACCTCTTGGTTGTGCTGAGAGGTGGATTTTTAAAATTGCCATTGCAGTTGTATTGCATTTCTCAATCTGCTGTAAGGTTCTTTAATGCCAAACAATGGGTTCTGAAAGGTCAATGTTCACTACTTGGCAATAATATTCTGACCTTATTATAATACAATGGTCAAATGTTTTCGCAATTAATAGTACAAAGGATGTAAGACAGCATTAAGGTGGTCAGCTTTAACTATAGAAAAACACTATAGCCACAATAACCCCTGGAGTGTCTGCAAACTTTGGATTTACTGGCATCTGTATTGGTGTATTTTATGTGATACTTTTTTGAGTGACTGGAATATGCCTGAATTTGTTGGTCTGATAGCCTATGTATATATTTCAGGTGGGTAGCTGCTGAAGAAGGCTCCACGGCTGAAACGTTGTGTTCTCTTTCAACTTTTTTTCAGCATGGAATAAACCTATTACCTGTTCCTATGTATATATTTACCAACCTGCTGATCTGTAGCAGTCAACAGGTTGTTACTGGTTTATGGAGAACTCTACTTGTTTCCAAACATACAGTAAATATTGGTTACAATTTGTTGCATTTTCAAGTTTACATTTGTATCTGTTATCAAGGAACTGTACTGGTTGTGCACTTACTAACTTTGACTTATAGCATAAACTAGTTATTCTTCAAAGAAAGTATGAGTACTCTGAGCTTGCAGGTCCCCCAGGATTCTAACACTATTTTCTGTCCTGGCCTGTTCTTATCGTGTTTCCTCCAGTGACACCAGTTTGACTTTCAATATTAAAAGCAACTGTTATTCCAGTGTGATATTAATGGGATGACAACATATCTACTACCAAACCAAAAGTGCTATAATTTAATCAAAAGTAATTTTCATCAAAATTTTATCAAAGTATATGCCAGATGACCAGTAGAATTGTAACCTGCCTATGACTGTTTGTAAGACTAGGAAACATTACAGTACAACAAGTTTCAGTGCTCATTCCAGATCGTCGATGAAGCTGTGGATGTAACAAATAAGATTTTTCCTGAACAGTGCATCATTAAATAGTATGACCGAAATGCAACCCTTTGCACATATCTATTTTAATATCTCACTTGTATTTAGTTTTATTATTATGAATCATTTTAAAGTTCTAGTTTGAAATCTTACTCACTCTATTGGGATGCATTGTGTCAGTGTGGCTTCATTAAGGCTCCTACATGAAGGTACAAAATAAGTAAAACAAAATTAAAAAAGTATAATGCTTTTTTTAAAAAAAATATCTGGGCTCAGATGGCACGGTGATGCATTGGTTCGCATTGCTACCTCTTAGCACTGGGGCCCTGGCCTCTACTCCCGGCCCTATTGTATATGCTCTATGTGTAGAGGTTGTATGTTCTCCTTGTGTTTGTGTGGGTTTCCTCTGGGTGCTCCAGTTCCCACAGTCCAAAAGCATACTGGTTGGTTCTTTAGCTACTGGGAAAATTGACTACCTATGTGTGAGTGTGCATATCTGTGTTTGTGTGTCTGTCCCGTGATGGACTAATGTCTTGTCCAGAGTGTACCCTGTCTTGAGCCTGTTGCTCTGACTCCCCTGTGACCCTAAATTGTAACAAGCAGTTAGATCATGGAGAGATGGCTGCATTTACTCAAATTTTGTGATCAGTATAAAAATGGGTCGCAGTTAACCATTAACCCTATTTTTGCTAAAAGGGTTCCAAAGATCGTGGGATTTGCAAAATAATCCACATAATTCACTGATTCAGTTCTGACTCTCAGCTCTGACTTTCCCCTAATGTTTTTGCTTTATTTTATGATGAAGGGGCATAGCATGATCCTTTAATTTTTTTTGACTCGAGAGAAAACAAAAAGTTATTGTTGATATAGACTCAAAGATAGAGACTGTTGTCTGAACTACATTCCCCATAAGGCAGTGGGGAATGATTCGCCATCTTCCCTCACCTGATCAATTGGTGGAAGACAATGGGTTCGGTCATATTTAAAACAAGGAAGCTGAGGTGAAGCTCAGCTGTCAGGTCGTATTTATTGACAGGGACTGAGGAAATCTAGTTGGAGCACAGAAGAAGAGCTAAGTATTTGTTCTGTTGTGTGAACAGAGTCCAATTCTTTTTACATTCATGTTGAAGTGAAGTGTTTTTATGTGGAAAGGTCCTTGAGACATGTTACCATGGTTACCAACATTATACACTAGTACGACTTAAAGGGGAACTGCAGCCCCAATTTCTCAGACCGGTTATTAAATCTCAGCAACAAAATAAATTCATTGATGGTATAGAAAAGAAATTTACAAATTTTGAATTACGCACAAAATCACGAACCTTGTGAAAGTACTGTAAGTTGCTGTATTATTGCAAACTACTGGTCTCGTCTCGGGCAAGAGCGAGAGTTCTCTTGGACTGTGATGTGATGTGGCCCTTTCTGCTCGCTAGTAACAGTAATGACTAATGTAATGAGACGTACGAGTGAATAAGTACAGGTCGTGCAGCAGACATTTCACCGCAGAGAAGTTCCAATGTGATCTGCATGCAGAGTTAACAAGTAAGTAGTATTTGTCGGCAGCACAGTCTCAAATTTGAGAGCAATATTTCTGTTGGATTAATTGGATTCAATTGGATTCACAATCCTGCTTCTTTACAATGTAAGGACTGCTTCACTCCCCGGACATTCTGTTGCCTCTTTCTGAATCACAGAACATGGCCCTGTGCATACTTGGACGTTTTGTTTATTTTGTGATGTAAAGTGGATGTTTTACAACTTACTTTCGTTGTAGTTTGAAATGCCCTCATCAAGCTGATTCTTTCTAAAACCTCGAAATATAAAAAAAGCTTTGCAGTTCCCTTTAAATTTAGAATACTCTGTAAATTTTGGTCATCATATTACAAAAGCATATATGCTGATATGGAATCAGTCCATAAAACAAACATCCAACCACCTTTATATTCTTGAAGAGAGAAGACCATGAGAGGGCTCTATCAAAGTATTCAACATCAAACTTCCGCCCAGTGAAATTCAGTATCAACACTGAAATATAATTCAAAGGTTGAAAATTGAAACTGTGGAAGGGACATACTTCTTTCGTTCTTTTAAACATTGTGGGATTATAGAATAAGATACCCAGTCATGTTGTTGTAGCTGAAACCCTGGCTTCTTTCAAAAAATATCTGAATGAGGACAATTAACTACTAACTACCAAAACACTAAATGTGTTGAATGCCGTCCTGCCACATTTGTGATCATTCTTATTTACATGTACAGTACTGTAGTTACAACAGGTTTGTAGTTTAAACAGATCTGGGACAATGTGGTTTCATTTATAAGCTTTGTAAAAAGTCATAGAAACCTTGCTCCAGTCTGATTTCTCTCTGGCTGCTAAATAGCACTCTTTTAGGATGGTGGGGATGCACAGCCAAAGACAAATGATCAATTTTCATTTTCTGCTTTTACCAAACACAGAACCTTCTGTTTTTGAACGAGAACTGGGATAGTGGCAGTGTGGCACACTCCATTCTTAACCTGCCATTAAGTTTTAATCAACAGTTTAGGCACTGCTGTTTCTCTGCTGATAGCAGAGCCAGACGTTTTCTACTGACAGAAGTTTAGTTTTTCCAAAGCTACTGTTAAATAGAATTCTTTATTGACAGGTGTACTGTATGTGTGGGAAAACATACAAGAAAAGGTACTTGAGGTACAGTTTTACAAAATTTACTGAATTTCAAGTTTGCTTTTCTGTTTACCAGGAAGGTGAAGAAAACGAGGGAGGAAATGTTATATATAACCCATTCTACATAAAACCTACTTTCATTTCCAATCGTGATCTCTTGTACTCGTTCCTCTGTTGAATGTGAAATTGACCCCAGTCTATACTAATTAGGGTTTATACAGAGTTTTATACACTTAGAGTGAATTTCTTATCAATCTTCTCCATTCTAGCCTAATGTATTAAGACACAAAATCTAACCTATTGCTTTCTATTGAACTCTGTATAGGATTATAGTTTAATTATTTATGGTTTGGTAACCAAAACAGAGCAAAATATTATAAGTAAGTAACTTACTACTATATTATAAAGCTCACTCATAACTTAATAACTGTTTTAATTATTTTTCCAAGAAGGGATATGGGAGTATGGTACCCAATAATGTTGTTGAAGCCACAATATCCTTGCTTCTTAAAGAAATAGCTGAGTAAGATTCTTGGAACAATTTACTTCCACATGGGCTATATGGGCACCATGGCCTGTTTAACTATTTAAACTTTCCTATGTCCTTACAGTATATTCTCTAAAATAGCCCAAAACCCTTTTGTGCGTAGCTTATGCAGGTCAGAATCACCCATGCAATAAGCATAGTGCAAGTTTCTACTATAAGCGTGTATCACCTTGTACGTATAGATGTTAACTGTCATGTGCTTCCCTTTCTGCAGTTTTTGGGTTTACTGCTCACCCCATTTATGTGTCATCTGTAAATTTCACAATTTTTCTAACTTTATACAGAAGAAATCTCATTAGTTGTTATACAGTAGATCAGGAAGAGCAACACCAATGTTCTGATCCCTGTGAAAAAGCCACTGCTTGCATCTGCCCAAGTATACTGTAGGTTGAGCCCGTTCTTGTCCCTGCAAACGTCAAGCCAGACAAATAGCATACAGTGCCCCGAGAGAAACAAATGACAGCTATGAAACATTGAAAGTATGACTTCACTGAATGAAATTAAGATTGTTTTCCATGTTTGTAGGAGCATTTAGACACATTACCACTTTCATTGGATCAAGCTTTGCCCAGGCCCCGCAAAAGGAGGAATGTGTTCCTCACTTACGCTGCATTAGAGAGTAATGGATGTATTTTTCTTAGCTACCTGTCTAGATACTTATAATTCATAACAGAATTTCCCCCTTCCACATTGTAGACATTTTGATTGAGTGGTAATTGACACTTATAATTCCTTCCCGAAATGTGTGTTTGTGAAACTGTAAAACAGCTAAATGCATGATGGTTCTATAGAATAGTGATGCAACCTGAAGCATTTAAATTAACATAAATGAAAATAGGGTATATTTAAAATAATGGCAGCTATTACTTATACAATTCAACAACTCATTTTTTCATGCTATAAAATTCAGTAAATCACTTTAAAAACAAAGTACCACCTCAACCCCCCAACAAAAAAAGCTACAGTACCTGCATCACTCCCCAATTCACTCTCACCATCACACTCTCACCAGACAGCAACTATTCACACTGAAACACAAAGCATAACTGTCTAGACTGGCCAGTATTCATTCATTTTCTGCAATACACATCAAAAGCTGCCAAAAACATAAAATAATCAGATTTTATCAACTAAATCGTCAACTAAACATGTTTCTCTATTTCACAATGGATGAGAAAGTCTCAGACATTTTGCAGTATGGCCGGAAATTAACATATCTCTAATGATCTCTATTGTCAGAAGAAAACTATGATGTACTTGTTGCAGAAAATAAATTTACCACTATATTTACCACACTATGTGTGTATGTTTTTACAGAGAATAAGTATGTAGGTTTAATCAATTACTGTTTTGATAAGTAATTTGTGACTAATTGTGATACATCTGATCAACTTTGATCAACTGATCAACTTTGTTGCATAAGAACTGAATAACCTTATTAGTAAAAGTTGATTAGGCATTGGAGATGAGATCATTTAATCTGCTGCATGTAACTGTAATCACTCACTTGCCTGTAACACTCAAAAATATTTTGCATTTTCCTGATAACAACTTTGTGAATTTCTTTTAATCACATTTGTTTGATGCTTAATATTATTTATAGCCCTATAAACAACATCATGTTCATGAGTCATATACAGGTTCTGAAGCCAATATGATGTTATTTAGCAAACTGTTACATATATTTTTACTATCACTTTGACAGGGCTCTAGTTTAGTTTTTTCAATGTTTATAAATTGTGTCTGTTACTGATAAAGCATTGCCTTACAGTTTATCCTGTATGTTCATGTTTAATTTTATTCCTTTTACTTTTTATCGTATTTTTTGTATTTTTCTTTCTTTATCACTATGTATACTGTCCTTGGGTTTAGAAAGGGACTTTCTAAATAAAAAACTATTTTTATTTACTATTCCTATCCAGTCTGCATTCTGTTTTAATCTTGATATATACTGTAGCTACAAAACTGAAACTACAGATGATATTTCTTATGCACTAATATGATTTTATTTTTAGCATTGTTATTAGATATTTTTATCAGATATTTTTCCTCATTATTAATAATAAAGAAAAACATTTGCTTTGATTATAATGTTAAATGGAAATATGTGCTTGAAAAATCCCATTCCAGCCTGCACTAAACATATACTGTAGATGTTTCCTTGCACTACTCCAGAATGTGCTTGAAGAAATCATATCGTTTTACTGTTGTGTCGGTCATCCATCAAAGCAGCAGAAACAGCATTATACAGAGGAAAATGTTTTAACTTTAATATTTAGCATGAAGAAATATATGTTAGCAATAATGTTACAATTCATAAATGATATGTTTATGTACTGCCCCATGCACAACAATGAAGAGTTAGAAATAAAGTTGAAACTTATATTACAGTAGGTACAGTATGTACTGTATGAGATCAAGTGTCACATACAGTACTGTTCTTATTTTTGAAAAGTCATTCGACACCACCACAAAATAATGCAACCTTCTGTGCTACTGAGATGCAACTATTTACAATTAGAGGAGCACAATGCCTTTTATATCTTACAGGTACACTACATTGTTTGTGAAGCGTGGAGCTGTGATGATGTTAAACAGCTATCACTGTAAAGGGTGGAGGTTACACACAGAAATAGAAAACAAATGTAGGACACTGACCTCTGCATGTGTGAAGACCTGTCACAATAGCAAGAAGCAATCATTCTCTAATTCCAGCAGCTGGCCGAAGGAATGCTGTATTTATTTAAGAGATAAAGACTGAAGACTTTCACATTCTTCATCAATTTCGCTCTCCATTAACCCCATCACTCTGTCATAACACAGCAGTAGACTGAAGGAGGACTGTTCATCTTCTGCTGCACAATCACAGCAGAAACTTTTTTTTCTTTTGTTTCCTATTTTAAGTTTGCAATTTTTAAGATTAAGATGAAGAAAAAACAATTTGTTTTAAAAATATATATTACTTTAACTCTTTAAGAGTCCTGTTTATCGTATTATGCCACAGTGCTGTTTAGTTTTTTCTTTCCAAAAAAAGTAAGCATAAATAATGTATATTTAGTAATTTTAGATTGTGTTTTTTTCTTAAATAACACTGTCCTTACAGTAGAATGACCCCAGCATTCATACACGTGACTGAAAAGTAAAACTATAATAACAAGATATCATCTGTTGCTCCGTACTTATGTACTGATTTTTTCCCCACACAGTTCAATGGTTTAGAAACTGTTTTAGAAATCTGGGATTTTTGCATTTACCTCAATCCTATAGCAGAATTCAATTAAATGGTGTTTGGTGGGTAACACTTTTGAGCAAAGTAAAGAAATATTAGTTATTAAACAGTCTGCAAAGGATGATTATCAGATCAGTGGAGCTGGTGTGCTGTGATGTTGGTTGGTTTTGGTATGGTGTGGGGGAGGATCTCAAGTCATTGCAGGTCCAGGGACTGCAGGGTCTTGAACATATTGTTGTCCCCAATTTTTATACAGTGAAATGTGCCTTCACAGAATTTGAACAAAGGGAGACACTCCAGTTCATATATACTGTAGGTGTGCTCTCCTCTCAGTTGGAGAGCTGATTCTAACCACTCAAAAATGAACAGGACATAAAATTGGGATCTTTTACTGTACATCTGCTTCATTTGCCTGTGTTTATCAGTTTTAATTCTAATCACTTCTCATTGGCTTAATCTAAGGCTATAGCATTTGTTCAAAATTATTAGAAGGAAAAAGTTACACTGTAAAGTGTTATTACTGTATGTGGTATTTTCTACTGTTAACTGTTTCCGGAAACGAACGAAAAGAGAAAAGGGGGTAACCCAGACCTTTAATGTTATTTTACTTCTCAAATATGTTTTTTTTTGTTGTTTTAACTAAATGTTACATTCAAAATATTAAATGTAAAATATATATATATATATTTACTTTCTATGACATTTATTTAAATTGTATGAGTGGGGGAAACAAATTCTATAACAGTAGTTTATTGAACTTGCATTCAGATTACCATAAAGACACAATTGTTATGCTGAACTTTAACAGTAACAGTTTTAATGGTTTTTAGATTCTATTAATTTATTATATTTTTTTCATTTAATTTAAGATTAAGTTAAATTTAATTTCTTAATTTAATTTAAATTTAGTTTTTTAATTAAGCCTTGTATTGCTTACATATACAATAACTGTTTCTAAGCAGAACATACTGTATATACAGTAGGGAGGTTTTTCATCTAACCAGATAATCCAAGTCCCATTAATGTATATTAATGTATAACATGTAAACAATGTAAGACATAACATAACAGGCAGAAAAAAGGTGTAATCATTCATCAATTGACAGTATCCTCAATTACAGAGGTGGTTAGTCTCAATTTGCTTTGCAGAATATTCCAGTCATTGGCAAGACAAAATATAATAACTTTTGTTACTCTAGAAAGCAGCAATTTGACAGATGTACTACATGGCATGCAGTATGGCCATAAGGTTTGAAGACAGGAATGTGGTTTTACATTTTAATAATTAAAATCTAGCTTAAACCCATGACGCATTTGTCAGGGAAGGAGAGAAGAACAACAAATTAAAGAATAACCACAATGATTACTGTGATAAGGGGTGCCAGTGAAAAATCTTTTATTAGAAGGGTCTGACATCAGGTTTCCCAAAAACAGCTTTAGTAGCCATTCTGTAGGCAACACTTGTGAATTTAGAGGAATCCATTTGTCCTCTTTATATAAAGATAAGCAGCAAGTTACAATTACTACTGTTTTAAACTTTGCGTGACTGACAGTCCTCAGCCAAATCAGAAATCTGACCTAGCCTTCTCCTCAGAAATCAAAGCTTTTGAGGTTTTGTGCTCTATGGCTTCATTTGGAAACAGTATGTCATTCCTCAGATTTACTGAAATCAATGGGTAAGGTGAACTGGCAGAGAAAATGGAGTTATGTTTTATTTTTAACAAGAATCCTAGACTTGAGTTTGGGTGTTTGGTTTAATCTGTGCTGTAATTCCCTGGTCTGAAATTCCTGTGCTGTTAGCTCAGTCTCTCTGCGTTTGAGAGTTTTGTTCCTAGATAACGAAGCAGCGGCTGCTCTTGCTTTGCTTCATTAGATTCTGACAATACAGGAAAATTCCAGGAATTTTAGCTCACATTCTCTTACTTTCTCTCCCCTAGGAAATGTAGCGAGGCAATACCCAGCAGTAAAGGTCAGAAGAGAAAGCCTATGAGTAATGAAAGCTGGCATTATGATATGGCAAATTCAAGTTTATCTTTTAGAATAATCTGTATTTCTATGAGATTCACTTTAACTACATTTTATTGTTCTTTATGCATATGTTTTTAATGCATTTAATATTTTCTATAAATGCATTAAATATATTTGCATATAATTTTGATAGCAATTAATGTGGATTGCTCAATGGGATGGATGTAATATAATTCTGGCAATAAACCCAAATTGCAATGTGAGATTTTACAATGACTTTGATTGACTCAGTAACTAATGAGTTGACCCCACTGCACTTGTGGGATCTTAAAAAAACATAACTTTATTGTGGGATTATTCACGGTGTCAGAGAAGATCCCCAAGAAGGAAGCAGAAGCACCAGAAGTATAGTTGAATTGAACCGATCAACACATTTACT
The DNA here is from genome assembly GCF_059453375.1 of Lepisosteus platostomus. Taxonomy (NCBI): domain Eukaryota; kingdom Metazoa; phylum Chordata; class Actinopteri; order Semionotiformes; family Lepisosteidae; genus Lepisosteus; species Lepisosteus platostomus. Next base: position 49,125,777 of record NC_142619.1, read on the forward strand.
TCATATTTGTTGATTTATTTAATATCAACATATGTCTTATTCCATATGTGCTGACACCTGTGCAATTAACTGAAGAAAATTCTTCATTTCTGCCTGGATAACTCCTTGAGTGCATCTGCCATAAAATGTTTTCCTACAAAATTACAGAATACAAAGTGTTCAGCATCCAGATATTAAATAAGCTAAAAAACAGCAAAACTGTCTTATTTTTTTTCTAGCCACATTTGTCATTTTTTAATGTTTCAACTAGATTTACTAATGTTTCCTACATTTATTACTAAGTCCAGTTCCTGGACAATTACTGTCACTTTATTTTTAGGACCGTGAATCCTAATTTTACTCATTTTTATTTTGTAGCTCAGGTTACAGTTTACACCTGTTTTTTGGATTGATTGTTTTTGTGTACCTACTGTATACAGGATTGTGTAAGCATGTACAAGAATTCCAAATATACATACAGTATATGAAAAGTCATACACTTCGTGCTGAATAATTGCAATGGAATATGCTTAACATTGATCCTGCAACAGATCAATATCCATTCTCCAAATCCACTAGGCTTTTCAGGAAACAATTTGTTTATAGAATCACCACAAAAGGGTTTTTCTTGTAGAAACTTTTGACAGATTTTTCATTTCCTTTTTATAACCACCTACATTAAAAAAAGATTAGTTTTTTTTTTACGCTGTTACAAGTGCCCAAGCTGCGCAAGTGTGTGTGTGGGGCAGCATACAGTAAATTGGAAAGCGATCGCAAGGCTTGTCTGTGTAGGAGGGGAGCGTCATGCCATTTGACATAACACAGAACACTCTGCACCTTGTTATCAGCAGACTGGTACTATGAGGAATGTTAGACCAAAGAGAGCCCCGTGAGCAAAAAGATGTAAATAATGACAATTATGCTGTTACAAAATTCAGGAATGCTTTCAAGCCTTAACTTTTGACTCGAACCGTCTTACCCATTTCTACTAAAGATTTCTTTATTCAATAAACATAGTTTTTTTTTTACCTTACGCTCCTGGATATGTTCTGGTTAGGAGATAACATAAACTATGGCAAAAACTGGAAGTAAAAACACTGTTCTATTTTCTATTAATTATATAATGAAATTGCTATCTGCAATCGTAAGAAAATCTGTACAATGACTTACTATGGATTCTTTTTTTTAATTTTTCTTGGCTTAGGGAACTAAGATATCGAAATAAACAAGACAAAAATTTTGCTGGGACTGAGTACATTGTAGATATCAATAGACATTGGCATTGATATTTTCAGTACAAATTAACAATCACTGGGTATGAAATTAAAGGTTTTCATTATTTAAAATGACATTTCAGGAATGGCCGAGGAAAAAAGAAAGTGAGAGTCTCCTGGAGGAGGCGAGAGGAAGTTATTGCAACACTCTGGGACTGAAAAGCTCCGCAGAGATGGAAGATAAGTAGAGAATTTACTACAAACACTTTGGCAAAAAAAGAATAAGAAAGAAAATTATCGAATGATAAGCAAATGCAATGCCAATTGTGTAACATTAAACGAATTTGTGAATCGAAACCACATGCTCCTTTCATCTGATGGAGACAAACACTCCCCAACTCAAAATGATGCTGAAGTCACAGTCTGATTGATCTGGATTGATTCTAAGAAGTAATTAATTTGGTGGAATATAGATAAGTGAGTTGGAGTCCACTGTTGAAGGACACTGCTGAATATAATTTATTAGAAAACTGTAATTTTATAATGATTCACTATTTTTTGGAAAAGCAAAAGTTTCAGAATGACCTCAGCCTATCTGGTGAGAGATATGCTATTAACAGTTGGAGACAGAAACCCCCTGTTTATTCACAATCTGGGAGCAGTACAGGAAGGCATTATGGGAGCTTCCCGGTACACTGCTCCACAACTGTGTTTCTATAGGAGGAAACTCTGGGTGTGTACATACCAAGTGAATTTCCACTTGGTAATAATATGCACCCTACAAAATACCAAAGGCACAATACAAACCAAAAGCATTTCATTCAATATGTCATCTCTGTGTGCAAGATGAGTTGTTTTTGCTACTAGGTGATTTTTTTTGGGGAACAGCAGCAGCAATTATTGGCATTTTTCTGCATTCACAGGACAAAGCAAATTGCATTTTTAAAAAGTTAAATTTTCAAAAATTATTGATGTGCAAGAACATTACAAACAGTAAACTCCCTTCCGTGAGCAAACATTCCAAGATGCTGAACACAGGGAAGAGCCTGGCAGCCAACCCATATAAACAGGAAAACTGATGTGCTGTTGTTCTTGCATCTGTGAGAAAAGAACAGGGGTCTTACGGAAGACATGGAGACAAATGGTTTGAAACAACGATAGATAAAATTAAATTCTTCCAATAAATAAGTTAACCTGTTACATTAATTTTGGTCTTAATAATACAGCTTTCCGTATTTACTAAAACGTGTTTGAAATGAAGAAATTAATAGAAAAATTTAATTTAAAAGATGTAATTTATTTGCTTTTATTTTCAAAATAAAATATTTTAAAGTAATTGTTTATGTTGAACACACCTGTGCTGCATATTGGCTGCCATGTCCTCTCCTTAAAATCAAACAATGGATTTTGTGCACAACTTTTTTCAGTTATTTATTAAACGGAACCTATTTATTCAACTAACAGTGGTGGTTTTGCTGGAAATTTAACAACAAACTAATTGATGTGATTACAGCATGTTCCTTGCTTTTTTAAATAACAATAAAAGCATTGTTATTCAAGTATCTGTCAAGAATTTATATGATTAACTCAATGCTAATCTTATTAAACTAAACAAAACTATGTTTTCAATTTTTATTACCCTTTCCACTGCTAACTTCTTACTCTACATATAAAAAATGCTAACAGTAAGGAAGATTTAATTTACAGTGATATTGCTTAACCAGCTAATTACATTTCCTTTCAACACCTGAATCAGAACAACATCATGTATTACATATTACCACAAGTAAACACCTTTCTCATGCACACAAGTCAATTAGCTGCAGATGATACTTTTTCTGAAAACCCGACAACCAGTGCATGTACATCCCATTCTATTCTGATAGAAACTTATGAATCTACCTATATTTCACTGCGTCCTCTCCAGAGAACTCAAGAAAAAAAAATAATTTCCCCAAGTTAAACATCTTTTTGTTGTTGCTTAAATCCATGACATGCTAATATAATTCCAGTGTATGAGAATGGGTTCAAGAGCTCTCTTGCTTGGGAGTCAGATAAACATACAAGTGTTTATACAAATAGCAGGGAATGATAAGAAATCCAGTCCATCTTCTTACAGTATATACAGTGTATTGTCAAATGAATCTGTAAACATACAAATAAGAAAAAGGCTTATCAATAACAGCAGAAAGTACCTCCATAAGAAGTTCTATTGGTTCGCATGCTAAGTAGTATCCAGTATTTATTATTAAAGCTTATTTAATTCCCCCTCCTTTTCAGGTGTAGATAAATATTTCCCTTCTAATAAAATTAGGAGATTAAGTAAAAAAAAGAATGAAAGAAAAAAAGGAAAAAAATGTTTTTGTTGTACTGTGCTTGGTCTTCTTTCACGTTTTATTTAAAAATAAACCATATACCTCAAATCAATCCACCTTTTCTGAACTTAAGTAAAATATATCTGTTGTCTAGATTTCTTTCAAATTTCTTTCAAATTTCCTGTATAAATCATAACATTGAAAGCAAAATACAACATAAGAAACTGCTAATAACATTTTTTAAAAAATATATCTTGACAACAATTATAATCTGAATAAATTAGTTTGTTAAAGAAATACGTATGAATACACAAAACAACTCATACAATACCCACAATCATTCATGTGATTTTACATGAATGATTGTGGGTGTTGTATGTGTTGTACATGTGTTTTTAATCAAAATCATGTATTTAGTACTCAGTATTAAAAAGATTAAGTTGTAAGAGGATACACTTCTCTTAGATCTCAGTAGACATGCAGCCCAACCCTTTTAAGACTAAGGAAGGCAAGTTCCTTCCTCTGGGTCTATTTTGTTTTAGTTTTCACAAACTCCACCTTTGTATTTTTTATTTCCTTGCAAGCAGCCATGATTGTAGATTTGTATCCTTACCTGACTGCCATTTGTGTAGTGTTATATGGCCCAACCTATCCAAAAATGATATTAGTGTTCATGGTTACCCTTGGTTTTTAGGAGTTTGCAGGCGTGAGTCCTGTTTTAGGGCTTTGGGCCTGATGTAAGGATATAGTGTGGCTTTGTGGGCTCAAATTCCATCTGTCATAGAACATATTTTCTACTTTCTTAACTCAATATCATTTTTGGTGCAAAAAAACATTTTAAAATATACTCTGAAGGAATAAAGGTATTTATAGGGGCAACTGGTGGAGGGAGCTGTCAGGGTTGTGAGGCAGAGGGCTGGCGAGTGGTCTGAGGCACTGTGGTGTTGTCAGCACCCACACATTTTAACCGTTCAGTTTAAAAGCTTTTTTTGCCAATTTAATCTTTACATACAATGTAAAGCTGACACAGTAAAAGAAATTGAACATTTATTTGACAGAGGCTTCTCTCAGGCTGAAGATGCAGAAAATGAGGCAGGCTTTGTCGTGCCTGTAGGAAATCCCAAGATTACTCACAGTGTTGCAAAAGTTGCATAAAACTATTGCAAAGTAATTTATAACTATGTTGTGTTCCACATACATTTTCCATGTGACTTTTAATTTGTGTTATATGTAGGTTTTTGACATAAAAATTGTAAATAAAGCTATCAATTGTTTTGATTTACGACTTTATCCTTTTAACTGTGTGTGTCAGCCTGAGTGTGTGCCAGTACCAAAGGCTTTCCTCATCCTCCCTTTACACGCTATGTTCCAACAAGACTCTCTGCACCCCTGTTACTCCCTGATTCCTTAGCCCTTATCTTTTTAAATTGTTGTTTTTTTTTTATAAATCTCTGCCAAAATCAGGTGGAAATTTCTATCCAGAGATAGGATATGAACTGACATGGGCTTAAGTTCAATAGTCCTGATGCCCGACATCTCTGGCACTCAGACACAACTCACACACACTCACACACAACTATTATGGAGGGCCTGAAAATGACAAACATGGGCATTAGGAAGAAAATAAATACAAATGTAGTGGCCCTAAAAACTACAATCATGGACAGACAATAGACCACTTTAACATAATAATAATAATAATAATAATAATAATAAAAACAACAACAACAATTACTTCCACTTATATAGTTCTTTTCTGGACACTCCTCAAAGCGCTTTACAGGTAATGAGGACTCCCCTCCACCACCACCAATGTGCAGCATCCTCCTTGATGATGTGATGGCAGCCATAGTAATGAAGCCAATTCATAGATGGGGATTATTAGGAGGATTATGAGGATTATAATTGGTAAAGGCAAATGGGAAATATGGCCAGGACACTGGGGTAACACCCCTACTCTTTTCGAGAAACACCCTGGGATTGCTAATTAGTCAGAGTCAGGACCTCGATTTTAAATCTCATCTCAAGAATGGAATGTTTTTTGCAGTATAGTGTCCCCACCACTATACTGGGGCATTAGAACCCGCACAGACCACAGGGTGAGCACCCCTTGTTGGCCCCACTAACACCTCTTCCAGCAGCAACCTTAGGTTTTCCCAGGAGGTCTCCCATCCAGGTACTGACCAGGCTCACACCTGCTGAGCTTCAGTGGGTAGCCAGCCAAGAGTTGCAGGGTGATATGGCTGCTGGCCATATCAATAAAACCAGAATCTAAATAAATTAATGAAAAAACATTTTTTTCATTCTTCCTTAGAAGAATTAAGCTGGCTAGTTTTCCTTGTAAAAAGATGAAGTGAATCAGTAGAATGGTGTGATGATTTGCTTTATAATACATAAAAAATCATGTTCTTTGAACTGCATATCAGTTGATTTGATCAGAGCCTTCAATAAGGGAGTGACTTTACTCTTGTGCAGTAGAAGAAACAGGAAAAACTGTATCCCTCTTTAAGCAGAAAAGACAACTGTTAGCTGAACTACTACATAGACTCTGTACGGCCGCTTTACTGTACAGTATGTTTCATGTTTATATTTATGTAGGCAGGAGAAGCCCCCTTTTAGACACTCCAGCAGTCTGTCAGCACACTAATGTACCATGGAAGTTGCTGACAGTGGAGTCTGAGGCTGTGAAATCAATATCCCGTAAGTGGATGTCTTTTAGCCCTGAGCATCTGTCCTGGTAACTTTAGCCTGTCCCTGGGCAATGCGGCTTTTTACCTGGGCAAAAAATGGTGCAATCCTGTTTTTCTAAGTGTTAGAGAGCAAAGTACATGCGGCTTATTATTCTTTCTGATGTAATGCTGTCATATATGGTAGGTACTGTATGTAGTTGTGTTAGGCAACTGCCTCTCATGACTCTATTCACCACCCTCTCTTGTCTTTGAAATGATGCATGACATTCACAGTACTGATTCCTCTTGAGTCTGGGCAGGACACTCCTTCACATTGTTATTCTTTTGCCACATTCTTCAGAATGCAGCTGAGGCCAAACTTGCATGGATAGAAACTCCCTGATGCACTCCTTTATTTTAGTACAATCCTACCCCCAATCCTGAAGAAAAACTACAGTACCTTTGGCATCTCTGATTACAGTACCTTTATACAGCCTTTAGAGAATAGGATCTGCATGACAACATGGCATCAGTACAGAGTACGTCCTGCTTATGACCAATAATTAAAATACTATAGATCCTTTGAAATGTACTGTTGTTCATTTAATGAACAGACTTTTTTGTGTGATTTCCGAACAGTATTTATTGTCTTTTCCTTAACGTTTCCTCAGTAAAATGCACTTTTTGAAAGAATGTGTAACCTCACACCAGACACAATATTTCTTTGATAATCACCCTTGAGTCATTTCATTAATTTGTCATGTTATAAACACACAGGTCTGATAGTGAAGTGGAAGCAAAATTATGATCATTTTAGCTAAAATAAAATAAAATAAAAAATAATTGAATAATTAGAATAATTGCTATAATTTCTTTTTTTCAATGTCTTCATTGTAAGGACCTGCAGGAGGGATTCACAAAAGCTCCTCTCTTTCACACACAAAGATATCTGAAAAGACAGTTGTAATGAAATTATCAATATTTTGCCTTTGCTGATGATGTTTTCCTAGGTGCCTCGAGAGAATATGCTTCCTCTTTAGCAATAAACTCTTGGTGCAGTTATATTTATTTCATATGGCCTGTACAACATAAGTAGATAATCAATTCATTAACCTCTCTGATAAGGACATCTGCCTCTGTTGTAGTTTTGGCAGCAAAGGTTGACAAATCCTCTCCTCAGATGAAATTTGATAATAAGATGCCTAACATGCATACTTCATGAGCCCCTGCATAGCTGATTATGCAATTTACCTCATTACCACATGCAAATTCTATTCATCAAGTCTGTTCCAGGAGGTATATGAGAAACAGAATGTAATGCCAGCTTCTGAACAAGCATTACATCAGCAACTGATGTGGTGCGCAAACAGATTCTAAAAACGAAGGACTTATGATAGCATCTAGACCATGAGGTTGTCACTGTAGTAAGTCAGCTACTGTATTTGCAATCACTAATTGAAAGATTTTTAAAATTATTTTTCTATGTCGAATGCCTTTTTACCATATGAAGGAGATTATTACACTGCATGCAAAATGTAAATCTGTCTCCTTAAATGTGGGCCTTTTTTCAGTCTCATCTAATGAAAACAAGTGATAAATGTAACTCTGTTTGATAAAGCATCTTAAAAATTGATGTTACCAAATCCTATTCAGTTCAAATTCTATAGTACATTTAACATTATTGGATAATTAGACTGACATGCACTCAGAAGGTAAAGAACCAAAAACTGTACAGGTGCAGTATACTTTCTTTTGGTTAGATAAACTGATCACCTTACTCTAATAAGGCTAAGCAGGCATAATTAGTATGGTATGTTTCTTCACTCAGGATAGCCACTGGGATTTTCCATGGGATGTGTGGAATGTGTTTTCATCATCATCTATCATGATAACTCCACCGCACCTCGTTTATATTCTAGTTATGCGGTGGTAATCTAGAGGTCTAAGGTCTTCCTCTAGTTCTGACAGCAAAATGTATTTTATTACTCTACCTAAAAAGAGAGACTTTTATCTGAGCTGTATTACTAAAGACTAAACAACTGGAGCCAAAATCTTCAATTTCCAACAACAAAAAACACGTAAAGTATGATCTGACATTTTCACACTATCAAGAAAATGAAAAGAATAACACTCTTTGCTCTAATAGTCTGCCAAATCAAGCCCATGCTAGGAAAAAGAGGTTACCCATCACTCAGAAACTCAGAAAAAAGCTTTTTCTCTCCATGTTAGGCACAGGGGAGTTATTGGCAGAGTGAGTGCAAACACTAAAAGAGGGATCAGATTTTCATATTGTGTCATATTAAGACAACGTCACCTGCTAAAAAGAGAAAACCATAATTTGTAGGAACATAGTTAACTCTAGGAAGAATTATTAAGAAAGTAAAAACCCAATCTATAAATATTAAATGCGATATGATGATTTAAGTGTTTATGTTGACACATCATATACAGTACGTCTTCTACAAAATGTGTGGAACCAACAGTAAAAGCAAACAATGTTGAAATATACACAGTAGTTAAAAGCAAAAAAATTAAATCAAGGGATTTTATGCTAAAATTGTACAATGCACTAGTCAGACATCATTTAAAACACTATGTACAGTTTTGGAGGCCAGGTTAAAAATATATGCCTGCTCTGCATTCAGTTCGGTGAGGAGCAACCAATTACATTTCTAGGCTTGAGCAAATGCCCTACACTGACAGACTAAAAGAGCTAAACTTTGTTTGTCTCCATCAGAAAAGATTATGAAGAGACCTGATCAAAATCCTCAAAGGCTTTGCCAAAATTAACTAAGGGATTATTTTCAGTAGAGAACAGTGAAACTCAGACCAGAAGTCACAAATAGAAACTATGTGGAGGCATTTCTAAGAGTTGGGGGAGTTTAGAACAGACTCCCTAGTCATTTTGTGGATGCCAAAATCCTGGCTTCTTTCCAGAAATGTCTCGATGAGGTCTTCAGATTACTTAGCTACTTACTTCCAAATAGGTTAGATGGGCCAATGGTCTTTTCCCATTTGCAACCTTTCTTAAATTCCTAAAAACAAAATTGTTCTGAATAATGATGATTCATTGTTTTAAAGATTTGTTTCTAAATGCATCTCAAAATAGACAATGTATTAAAAGGAAAGATTTTAATTTGGTGCTTCATCTGATTATGGACAAATCAGTGGAAACTTGTAAAAAAAAGGGCAAGTACTGTGTCAAACGTAGGCACACAGGAATTGGGTTTTGCAGAAATAATGCAAGCACTCTAACAGAAAAGGAAAATTCTTTTTATTTTCTTTTTCATAGAATGTATTCTCGAATTGATTTCCTTATATCAAAATCACTTTCTCTGAATGTAACAGTATCTTGCTTCTACGTTGTCTGATCATTACCCTCTTAAATTATTTTGGAAACAAAAATCACTAACAAAAATATTAAATGGTGTTCTAGACAGTATCTTTTTAAAAAATCCTGGATTTATTGAAGAATATATTGATCTTGTTTTAGAAAGGAATAAGGACTCTGCTTCACCTGAAGCAGTTTGGGAAGCTTTAAAATCCTACTTAAGAGGGATTTGGGGCTAATAGACAAAAAGAATAAAGAATTTGCATTTGGATTTAATAATTTGGGAGAAGAAATGAATGAATTGGAGCAATAGCATGCTGGTGCGAATAACAGGGCTTTGTTTAATATTTTAATGCAGGAAAGAATTGAATACTGAAATTTAATTATGCATTGTGCAGATATGTAACAAAATATCATTATTATGAATATGGGGAAAAACTGGAATACTAGAGGGAATTGTATATGATCCAGTTGAAATCAATGCATATTTTGAAAAGTAAACATCCAACTAGATCAAAACAACAGCATGCTTTCATGTATACAAAAACTGTATACACCAAAAATATGACAAGGTTTCAAAATATATTTAAAAGAATTACAATCACCTAGATTAACTAGTGATTTTAAATGAAACTTGATAAAATGGTAACAAAAACAGAAAGGCAACTGATGGCAATGAGAAACTGTAGACAGGAAATTCACCTGGTCCAGATGGTTTTCCTGTGAAGTATTTTTAAGACCTTATGGAATAAATTAATTGAGGCTTTGACTGATATGTATATTGATTCCGTGCAGAAGGCACAATTACCTCATACATACAGCTATAATCAATGTCTTTTAAAAACCAGGAAAACATAACAAGTTTATGTTTGATCTTACAGACCCTTGCCTCCTCTAAATGTTAAAATCCTTTAACAATTGTTTGCTTTAAGGTTGAAGCCAGTTATATATAATCAATCTGAAAGTGGTATGATGGAATGTAAGTTGTCCCTTATGCAGGTGACTTCTTGTTATATATAAGTAACCCAGATAGATCTGTTTTAATTTTGTGAAGAATGTAATAAGTTCTTGGTAAAAGGTAAACTGCTGACTAACTGCTTTATGAGATAATTCATTGATTTCTTTTAGATGGTATAACGCTTAAATGACTGGAGAATGGTACCACTGAATTAGGTGATTTATGTTGTGAGGATACTTTATTATGTTTATAAAAAAGGAAATTTAATATACCTGATAATCATTTTTTAAAATATTTGAAGATACAAAACTTGATTACATTAAAATTAAAAAAGGGATTTTCCATTGTTACACAAAAAATAATTAAGAAAGCAGTCCAAAGTATTTACTCCCTTAAAGGTTTTGTCTCTAAATTGTATAATATGTTTAATTCAGAAAAGCGATGTGTTTTTTTTTAAAAAGAGGTAAAATGGGAAAAAAAGATTTGCAATGTGAGTATTCAGTGGAAGAATTGCAGAGACTATTATGGAATTAAAAAAAAATAACTAGTACTACACATAGATTGATAAAGAGTGATGCAATTTAAAGTACTTTATTGTATATGTAATGCTATTTCGAAAGGGTCAATTTAAAGCTAATTTTGCAATTTAAGCTAATGTTGCGAATCAGAAAATACCCATATAATGAATATGTTTTGGAATTTTAAAAATTAAAAAAAAGCTTTTGGGAAATGCATATTTGAATTATTATCAATAATTTTGAAAATGAAGGTAAAAAGATTATACTTACAGGAATGACTGCAGCTAAGATATGTACATACCATATTGTAACGCCCTCGCCCGGTGTTGAGGAGGAAGCGCACCTAGGCGCTCATAGTACCGCGGAGCAGGCTGGGAGTTGTAGCCGGGGAGAGTCTGAGGGTCAGCACGATGACCAGCAGCTGACCATGCATATGTAAATAGTGTCATAGTAGTTTTAGTAAACTGTGTAGCCTTATGTGTACAGCCTGTTGTTAAGTAATTACCACCCTAACCATATGTACGTGTTCCTTCAGTTCCCTCGTGTGTGTAGAGCTGGTGCTTAGCTTTGTATGGTTTCGATAAAAGAATAAAGCAGTCGCTTCGCGTTTATTTATTGGGTCTCCACCGGTTCTTTGAACTGAAGGAACTTGAATACGCTAAAATATACTTAAATGTTAGAAAACAGATAATTTACTTTCTGTTATATTGTACACCACAAAACATTATGTATAATGTAAAGGGACAAACTACCAAATTTGAAAAACATATGGAGGCCAATTGTGACCAGCATCTTTATGATTGAAAAGATTGAAAAGAAGGTGTATGAATTTAATTAATCAACTTATCTTACTTATCTCTTTTAAAGTTTGTATACATTGTAGAATCATTTATTACATGATATTAGAAAGCCTACTTTTACTTTTTACTTTTTGTGTCGAGATTTGTTACATGTACTTTGTAAGTGATGACTTTGTAAACCTATTCCTTTTTTAGATTTATATACATTGACCAACTAGTTGAACTACGTATGGATTGTCTGTCTGTGCAAGCAATGGAAATGTTTCGGGAGAGGAGAATGCTAGTGTATATTTGAAAATGTAAAAGAAAAACTCAAAAGTAAAAATAATGAATGTTCGTCAAGAATTTAAGCAGTCATTTTCATGGATTTAAATTACATTAATTTAAATAAATGCATTTATGGTGATATGTACAGTATGTCACTTGTGATGTCATGACAACTTGTAAGTTTACCATGCGTAGCTAAGAAGCTGGTGTGGAATAAGACTACAAGACTAATGGGGTGTAATGTTCCTGAAAGTGATGAAAGATAAGTTGTTTACAGTATTGCACACAAAAAGCAAATTACATTTTGTTTAGGCAACACCAGTTAAAAAAAAAAAGTAATTTAAATTAAGTCTAGTTTAATAATATGAGGAATTTAATGCAGGATTAAATGAGGATTAAATTACATGGGAGACGTTTGTGGAGAAAGAGAAACTGTATTAGTGCGGACATGAATTTCCCCAACAGATAGCTATGATAGCTAGAAAACCTAAAGGATAGAATAGATATTATAGCTTCAGAATAGATATTATAGCTAGAAGACCTAAAGCAGAATTCGCCAAGACAGAAGTGGCTAATGACTCTTTAAACCTAGTTTGTCACATCACCCCCAATGGAATTTGTATTGATCTAGTCTTCTCAAACCATGAACATAAATGGGGAAGGAAGAGAAAAGAAAGATGAGAGGATCGCTTGGGAATTGTGACTACAACAGTAACAGTATGCTTTGATTAATTTTTAAATGTCTCCAGGTATATTCTGAAATCAAGGTCTATAATTTCAGACAAGCTTAAGATGTATAGTTTACAGTCAATGAGTTTGCGGTCTGACACAAAAAAACAACAGAGGATTAACATTAATTGGAAAGCATCACTTTACAGCAAGTTTCTATAGGACAATGTTTAATAGTTTATATATGAAAATACAGACATTAGACATACTGTAGATATAAAATATGACTTTGGTCAGAACCACCAAATCATGAGAGCTGTCACTATTACATGCACTGACATAATATACTAAAAGCATTTAAATTTTTTTTTAATACCCTGTCAAAGAAAATGGTATGAAAAGATAAATATATGCACATTTGAAAAAGCTGTGATTTAATATGCTCATGGTGGTCATTTTTATTCATGTAGTAACCTTAGCTTGACAGTATTGACAGAGGACATACTGTACGTATATGTACTTATACTGTATGTCTAGTACATTGCAAATAAATTCTTACCCCTGCACAGTTTTTATATTTTGTTGTAAAAATAGAGTCATGCACTTTGTGTTCTATACACAACCTAATCCACATATTCAAAGCAACAAACACAAACAACGAAGTCAATTTAGGGAACTTTTACAGGATCAACAAACAGAAGATCCAGTGGCAAAAGTGGAAATTGTGCTTATGGTCAATCAGGACAGAAAAAAATTGACTACTGTATTAAAAAATTATGGTAAGAGAATGGAACTCCTTACCTGTGCTGTTGTGACTCTTTGTGATCCTTTAATAAAAGCAGGATGGACATATTCCTTGTAAATAATTTACAGAAACGTTTCTTATTTTCTCATCTTTATAGTTAAATTATTTCTGATTAGAACAGGTCAACAAAGAGGAACATGAGTGCAATGGCAGTTCCTTCAAAGGATTTCAATAACCATAAAAGATCTATCCAAATGGAAGAACACACCTTTATTCTTCATGTCTATTTCTCCCTTAGTAAGCTCTAATTCAGGTAATGTATTGAACAACATATCCTATACTTGCCTTAGGAATAGAGGGCTACATATGCTACAGGAGATGTTGAGGCCGGGCAGGATTAAGTAAACATGATAAAGTGTTTAAATTAAGCATTATACTGTTACAAATATAGTTACTAAAATAGATAATTACAGAAATACCTGAGCAGGACAATCGGTAAATAAAATAAATAATCATAACCCCCAAAACTGAAAAGTTGATGCCAAGATTATACCTGAGGAGGCAGTATAATTAGAAGCACCCGAGATCTTTGTTCTCTAGCACAGCCTTGTTGAAAAGAGTAATAATTCAGACACACTGGATTTAAACAAATATGTATAATACTAAAAGTACTGAAACATGCTTAAACATAAATATGAAGAATACTAAACAACACACAACACGACATAAAACATACAAGTCACTCTATTTACAAAAAAAGGCATCTCAGAGACCTACTGTAGGTCCTGACCAACTGGAAGAAAACCCAGCCTCCCATTCGGAGGATCTGTTCCTATCTCCCTGTTCTAAAAATGTTTCCAATAACCTTCCAGGAGAGACCATTATTAACCTAAGGATTCCTTATATAGGAATTCAGACTTTCCTACTAACAACAGCCAGACACGCTCTCTTAACAAGGTTCAAATACTTTAACTAGAATCTGGTCCTTAATGCTGCTCTGATCTCCATTTGTCTCTCTTTTCTGTGTTCTGTGTGCCTTCTCTTCTCTACCTGTCTTTTTACCTTGTTTTGCTGGAGTGTTGATGACTCTTAATAATTAACTAAGAATTGAATTAACCAAATATTCCTTTTGATCAATGTGTCTCAGATGCCTTACAGCTCAGAAAACTCCTTAGTTCTTACTTCTTGCATTGAGAACAGCAATGCTGACAATAGCCAGGTGTTGACCATTGTCTCTAAATTCTTATGACACCTCAGCAGCCACTTCCAGTAACTAAACCTTTATTACGATGAGTATTAGAGCTTTGGAACCAACCTCAGTAAATTTGTAAAAATGAAGCAAATTAAGTTTCTTGCATAATTCATGACAAAAGCTAAACAGTCTCTTTATACAATTACTAACTGAAAAATAACAGTTGCCAAATTAATAAACATGCATGTTTAAAATAAAAACACACTTTATAAACATTGTTTGCCATTATTCTAATTCCTCTGTGGGGTATTTCAATAGTAGGTGACATGTGCAGTCTGGCAACAGTTACTGTACATTTTGAATGGATGACAAGTCCCAGTTTGACCCATCTGCTTCAAATTCAGAAGGGATTTCCTTTGCAGGAGGTAGTGGCTAGCTACTACATCTGCAGGTGTCTAAAGAATACACAAAGCACCACATCAGGAAAGTATGCATTTCTAATGTGTTTTTCAACAATTCTTTTAAGTAATAGCAAGTTTTACAATCTTTGTGTGGCTTGGAGGAACAGTAATGCATTCAGGAAGCAAGGTAGATTTCAACTCTAAACCTTGAGGGCAAAATGTAATGCAATAGGATGGTGGAAGGTGAATAAATTATTTCCTACAGTATTTGCTTTAATAAAGTATGATGTATCTCTGAGGGAAAATGTGTTTTCTCTCTGAATCATAGCTTTGTTTGATAACTTTTCACAAACATTTGACTTCAAAGCTGCCACATTCAGTACAATCGATTAAAACGTTAAAATCAGTCATAAGACTACATTTTGCGAATTAGCACAAATGCTGAGCTTGAAAACAAAACATTATGAAAATATGTTTTACAGTATTGTGTTTCATTCAGTAGGTGTAAAGGGCTGCAGTAGGCCAATGTTTTTTTTCATTATTTTTATTTAAATAAAGCATTGCAGTAAAATAGGACATATGGAAAAGTATTAAAATAACAAGACCTCTTAATTTTATCTAGTGCCTTTCATAAATATGTATGTGAATACACTTTATATTAAAGAATTACTCAAAAACAAAAAAACCTACAGCTTTAATACATTATATATATAAAAAAAAACATTAGAAACTAATGAGAAGAGAAAGCTGTCCAGCAAAGTTGTAAAAATGGAAGAAACTGTCAATCTGTCAGAAATACCAGGTGACCGAGTGAACGATTTAGTGCTGCTATCTGTCAGTTCCTGGGCTTGGCTCCAGCCTGGGAAGACTGTCTCTGAGGGGTCTGTATGTTCTCCCTGTGTTTGTGTGGGCTTGTGCTGGATGTGCCAGTTTCCTCCCATCTCCCAAATATATGCAGCCTAGATCTGATTGGCTGTTTTAAATTATTCCTTTCTAGGATGGGGGGTTCAAAGGAATTCTCTACTGAAGGAAATTGTTCCAAGTGTGTACAGTGCTGCCTAAGGTGTTAGAAAGTAATAGCCCCAAGCACAGTTGGCCCAGTGACCACCCTCTGGTTTTTATGATTTACAGCCTGTTAATGTATTGTCTATTAACCTCCTTTACGCACAAGGGGAATGTGATTATTTCCAGTATACAAACTCTAATGAGTGATGAAATGTTCAAAGATTTCTGAGGTTTTGTCCTATTGAGGACTGAAGGCCTGATGACTGAGGCAGTTTATGACTCATAATTGTTGTTTAGTAGCCGTAGGATTCATAGGGGTCTCTTCAGCAGGGAAGGAATGTCTGATGTCCTGTACTTTAATTCTCCAAAGAGCAGGTGATCGGCAGGAGCTGGGGTTTCCAAACTTTAATTACAATCCCTGTTAGCTTCAAAAGACATTCAGTATCTTCAAAAGATATTTGATAAATGACTTTGTCATATATGAAGCAGAGCTAAGATAAGTAAACTAGATCTATTTTGCATTGCATATTTTTTATTTTATTTTGCTACCGAATTTGAAGAAACAAGCAATTATTTTTGTTATTAAGCCTAATAAATCCATGTATCTGTCCATCCTTCCATTTTTGATCTTCTTCTTCCAAATCAGGGACATGAGGGAGCTAGGGGCCTATCCCAGCAAGCAACAGATGCAAGGCAGTATGCACCCTGGATGACATACGAGTGTATCGCAGGGCAGACACAAACACACAGTCACACCAGGGCCAACTTTCCTAGTAGCCAGTTAACCTATCAGCATATCTTTGGACTGTGGGATGAATCTGGAGAACCCAGAGGAACCCCACACAAATTTGGGGGGAACACAAACTCCTTGCAGGTAGAACCCCAAGTAATAATAATAATAATAATAATAATAATAATTGCTTACTTATATGGAGCTTTTTTGGACACTCCACTCAAAGTGCTTTACAGGTAATGGGGACTCCTCTCCACCACCACCAATGTGCAGCATCCACCTGCATGATGCGACAGCAGCCAAAGTGCGCCAGAACACTCGCCACACATCAGCTAGTAGTGGGGAGGAGAGCAGAGTGATGAAGCCAATTCATAGATTGGGATTAATAGGAGGCCATGATTGGTAAGGGCCAATGGGAAATTTGGCCAGGACCCCAGGGTTACACCCCTACTCTTTTTGAGAAATGGCCTGGGATTTTTAATGACCACAGAGAGTCAGGATCTCGGTTTTACTTCTCATCCAAAGGACGGCTCCTGTTTACAGTCTAGTGTCCCCGTCACTATACTGGGGCATTAGGACCCATCTGGACTGCAGGGTGAGCACCCCCTGCTGGCTCCACTAACACCACTTCCAGCAGCAACCTTAGTTTTTCCCAGGAGGTCTCCCATCCAGGTACTGACCAGGCTCACACCTCCTGAGCTTCAGTGGGCTGCCAGTTGTGAGTTGGGTTGCCATGGCTGCTGAGTATCGAATCCAGGGCCTCAGAGCCACTGTGTGATAACCACTGTGACATTACGTGTACTCACAAAATAAACAATCCTACTTATTTTCATTCAATGTGAGCATTAATACTATAGTACAATATTGCAATTTCAACAGTGATATTTTTCCTACACAACAAAATAATTACAATTATCTGTAGAATGGACCCCCAAAAAAAATCAATGCAGAACCCAGTGGTATTATTTGAACATGATGAGTAAAAAATAGTTTGAACTCAGATAAAATTATTCGTAGCTCAGAAGGCACATCCACTACAGTATGCAACTATATAACGAAGCTTATAATTGTGGCTTGTATTTTAAGTAGTGAAGTGGATGGCAGAATGGAATATATGCTTTTTTAGAGCATTCCTGCTTAAAGATTTCAACTTTGGACAGTTGAAATCAGCCTCATTCAGGATGGTGTACTTTTCCAATCATGTGAAGAATTGCTGATAAAAATATTCTGACGTATCAATGTCCTAATGCACTTTTCTGCTATTCTTGGGTAGGACAGGACTAATACTAAACAGCTCTAATAATGTAGTGCCACCTAGTGTTAATCAATCCCCAGTGCCATTCAGATACCCATGATCCCATTCTCTGTGTACTCTGTAAATTTCAAGTGCATGAAAAGTTACAGTTATACTATTACCTGAGGTATTTGAAAAACATTTTATAACCGTATATATTTAAATTCTAGATTCAAATATCACAATATTTCATGTCTTACATGTTCCACAACAGTACATGTTTTGAATACTAGAGCTGATGAACAGTGCAAAGAAAATTGAAAACACTCAATGCCAAAATATCAATGCTGAAGGAACAATCACTGGAAATGTTATTGTAGCAAAACAATGATTCTTTTCATTTTCCTCTGGAAAGAAAAATGGTAGTGTGTGATGCCACATACTCTCTCCTTCATTCCCCCATACTGTACATCTGAAGAAAGATACACAGCTGAAACATTTTTGTTCTCTTTTTATTCTTCAGGTTGGAGTTTACCTCTGCTTGTCCCTTTGCAGCTGGCAAACTAATGCAGCTCCCCACTCTTGAGATTAATGTTAAAAGCATTCTCCAGGAGCTAGGTCAAATCCGATATCTTCTCAAAAGCATCTGAAATAATGCATTTTATTCATCATTTTATTTATTTACCTTCATATTGCCAAGACATCATCACAGAATACAACCTGAAGGTGTGCTAAGACTATGAAAGATCATAGTATTCAAAGAAGTGTCAGATTCAATCATAAATCAAAACAGTGTTTCTGTCAGTTTTACTGCCTGTTGTGCATCAGGAATATTTCTTGTAATCATGTTCCACAGAAAACTCTTTCAAATTACTGAGAATACAAGCTATTGAACTGGACACGTTCAGTGTAAACGATTGACATGGATCCCAAAACTTAAACCACTGAAAAAAGAATAACGGCTTCTTTATAATAAATGTTCTACTATTCTTCTTCAAATTGTTATAGATAATTAAAATAAATAGCTGCCAATAGTGGGTGCAGCCTAGCTGGTTTGTCTGCCCTATACTGTCACGACCACCAGCCAACAGAGATCAACGCGTAAGCAAGCTAATCAGTACCAGCAGCGGATTACTATTGACAAGCGCCGCCGCACGAGTTAACACACCTGCAATTGCTCTACCGTGCGGTACGCCGGGTTATTTACAGTATACCATTCTAATCTACTTTCCGTTGCTCGGTATTGAGTTAATTTCTTGTTGCTCTGCCTAGCGTTTTTTACTCTTTTGCCTTCCTGGAATTCTGTCTACCCTTTTGCTTTCGGACTTCGGATCTCATCTCGCCCCTTGGATTGTTTGCTATCTGTGCCTATTTCGGATTTGACCCTGCAGCTCTCTTTTCGACCACGATTCTGTTTCACATTTTAGATTGTTCGCCACCAGTGCCTTTACCGGATCTCGACCTACCTTCGCCTTCGGACTACGACTCAGCTCCTGGTTTTGCTCTGTACGCTTACTTACCTCCCTACGACTACTGTATCTGCATCGGATCCTTTTCACCTCAACAGAGCAGCGTTACATATACTATACACAGAATTACATTTTTCCAGCCTTGCAATTTAATTTAAGGGTTATTTGCAAGACTTTGCCAAGGTGTGTTTCTTGTATACTGTTTCAAATAGAAAATAAAACAAGGCTAACAAAGTTTTACATCAATTCCTTATTGTCCACATACATCATGTTACTTACACTTTAAATAGTAAATAGCAATGATGTTCATTGGGATAACCCAAGAGTGAGCTCAAGTCATGGGATTTCATAAAAAAACTGATGCTCAATGTTTAGTATTTGAGTTGTGTTACAATTGTCAATATGAGTTGATTAAGATGCAGTGAATATAATTAGCCATTCAAAAAGACATACTTTTAATCAATGCGAACACAGTAGAACGGTACAACCCTGCATCTGTAATGAAGATTGTCTGGTTGGTATTGGCATGATTGAAGGTAACCTGTCTGCCAGAGGAATTGGCCTAGTGAATGTGATATTCTGTTTTTTGAAATAGTCTATAAACCAAGTAATTGGCTTTTCGAGGGGCATTTTGGAAAGCAGAGATACTGTCCCTGGGCCATCACACTCATCTGATCTATACAGTTCTGAGAAAAGTATGTGAATAAGTTGGTCTGTATTTATGTACATTTTAGACCGAAAGCATAATTATATCTTCTTTTCAGCCTTTGTACAAGATGAAGATTAAACCTGACTACATACAGTATATAATACAACACAAAATACATATTTGTATGATTTCATTAAAAAAAATAATGTAATAGTAAATGTTCTCTATGAGAATACGTATGTGAACCTGTGATTCAGAAAATGATTGCAACTTTTTGAGCAGCAATGACTTTATCAAAGCTTTATCCTATAACTATTCACATAGCTCTCGCATCAGCTTTCAGAATTTTTTCTCCCTTTCTTCTTGATAGAACTGATTCAAGCTGGTGACATTTGAGTGGTGCCTTGCTAACTTCAGGTTCTGCAAAAACATTTGAATGGGATTTAGGTTCAGATTTTGACTAGGCTAATCCAAAAAGCAGACTTTCTTCTTCTTCAGCCAATTACTATAATACCATAATTATATTAGGGGTTCACAAGCTTTTTTTAGGTTCTGTATATGTAATTGTTCTCAGAATTGTCTACATTGTCTACAGCACAAGAAATGTCAGGAGGAAATAACCCACGCATCAGCAGAATGACTGCAGCTCATTATCTGCATAAAATAATTTGCATTCTTAGTAGCTATGTAATGATAACAGCTGATAGACAAAATCACCATCCTGGGTGAGACTGAGAAGATCTGAATTGTTGACAGTAGAAGAGTGTTTTATTCGCTGATGAATGCTGCTTTGCTCTTGACAAACTTAGTGGAAAACAGTGTATCTATAGATATTATGTTGAGATTGTTGTATTTTCAGTGTCAACCACTAGAGTGGTGGAAGTGAGACAATGAGGGGAGGAATCTCATTTAACACAAGAACGGCTTAGGTGTTGTCACGTAGCAGTTCCTTCCGGGCCCTATGCGGACGACGCGATCCAGAATAGTGAAGATACACGAGGGAAAAAGTCATGCAGGAAAGGGTCAGGATAGAGGGGGGCGTGTCCAAGGTGAACTGGTGTACTGGGAAAGTGAGTCCGGGCGAACAAACAAAGCCGAAGTCCAAACGGGGAATCCAAATGGGAGAGAAGAGTCCAAAGCCAGGAGATCCATCCAGGGGTTAAAACCATGAGCCGGGTCGGGACCGGTGGGGCAGGGGATCAGGAACAGAAAGTTAAAACCATAACGGAGCCAGATGCAGCAGGACCCCGGACTCTCACGATGCGGAAATCAATGAAGAACCAGGAGTGAGGTCCGAGTCTGGCTTTTAAGGGGGAGCGGGAATAGGGAACAGGTGCAGACAATGGGAGGGAACAAGGAAGGGCTGGAGCGCCCTTAAGGGGTTAGCGATCGTAACAGGTGTAGATTGAGGGCAAGCTGTACAGTGATATATTCACTCAAACTATGATTGCCTTTCCTGCAATACAATCTCAAAGTGTCGGTTCTCCAGCATGGCCATGCAAGACCATGCAGTGGTAGGATTACAGTGGCACAACGTCAAGAAAAGCATGACGAGGTCTTTTCATGCTCAGTGTCTACTCCTGACCTCAGTTCAACTGAAAATCTGTGAGACAAACTCAGCAGTTTCATCAAAAGAAGGCAACTACCTGAACGTGTACCCTTTGCACAGGAGGAGTTTCAGAATGTCCTACAGCAGTCTGTCCAGTCCCTTATCAGGCCTGTGCTGCCAGAATTGTGTTAATGCACAGGGAGGTCGTACACCATGCTATTCTTGTCACACTTCATACTGAAACATTTCATGGTTATTTGATCTATATTTCTGGTTACTTACCAGTAAATCAGTGAAACAAGGCTGTTTGCACTAGCAGGATTGAATCATTATGGAGATGTGATAAGGTGACACTTTCCAAATATAAATGAATGAATCATATAAAAGATTGATGAAGCATAACGTGAACATTATGGTAAGTAGTTTATGAGGAGTTTCTTTATCATTTAAATGAAGAAGAATCATTTATTTTTATTTTTCTCAAATGTGTAGGAAAATTTGTTGCTGAAGATTACTTAAAAAACTCTTTAAAAAAGACATATGCAGTAATATTAAAATATGAACATTTGTTAAAGGAACTATACACTGCAAGTTAGGATGACCTTTGTCTAGCACTGTGATGTGCAACATTTGCATAAAGAATTAGAATTTTCTCTTCAGATTTTGAGAAGTTATTTAATTAATGAATACATTTTAGTCATTTTTTTTCAGACATGGGCAAAGAAAGAGTACTAGTATTTAAAGGAGATTTATCATATACTGTAATGATGTCAATTTGTTTTTTAAATTAATATTCAAGAACTATTCAAAATGAATGTTGTTCCTGGGCAATGACAACAAAATGCCCCCAAAAAGATTAAATGAAATGAAATGTTTCAGAACAGTTGACATGGATAGGAGAACAAAATATGAAAATCAGATATAAAAAGACACACAGATCATCTTTATAAGTATTTTTCTCATGCAAAAATCTGCTCTAATTTCTCTATCAAAATGTTTTTTCTACTCTTGTATTATTTCTCATATGATAGGCATGCTCATACATTTAATTTTTACTTTCATATGTTTCATATTTGCATTTTGATTTGCCATGCTTTTACATCAGATTCTAGGTTGCACTCACTAACAATAATTGCTACTATGGCAAGAAAGAACTGAATACCAGTTATGTTTTACCTATGTCTGTGTATTACTAAAAACCTTGAAAGTTAGATGCTTTTTTGTCATCTTCAGGACTTGTTTAACTAAACCTCCTTTTCCTGACATTTTTATGCCCCTTGTGAGAGCTCCCATTCTTTGTATCTCTTTTTTCTGAAATCTGGGGACAACATATGGTGAAATCTAAAAAGAAATCCCTATCATCAGCAGCACTAATAAGTCTTGCATTTACAGTACATAACACTTTTCATTCCAAAGCATAAGGATCCCATAGTGCATTATTACATGTAGGAGGGGACCCAATTAATTCATTATTGACGTGTAGCGCAGAAGCCATTATATGCTAGCAGTCTCACTACCCAGCTAGTTTAAGAAACAGTGCAATGGAATATTTAATGGATAGATACTCAGGACCTCAGGTTAAAGATGCATTTGAAGAGTAGCACCTCCACTGGAAATTATGATCTGTGATGGAGCTCTGGATATGGCTTGTCTTAGAGGGAGACTCCAGAGACAGAAAACGCTAAAGATGTTTCCCCATTTTCAAAATGTTGCAAGGAGGACTGCAATTTGATTCCTGTTTTGAAAGTTTAAGAAACCTCTCTGGACAAACAGGATCAGCCAGTAGTGTGGATTACAGACTGAAGGGGACACAAGAAGGCCAGTAGATAGTGGGGTAATTTAGGGTTTGGGAAGGTTAGGACATCAGGGATGGTCTAGACTGAAGAGAGGTTCTGTATTTCCCTGTATTAAAGTCGGGGCGGGGGGGTTATAGTAGATCCTCCAACATCAGACCAACAGGTAAGAGGGACCTGCCACAGATGCATAGGATAGAGAGCAGCCTACCTGTCTAAAAACACCACTTACCAGGTTCTTGTCTAACAAAAATGGCAGCAACCTGGTTTGTCTTAGAGGCCTTCCACTGCAGTACTGACCAGGCCCAGGTTCTAGAGTTTGTCAAGATCAGGCTTAAAGACTGAATTTCCAAAGTACAACATGAAACAAAGCTGTTATTACATACAAAAGCAGAAGAAGAATCTGCTTTAATTGAGCAATTAATGCCTCAAGAGAATGGAATAAGAGATTAATTAGTGGTTTTGGAGTGGCTCTTGTCCCTTAAAAAGGAGTGAGTGCTTTTTAAAAATCATTAAACTCATCGTACAGTTAAAATATAAAATGTCAGTAACTGATTTTCATCCTTTATAAGTTTCTTACATTTTGTTCTTGTTTCATCTTAAAAATTAGTGATGCATATCCGTATCCTAAATATACTTTAGGTAACAGATTCAAAACTGAGCAAAAGCTTATTCATACTGCCGATGGAATTTTTTCACGCATTTAGAAGATATAATGTGAAATAATATGTTGAGATAATTACGTTTCTGAAGGTTATATAAATCTAAAGGTCTATTGTAACAAATGTCAATGTGGTAATACACAAGATTTAAATACAGGAACAGTAAATAATTTCATCTTTGTCATTTCTTTTGAAAGTCACCAGCAGAGGGTAGCATTTCCTTAGGAATGAGCTTCTGAAATGCAAGGGAATTAAACTTTCCTTACCACATGATGGTGATAGAAGTCCTTTAGGCTTGGTGCTGTGCTTGGCAAATTTTCAAGGTGATGATACTTTTTAGTTTTTATTATTAGCACAGGATGACAATAGTCTATTCATGTGTTTGGGAGAGAGGTTCGGATTCAAACGGTGCTGAAACAGTTGAGGGATTTAACATTTCATAATTCGATCTGATCTTCAGACCTTTTGCTTTGGATCTTTCACTGCCTGAAAGCAAGAACAAGGAGAACTGAGAATGCAGGGGGGGGGCAAAAGTTGCAAGGCTGTCACCAGAGCAGTGCCTTTGGAATTGTAATAAGAACGGTATTGAAATTGCTAGGAATAAATGAGCAGATGATGAGCAGACAGGAAAAAATAAATAGACCTTTAAAAGTTAATATAATATATAGTCAGCAGCGATCTTATCACAGATAAGATACCTAGGCCATTATTGATGACAATTCTATTCCGATTCAGACCAAACTCATTGGTTTACATTTTCAGAAGACAGAGAAGATGACTAAAGAAAAATTAAATCAGCAGTAACAAATTACTGAAGCTGAAGTTATGGTAGATTATAAATTAATAACAAGTGCATCTCTTCAGAGTTTTACAATAGTTAGGACTCGAGGGAATATCATGATAAAGTCTGTTATAACTAGCCTGGATAATAAACCTCCCCAAGGAGAAAATTGCTTCTTAGTACTAATATATTAACAATGAGGTATGCATCACATATTACATTGCTTTCAGGAGCAATATTTAAGTAAAAAATGTATTAATGCACTGTTGTCTCACCTGTATGCACAGCTCAAAGATAACATATATTTTCAGGCAGCAGTGTGGAGCAGTGGTCAGGATTTCTAACCGCTGGATGGCTGTGGATTCATATCCCAGCTAGGACACTGTTTTACAACAACAGAGAATCTTCCCTTACAATACTCTGGGAAAACGCCCTGCTATATAAATGGAGAAAATGAAATTTGTTCAGAAAATAAAATCAGTCATGGGAATGAATAACATTTTCAGTATAGGTCTAGTTGTACTGGCAGGTAAAATAATAAGTATAAGCAAAATATTATAATTTTCTGAAGAGTTTGTATTAATTCTTTACAATTCATTTTATGTGCTTTGAAGTGCACAGGTTATAAAGCAATTTGATTCTTTTAGTGAACCATAACTTGGGTATTTGATAAACACTAAAAAATGGGTATATTTAGTTTTGAAATAATCCATGTCTGAATATAGACTTTGTGCATTGCGTGTAGTTTTCATATGTATTGATGAGTTTTTTTCTGGGCAGTTATGATTAATGGTTACATCACACAAACCCGATCACTCCAGAATTTGGTGTTCTCTCACAGCTTTAGTGTCCTGTGACACCTTTGCTTGTCATGTCCTCCCTGAGCAATTTCACAGGTATTGACCCACACTGCCAGCCATCTTTTCAGCACAACATTTGAGCAGGGTGTTTGATGTCCACGGACAGCAGGCGGGTCACAGAGCCATCTTAAAAAAAAAAAGCTTTGCTGCATTTCTGACAACTTACAGAAGGGCTAATTGGACATCCAGTAAATAAAAATGGACTAAACATTGCTTGATGGGCAGTTCTTGTCTGTCCAATTAAATTAGCTTTATTTCAATGAAGGTAAAAAATTAGTCACATTCTTGCTATGCTGCCTAGGGAGTCATGCTACCCAGAAATGTGGAGCCATGTTCAAACAATGTGCAGCATGTCCTTATTGTTGCCAGCAGATGTCCTTATAAGACACAGCTTTGCAAAGACATTGGTGATTGAAAAGAAAGGTTATTTCAGCAAAATGCCATAAATATTAAATTTGTAAAGGCATTTATATCTAGGAATATCTGGTAATTGGCACTTTTAGGATTGAACAGGGTAATTAGACAAGGCTAATATTAAGGGATTATCTTCTTCCTCACTATTATTGTAACTGCAAGGCATCAAGGAAACATTTCAGCTGAATCTCCCTTTTCTCAGCAGTTATTTTCCTGGTCATTGTGGAACACAGTTACAATTTCTGTTTCATGATACTAAGCTTGCTCTGGGGAATGGGTACTGTGTGCCATCACCTCTTGCTCATTTCTTCTAAAAGGTCATTTGAATAGCCTTAGCCCCATAGCTTCTGAAATAGCCTTTTTTTAGAGCTGATGGTTACATCATGTACCATTGTTGCTGGCCATAAGCCATGCATTTGCTATTGTTAGCATACTAGGAGTTTGCAGAGCAGTTCTGGGAAGAATACTGAATGAGTGGAAATAGTTGTTAATAGTTTTTAGGTTTCCATCCTTTACCCTTCAAATTATTTTGCATAATTCAAGATGCAGAGGACAAAAAAGTAACCACATTCAGGTTTAGTTATAAAAAGCATGTGTCATATTTGGAAACTGAAAATCCCCTATGATATGAAATTCATAGTGAATTCATGAAATAAACTAGGCAAAACATTATCCAGCATCAATGACTTTGCAATTGTAAACAATATATGTTAATAACTATATACTACTGTATATGTTAAAACTACACTTCATGCACAAGCACTACCTAAAATAAATTAAGCAACATCACTTTATTTACTAAAACTAACAGGCAATCAGAAAAGAACAACGCTGAGCATCATTGAGCTTTATACAATAATTCAATGTTTTTTCTGATCATATTTGCTCAGACAACCAAAATTTCGAGACATTTCTGCAAGGACACCACACAAATGTGTTTGGTGCTAAGCATAGCTACAGTAAATGGCATCACCCAAATCTATCACTCCAATGTACTTAATGGGACAAAAGTATGATCCTGAAGTTTTCTGAAGAAGTTTAGTTAATGAAACAACTAAGAAAGGCATCTCAATTAGGATACAACTAGAACTAAACCAAAGTTACGATTTAGATTTACATTGCTCAGTATAGACAAAAGTTATTAAAAATAAAGAAAAGAGCCAAAACCTAGACAGGTCTGTCGCAGTTATTTAAAAAATATCAGCAGATTGTGCTGAAACTGTAAGAGTTTTTGGGTTGCATCAAGCGCAAAAGAAAAAAAAAAGAAGAATTTATGTAATGCCAGAAATTGTACTCTCAGAAAAGCAAAAAAAAAAAAACAAGAACAAATTATATTTTGCATCTTTATTCATTGAGGATTCCTAAAATGGTGCACAATGCCAAGTCACACTGCAGCTGAGCCTAGTGAACGTGACAGCCACGCTTTGCCAGAATACCACACAACAGCACGACATATGGAAAAGAATGGAAAGGGAAATCAGTGACAAGGAAGAGACATTCTCTGAATCAGATAGGAATGTGTTGACGAGACTGTTATTCCTGTATCTATCTGCATGCCCACTACAGCCTGGCCAGGAATGTGCTGGGAATTTTCCAGACTGGTATACTCTAGATTCTAGTCCAGCAACCTTTAAAGGGAACTTTTCAATGGTGTACTAACAATCACAGATCAAGGACACAGGAAATTTCAAACCTGTACACTTAGCTGAAAGCCTTTTTAAGACAACACTGTATATGCAGGGAAGACCCATGAAGCAGGTCCTGGTCCACAGGACATGCGTCTGACAGTTCTGTTGGGGCAACAATACTAAAGAACTACCTGTATCTGAAAACATCCTAAACAAAGAACTGTTTTTCGTTTTTCATCCCCAGATGACACACATGACGTTTACTGCAGGCAGGAAGCTACTAGTTCTGCATTTTGATCTAAGTTAAGTAATATGAACAGTTTGACACATCACGCACATTTTGAGAAATCTGATATCAGTGATTGGCAACAATCTCGCTGCAAATCATTAAGTGAATTAGGTGCTCATTTTCACAGTTTTCCATTAATACACTTTTGAGTTTTGCCAAAAAACTCCACTTTTTTGTTTGTGAGAAGATCTTGGATTTGTAGATCTTCAGTAACTCTCCATTGACCTTCTGTGAGATGAAGGAGTTGCATTTAAAAATATATTTTAGTTGAAAAGCTTAATTGCCATATGTCCTTAAATTGGAATTGGTATACGTTATCACCAGTGTTTGTGTGTTGCATCATGTATATTTGAAGGCTATAGCTATGCAGTACTGAGAGAGAGGAACAAGGTGCAAACATGACCAAGTTTTACCTTGTAGTTCATCGATACAGTGTTTATTTTTTCTTGGGAGATTTTAATAGTGACCAAGCTACCATCATGTCTCTAAGGGGTTTCAGTAAAGGCTCTTGGCTATGCATTTTTAAAGACTCTCAGTAAGTTACTGTTGTTTCATGCAATGAGGTAATGTATGACCTGCACCTATTGAAAGGAAATGCTTTTATCTGCAGTGGTGGAAAACATTCTTTTTTGTTAAGCTTGCACTTACCATTCTATTATTTCTGGCACCCTGGGATGAATATTAAATGCTGTTATCCTGTTATCCCTGACCTTTAGAGCCTCTGTGTTTGAAAATTTAATTCCCAATGAAATGTGTTTGCATAAAAACCTGTTTATCAAAAACGTCAACAGAAATGTTACTTTGATATTAATGGGAAAGGAATCTCTCTGTGGTTGTCTTGGTCTCTTTCTTAATAATGCCCTTATAAAGAGGATGGCTTGACCAATAGGTGCTGGTTTTCTGTGTTTATGTGTGTAACATTTTAGTTTTCCATATTAAGTTATAATGAAGGAGAAAGATTTACTAAAATCTAGTAAATACAATCAGTAATTACTGTGCCCCTCGTACACTCATTTTTACTGTATAAAAGCACATTGGTGTAGAAACGTCTTTCAGCTTGTCTTTGTATTCTTACGTTAGTAAATTCAGAGTTTTTTAAGAAATTAGCTTGTATCCCCCAAGATATACATTCACAGCTTTACAGTTTTTTTTAAATTTGTAGTTTTCTTGTTACTGGAGACAATTGTGACGTGGTTGTGACGTGATTGTGACGGCAGGAATCACAGAATAGACTGGGTGTGCTACTCTTTGGGAAGCTGAGGAACTCCCTTCAAAAAAGTGCTTCAGAAACGTCCTGTGGAGGATGGCAAACACCGGATTCTAACCAGTGACTCCAAGCTGTAGGACTCCGCCTGTGGAATGGCCAGACTCAGAGGCTCATACTGGGAGAGACACTTGGGAAGTCCCTTTAATTTGTATTTATATTGCACGTCTTTTAGTTTGTATTTTATCCACTTGGCACTGTTTTGTCTGCTATGTTCCTGTGTCCTCGTGCCCAGAAGCAGTCCAGGTATGGAAAATGGGAAAAAGAATGATGGACATTTATGAGTGTTTCAAGGGCTCTTTAAAAAACAGAAAAATATAGCCATGTAGATTATTCTTAAAAAAACATTCTTCCATAAGTTCTAAAATGAATATGTCTAGATGGTTTGGTTTGACATTTGTTATCCAACAAAGGACACAGCTCTAGAGAAATGTAACATAACAAAGTGCTCTTGTATCCTAACTTGCCAGCTTTTTCTCTCAATTATGATAACGCCTGACCGTGCAGGCTATTCTGCCAAGCTCAGGCTGTTGCAATGACAAAGTGCCAGATTTTCAAAGTAAACTGGAACTAAATCTTGAATTTCAATTACCACTGCTTGCCAAGCAATGCTCTGCTGAAAATTTCTATTAACTAGTTATTGGCAATGTCACACTTCAAAACGTCAATAACAAAATAAAAGAAAAGATCAGGTAAATTGTTTTTTATGCAAAATTCTAGAGACCCCCCTTGGAGTTAAATATATTGAATTATTTTAACATCATTTTAAAGCGATTTTTTAAACATGCACATATACTGTGACTACATGTATATATTATATATGCTTTCCTGTAACATGAAATTAACGACAAAATAATTAAACTTAATAAAATATTACGTACCACCCTCTCTCCTTATTGTACTAATTACAGTCACAGTTTGTATATTTTATGTTATATGTACTCAAAGACATTAAAAACACAACAAATGAGCATCAAAACTAATTAGTTTTCCAATGTGCATGTAACAGTTAAATTAATATAGGCCTGTAATGAATACATAGATTAATACAATAAATTAAGATCTAAACTTTGCATTCTTTCAGTTATTAATAGGATTGTTGTTATCAGTAAGTCTTAAAGAAGATATACTGAAGCAACTCCACTATCTCTATTTTTTGACATTGGTACTATGAAGTGAAAATTATGCTACATCATTTCAAGGCTGACACATCCTGAATTTTAGCAAATGGATTTACAGCATGTATGTGACATCGACAACTGATAAGCCTTACATAGTGTTTGTAAAAGAATGGATTTTTGTCAAGCAAACTATTAAAGTATGATACTTTCTTTCACTAAGACTACTTAGTCAAATGTCGTGTTACTGCTTCAGTCTACACAAAGGTGATAACAATGCCGTTAGGGCTCTTTTTTAGGACAAAGAAATTCAACAGCTTATATCCGCAGGGTCTGTCTCCTGCTCCATCTGGCCTAACTCTGGCACAGTGAACTTCAGGCTGATCCAGCCTTCCTCTCCCAACCGACAGAATGCAGAGTTCAGTGCTGTACTTCTGTAGGTTGGACACTAAACAGAAGCACCTCAGTGGAGGTGCATCGCAGACTTTAATAGCTTATTACTGTCATTCTTCTGGCACATACCACCTAACAGGCTCCCCACAGGACATTAATGAAAGATTACTCTACCCTTTGCTACTCACTGTACTGTACTGTATGTTCACTTTGCTTTGCAGGAGAAAGTCCAACAGTTTATTATGTCTGAAGGAGTCAGAATTCTTTTGGGATTCATTTTTATAACTGCTGGCACTTATAATAAAGCAGTGACCTTCCAGGTGCATTTATTAGACTCTATTCTGTTTCCCACAACAAATTATTTTAGATTTCTTGGTCTTAATGTAATAAAAACCCACTTACGGGACATTGGAGGGGGACTGCAGTAGCTTTCTGCATTGTTACTGTATATACGTTACCTCCTAGTTAATGAAGTTTTTTTGATTTCAAGAAATATTTTTTGCTAAAATGTCAAATACCCATTGCATTTATAACAGGGACAGCATGGTGGCACTGCAGATGGGCCACATGGCCTCACTGCTCATCCTCATGGTTTTTTTGGACAGATGTATTTACAGCACACACACTTATAGTGATACCGACAAACTGTTTTAAATTAGTCATGGTATCAATATATATAACTAACTATAGGAGCTGATAAGAAATAACAGCAAGTTCTAAAGGCCAGCCTTGACTCTTTTCATATTCTCCCACAAGGTGTATGCATATGTGTTAATTTTCTTTTAAAAAAGCAATTGATCCCCAGTAACAAATTACATCACAGTACAGAAAGTTTTTGGCATGAACTTCTGAATATATTACAAATTGAACAAAATGAAAGGACTGTTTAATTTGAGTGTATGTACTGTACACTGCAAATATGATTGAGTTTGGCATCATGTTCTGTCAATTTGCATGGATTTGAAGTTAAATATAATGCACTAAATCTTTTTCTATTTACATATTGGAATTCTAGATTAGATATTATAATGATATTATGATATTAGAATAGATATTATAAACATACACTTGAATGTATATAAACAAATTAACAGAAGCTCTCATTTAGATCATTGCTATAAAATGGTAAACATTTGTTAAAAAGCAGATGTGTGACGAGCAGGAAGCCTTATGTAATTGTTACTGTGGTCAGGAAACTGTATTATTGTGTTCTGTACATAAGTCAGTAACATACCAAAGCAATCATTCAACACCACACCAGTGGAAACATGAACTATCAATACATAATGATATCTTTCATAATAAAACAGTTCACAAGTGGTGTTTAGTTTCCTGCAGGTGCTTATGTTTTGCTGCTGT
Organism: Lepisosteus platostomus; assembly: GCF_059453375.1. Lineage (NCBI taxonomy): Eukaryota > Metazoa > Chordata > Actinopteri > Semionotiformes > Lepisosteidae > Lepisosteus > Lepisosteus platostomus. The sequence goes on from NC_142619.1 coordinate 49,158,035, forward strand.
GTAATTATTACAATACATCTTTCTCTGTCAACAAAACTCCTTATTTATAGGATATACTGTGGGCTAGAAAATAATTCCTCAAGTAAATGTCTACTTGTCAAAAATCTACACTGTGATATTATTTAAAAATGTGTATTTTGTTTGTGGAGAAAATAAGTACATTATTCATATGCCACATCACGCATACTGAAAACATGGGAATACAGGACAGGAGTCTGAGTCTAGGAAAGGGGATTGAAAGTTTTTAGTAGTAATGACACCCTTTGCTATTATACTTCTCTATTCGACGTTCTCTATACTGTATCTTACTTTCAGGTAAAAATCAAATCTGCGGTTTCATTGTGAGTCCTCATGATGAAGAATTGACTGCAATAAATGGAGACAACCAGGACCTCCATGAATTACGTCAAGAACAGTATTATCACAATATGAACTGAGAATACATTTATCAAGCATGTCTCCAATGCCAACCGATCAAGGGAAATGTTAATCCCTTTTCAATAGAAAGGGGATTAAAATGTCAGTCTAAAGTGTGTATAGATGCTCTCATCATGATACAATCATGACAGACTTATTTCAAAATAGGATCATCAGTGTGATGCGGTTTTGTGCATTTAACCACATTGCAGCCACTTACTGTAGATGGCATAGTGTCATGGTTTTCAGTGCTGCTGCCTTAGAGAGCTATGGGCCAGAATTCAATTCATAACCAGGAAACCTTCTGTATGGCATTTGCATCTTGTCTTTCAGCCTGTGTGGACATAAGGTATGACTGGGTACTCTAGATTTTCCCCTACTATTAGTTCTAAGGCAGCTGACTGAACCATTTCTAAAATGTTGTTACTGTATGTATATAACAGGAGAAGTAATTAATTCCTATGTGTACTGTATGTCTTTTTTCCCATTAATGTAAAATGCAGTTTAGTTCAATATGTAGTAATACTTTTTTAAAGTATACATGGATAGTTTAGAACTACAAAATAAATATGAAACTAACTGTATTTTTTGCATGTTAATGGCTCAATATTTATGTTGTATTTCTATGTATTAGCATTTCTATGTTCACTATTTCTAAACTTTGCAATATCTGTTCCTTCATATTGATCATACATTTGAGTATATCCTGCTGACTGACTTCATTTTGCAGGTTATCTGCAAAAACAATTATATGTGCAAAAAGAGAAATTATTAAAATCAATTTTCTCTATATCAAGAAAGTTGCTGTGAAGTCATTTATAATACCACATTGTAAAGGAAAAAAAATCTGAATTACACCCTCTGCTAGTTTATGTATTATTATGTTCTGTCGTTAATAATAATCATAAAAGGAGTTCTTTTTAAATAAAAATACAAGGCCTTTGTGAAAACTAACAACTTTGGGTAGCTGGAATGGGTACCCGTCTAATATTGACTGCAAGCTGCTGGTGGCCTGCTTCCTCAGTGTTATCAAGCATTTTACACTTGCAATCCATGCAAAATCCCTCAATAAAAAGAGCTTTAAATGGCTTTCACCAGCATTGTGCAGCATGTATTGAATTTAATATTCTTATTTCAATGTATATGCTTTCACACATACTAGTATATATCACATCACATCACTTTCAATAACCGCATACCTGAGCACTGGGCGCAAGGTGGGATACACACTGGACAGGACACCAGTTCATTGCACGGTATACACAGACACAAATATGCACAAACTCAGGGCAATTTATTTTTTTACAGAAGCCAATTAACCAACCAGTATGTTTTTGGACTGACTGTGGAAGGAAACCGAAGCACCCGGATTATATCCATGCAAAGATGGGGAGAATATACAAACTCCACACAGATAGCACCCCAGGAATTGGCATTTGAGACATCTTTCAATTCAGCCCACTGTATTGCATTGTATTGTGTTGTTTTTGCTTCACAGACAAGGGATTTATATTTCAGATAACAGCCATTTGAGATAGAGAATTGTTTAGAATCATGTAGCATTTTTAATTTCACATTTAAACTCCTTTGACCAGAGCTTTTTATCTAATCTAGCTAATCATATTTTGGACTTTGAAAAAAGTGCAAAAATCTAACACTCAAAAGACATATGTTAGAGATTCAGTCACAGGACACGGTGGTATCATCAACAAATGTCTACAGATTTTCTACCAGAAACGTTTCCTCATCCATCACAAGGCTTAGAGGTGGACATAATTCCTTTTTAATGAACTGTACAGCTCACAGAATTATCAATGGAAGTAATTCTGTACACTGTGGCTTACATTATGTTAAAAAGAGTGTTATAATTCTGTCAGAAAACCCAAGGCAATAACAAAATACTTCAGACACACACACCATTGTGCAGAATTGTGTATCTCAGAACAACATGATAGCAAGCATGATTCATGCTGGTATCTGAGTGAGTAGGTAACATCAAATATCTTGTTTATTTCATATTTATATTTTTTTCAATACCATGATTAATGATATGGTTACAAGTTATTTATATTCAGCTTTGGAAAGCCATTTGCATTTATACAGACTTGACCTTCACATTGGAAAACAAATGTTTAAAAGACAGCTGAGATATACTCCTAGTAATACTTTCTTTATTGATGTGTTCAATAAATCTCAGTGTAACGACCCATGTTTGTAACTTTTTTTTATTAGAAATGTGGCTGAAAATAATAATGAAATATTAAGATGCACAATCACATCGATCCCATTCTCAATTCAATTAGCTTTACAGAGTTGAAATTCTGTGAATCATTAAATTTTTAATGTCTACTCATTTCCAGTTGAATTATTTAAATATGGACAGGGTTACCTTCAAAACACTTGGTTGTTCCAGCTATGGATGTGCTTGTATTTGAAGGAGAGGATTCTGACCCCAAGACAGAAAAGTCGATAGATGCTTGTCTGGCACAGGATACTGCAACCCTATGGGAAGTAAAAGAATAAGGAAAATCAATAATAAGTAACCAAGTAAAATTTAATAACTGCTCGATCACAAGAAATGTTCAGCAGGACAACTGGGGGATACGTTTTGATAAAATTGAATACGATCCCGATTAAAGATTCATCTAGGAAGTTTCATGGAAAACATAGAAAAAAATCACTGACTGACAAGGAATAAAATCAATCGCTGCTTTAGTATCTTTAATCAGTTAAGTAGTGATTAAGGCAGCAGCCATTTCACCCTGCAACTCACAACTGGCAACCCACTGAAGCTCAGCAGGGGTGAGTCTGGCCAGTACTTGGATGGGTGACCTCCTGGGAAAAACTAAGGTTCTGCTGGAAGAGGTGTTGGTGGGGCCAGCAGGGGTTGCTCACCCTGGGGTCTGTGGGCCCTAATGTCCCTGGTACCATCCTTCAAATGAGACATAAAACTGAGATCCTGACTCTCTTGTGGTCTTTAAAAATCCCCCAGTCTTTCTTGAAAAGAGTAGGGGTTTACCCCAGTGTCCTGGAAACATTTCCCATTGGCCTTTACCAATCATGGCCTTCTAATAATCACCATATATAAATTTGCTTCATTACTCTTGTCTTCTCCCCACTGATAGCTGATGTGTGGTGAGTGTACTGTTGCACTTTGGCTGCTGTTGCATCTTCCAGGTGGATGCTGCACATTGGTGGTGGTGGAGGGGAGTCCCCATGACTTGTAAAGTGCTTCGAGTGGAGTGTCCAGAAAAGTGCTATATAAGTGTAAGGAATTAAAAGTACTTAGAAAATATGAACAATCTCCACTTTCATGTGAAAATCACTGGTGAAATACAAGTATACTCAACTGCAGATTATATGAAAAAAAATGTTAGTAGGAAGATAGGATTCGTTGTCGGGGTTTAAAGAGTAGTGGGTGGGAAGAGCGAACCTGTAGTGGAATACAGTGAAATGTAAAAACAGAGAAGGCAAGATACTGTAGAAAAACACGTGTTTCACTTTGGGAATCTGAGAGAAACCTGAAGTGATAACAGACATACAGACAGTGGTGCGTGCAGGCTGTGAACGGGAGGTTGAGATGTCATCACATGTTTGTGGATGGTGACGCTTTTAGGTTACATGCCTTTGTGGTGCGTGGAGGACAGGAATTTTATAAAGAAAAGAGACAGAGAGTTCAGAGAAAAAGCTAAAACAATAGGAAACCTGTAAAAGGAAAACCATAATTTTAAGCAGTTATATTAGGGAGAAGTTAATGCAGTCCTGGAATGTTTGATAACTTAACCTGAGAAGATCTGGTTTAACCCACTTGACTGATGAGCACTCCCTGGCCGTAGAACAAGGAGGCTTGGACTCCATGCAGAGTGAGTGGCACCTACAAAGGTGGTGTGTAGGATAGCGGATTGTTCACAAGACAAATATGAAGAACAGTCTTACTTATGGTATTTACAGCTTTCAGGAAATAATGTCAGGAAGGATTATTAGTTCTGTCAGCAAAGGTGAAAGTGAACGTGGTTGCTGACCTCCCCCCCGAGCTTTCATTGTCAACTCCATTAATGGATATAAACAGAGCTTATAATGTTTTATAGTAAAGCTTTCAGAAGTCCTTCAATTATGTTTTTTATACAAAATGAATTCTGAAATGTCACTATAAATTTAAATCAACCCATATATTTGGATTAAGAACTGTTTAATGAAAACAAGTGTTTAATTAAACCGTTTAAAGAAAAGTAAACATGAGGGGTGAATGCAGAGTTCCAGAATGTTTTGTATTAGGACCACTGTTCTTCCTATTTTCTATTATCTAAATGCTGGTGTAGTAAATTGGCGTAGTTTGCAGATGACATCAAAATAGGAATGTGGTAAATGCCAACCCACAAACAGAGCTTTCAGAGCAGTAAATGGTCAAGGAACAAGAGGGCAAATTGAGCAATCATTCTTGAAAGTGAAAGTGAAAGAATAGGAGCAGAGTGTCAATCTGACAGGTACATTGGTGTTGGCCTATTGAATGCCAGGAAATAGTCTAGAGTGACCATTTTATGATCTAGAGTCAATGATTGCAGCGGATCTGAGTTGGCTTCTTTCTCAAATTTTGGTGTGAAATCCAATCATGAGAAAGACAAGAAAATTCAAATTAATTCAAATGAATCAATTGTAACAGGTCTGATTTTTAAAACAAATGTATAACAGAAAGATATCATTTTTTAAACAATAGGGAAAATGGTATTGGAAAAAATGGAATATAAAATGTAATAATGATTATATACACGTTATGTTCAGGTAACCTCAAATATGATGAAAAAGGTACTTAAAGAGTAATAATGAAGTTTGGTTCTACCCATTTGATATAGAAAAGTGATAGGGAGAGACTTTGCTTTTTTGCATGTGTTTCTATGGTGATGTTCAAGATGTTACAGTAGAGTTGTATAGTTCAAGAATACAGAAGAATTATCTTATTCCACCAAAGTCTTCAATGAATACTGATAATTGCAAACTGGAAATGAGCATGAAAATACAATGATGATGTGTGTAAGATACTGTGACAGGGATATTAATTAAGGGTGATCAGGGGTTTGCCTGAAGTTGGTTTCTATGCAGTGCAGTGTTTGATCCACCTAATTAGAACTGATGCTGTTTCCACATGATATATTGTTTCTCTAAAGCCATTGAGTTGAATTAAGGCCTCTGAAAATCTGTTTTGGTGACTCCAGCTTTTTGGTGTATTTTTTTCAAGCTAATGATTTTACAAGAGGATATAAACATAATTTTCTTCTATATTCCACTGTTATTTTGCCTAGACAGGATTTGGAGAAACCAAGTACAATTAAAAAAAAAACACTTTGTCGAATAAAAGTCTGTATTCAATTTATAACTCCTGGAACCACTATTTGTAAATTAATTTAGATTGCATTTCACTATATTTACTTTTCATGGAAAGAAAAACGTTTAATACTTTAACACTTAAATAATGAGGTTGTGTGTCTGCACTTTATTGGTGTTTCAGATCAAATTAAATAAAAATATATCAGTTACTGTCTATTTAATTGACATTTCAGAGTAATACATTAGGCTGTTTTGTACTGTATACAAATATTAAAAATTTAAATAAAAAATAAGATACTGTACAATGGCTAATATGTAGTGGCTAAAGTTACGTGTAAATGAGTGTTTTAATAAAAATTGGTACCTTGCGTTCAGAAACAATAGTTACCCGAATACTGATTCATAGAAAAATAGTCAGTGAATTAACATTGCTTTTCTCCCTCTTCTTTCATTTGATCTTGATCTGTATTATTTTATAATGTCTTTTATCAACTATTTAATATGCTTGTTGGATTTTACAGGGAGCGAAAAATAGTAAAAACTTATACAGTGTAACCCGAAGAAGGCCCCACAGCCGAAACTTTGTATTTTCCTTCCTCTCTTTTCAACATGGAATAAACCTATTACTTGTTCCTATTACGCACGCTGAAGCAGATACCCACCTGAAACTACTAGAAAAAAAAGTATGACAGGGCTCTCTTCATCAACTGTTCATGGTGTACGCTCTCTAAATAAATAAATGTATTACGGCATCATTTTTTCAACAATGAACAGCCACTACATATTTAAACCCTACACATTTTCAACACATGTGGAAAAATGATTTCAGTCATCATTGAACTAGGTATAATTGTGCAAACATAGGTAATAATAATTATTTCAAGAAAAAAAGTAGCACACTTTCTCATGGATGCATCTTAATATTTCTTAATATGTCTTAATTTTAGGATTGAGACTTGAATGCATGAATGTGTGCATATAAAAATCGTAACGCTTTTTACATTTTCTAATCATTTAAATGTAATCAATGTTAAATTCTACCAAGCTATTGTGCAAAGCTAGTTGAGACTGACCCAAAAAGACGTGTGGCTGTAATTGCTGCCAAAGATGCCTCTATCAAATATTAAGTTCACAGGTCTGAATACTCAAGCAATTTTTTTTCTTTTTAGTTCTTGCTATCATTTTCTGTAACGCATCTTGCCCTTAGAAGTCTTCATTCTAAGCATTCAGATTTTGAATAAAATATTAAGTTGTAACATCACAAAATGGAGACCATAGCCCGTATGGTATCCTTGACTAATGTTTCGATTTTCTCCAAGACTATATGTGAGCAAAATCCCACCAATAAAAATGATAGATGTTTCGATTCACGACAAAGGAGAAAAATAGTTATTACCACCATATAAGAGTCTTATTTGAAACACGATGTTTGTAGGTTTGCCAGTTGAATTTACAGTTTGGCGGCCCCCTCTTCTGCAGAAAACAACGGCTTTAATGGTATTGTGAAATACATTTTGAGTTTTTATGTTGAGGTGATGAACTGGGGAGAGTCTCAAATTTGAAAACTAATATTTGAGGCAGCATATTCTTGTTCCAGTTTACGCCCCTGCAGTGTTCAAAACATGCTTTTTTAACTTGCCGTCCAAATCCCTGCCTTTCTTTCTGACTTTGATATCATTCTGGGTGCAGATACGAAATGCTGTCAAGTATCACATAACTGATAAATCAAAGTCAACACAGATATTAAGCCCATTCCTTACATCTACAGCACTGAGAAATTGTATGTGTGATCTGGCTGTAGAAGATATATGGTGTATATTTAATCCCTCAGTCAAAGAATCCACTTTTTTTCAGCTGGACATAAATAATGCTCCAGAACTGGATATATTTGACTATATACAGTATGTAAACATTTTACAGGTAATAACATATTATACTGTAGGTATCAGATCACAATGCCAGTTTGTAATGGTAGGGACTTCACCAAAAGCTTTCTAGAGGTTAACTGTAATTTTATAATGGCATATGCTTTAGTGTTGTCTAGTATCCTTGTTGCTTATTTAAAGAATTTAAGCATAGAAATTTTAACCTTCCCTTATTAAATCCAAATCTTTTAAAAAGTTTTCTTCTGTCTCTATCTAGCTCTATCAGTTCTAAAACAGAAGAATTCATCTATAGAATCCAAGTTCAGTTCTGACCCTCTTTTTAAAAATGGAGTATCTTCAGTTCGCCAATCTATGGGTACTGCTCCCATTCTCCGTGAGCATTGAGATATCCTAGATAGGACTCTGTCAATAACATTCCTCATTTCTGTAGGAAGACTAGGAAAGTACCATCAAATCCTTGAGGTTTATTTGTTTTTACCCAACCTAACCCCTGTATAACATCAGTGTTAGATATGCTAAAATTCTCCACTACTAATGGAACTGATGGGACATGTTAATGACATCTTTTAATGATATATTTTATAAGCTTGTGTGAAATATTATAATATTTACTATATTTTACTTTATTGTCTTATTATTATTGATTATCGTATTATATTATTAATATGAATCTGCTATCTCATAAAATCCCTAGTCTGAAACATTCTACATATCTCCTTAGGAACATTCTTATTTGAGTTAGGCATTCAATCTCTCAACCAGTTCCAACAACTCGGCTAAATTGGTGTTACAGTGGATGTAAAAAACTAAATTTCAAATCCACACCACAGATCATGGATTTAAGGTGCTCAACCATCTCAGTCCAGAAAGCTGATCAATGTGCAAACATTCTGCAATGCTGTATATCCCTTTAATCCAACCCAATCTAAAATAGGAGATTGAGAGTTTAATTTGAATTATTTGATTGTTTAAACTATTTTGTATTTAAAACAGAGACTGTGGAAAACTTGAGAGCAAGAAAATTTAATTATTTTTTATTCATAATTTTACACTGATTCATTAGCCTAAGTATATAATATTTTATTTTTATTATATTTGCCAGATTATAGTGAAAGATGATGCACAAGATAGAGAGCAGCGATAATGTGAAAGATTATAAAAACAACCAGTGCTATTTGATCAGGTTTTACATCCAAAATGAAAGAGAAAAATTATATATACATCTGCTACAGTAATTAAAAATGTGATTACTGATGTATTACCTACCTGTTTGTAAAAACTGTTGCTACTGAGGAGGTAACACAAAAAAATGGCAGGAAAACAAAACAGGAAGAACTTTCTCCTCAACCCCCTGTAGGTGACCATAAACAAGTTCCAGAAACATAGGAAATTTATTCTAATCCGGAATCAAGAAAATCAAAGAATTAAAGACCTAAACAATGACTAGTAAAAAACTTCTGAAAAGGAATCCACTGTTAGTTTTACACTAAACTGTGTCCATCATGTCTTACTCTGTCTTTTGCTTATTTAAAATGAAAAAAGTCAAGTGACCTTGATTGTTGCACAAGCCCTTAATCACCTCATTAGACTAAGGTTTGTTTGGACACAGCTGATGAGGTGATTTATCCTGTTATATGCCAAGCCTGATGAAAATTGTGAATGAAAAACACAGAAAGGAACCAACACATCCAACTCATTAAGAGAATATATAAAGAATATAAAGATTTTGTCACGGCCGTCCAAAGGGACTAACCGTGGGGAGCAGGAGAGTGGGAAAAGACCCATATGTGTAGCGGCGAGACGGGAAAAAGACCCGGGCTCATTAGTGCAAAGAGTACTGGAATGCCGTATAGAAACCTATGCCCTCAGGGAGCGGACGTGGGGCGCCCTGGTGCTAGGCGGGTCTCAGGACATCCGAACGTCAATGCTGAGCGAGGACAGAGTGCAAGACCTGGAAATATATAGCCCAAGGGAAAGAGAGGAACCGGAAGGACAACAGGCAGGAAACCAGGCACAGGACAGACCAGGAGCGCCCTCTGGCTACAGAGGGCGTGACAGATTTTGTGTAGACGACCTTGATAAATGTCAACATATGTGCAGATAAAACTATCCACCAATTGTTCTGTATTATAGATCTGTCAATACATTTTTTTTTCATTTTTCATTCATTTTTCATGCTGTGGGATTACTATTGAGAGCAACCTGGAATTACAGGACCCTCACACACTTTCTCATGTCACCATGAAAAAAGGGTTTTAGAGTTAAGGCAACTATAAAGCAATATAGTTAGCTTAACCAGTCCTCATCAGAAAACTTGCTTTTTTGTCCTACGTACATAATCTTTCACATCCCAGATTGAAACACAGAACTGAGATACGGAGATCTTTACTCATCAGAAAATACCATCTTTTGCCAAGATCCAGCAGGTTGTTGTCCAGGTTAACCTGCAATCTTCAGCTGTGCAGCTCCATTTGTTAAATCATCATATTTCCATTGTAGTAACACCTGCCTTGAATCCCAGCTTCTCTGAGTCATTTGATGATTGTAATCGAGCATGATGCCCAATTGTGTAAGCAATTACCTCAGGTGCTCCTTTCTGGGTGCTTGGAAATGGCTGACTGGGTCAGTCACTTGCTGCTTCTGTCAGCTGGTATTGCAGCTGGATTTTGAATGTGGACACTTAATATCATAACAACTTCAGTTTGTAATTTTTTCTGTCCCTAATTGTGTTCCCCTCTTTCAATCAAATGTGGCATCCCACGTGAGTGTTTAAAAATTTGTGCTTTTCAAGACATCGCTTTTCTGCATGTAAAGTCACAAGTACAGTACATTTCTTCTTGTGTCAATTACTGCTATGTTGTGATTGGCTTTGCAAGGGTGTATTACTTTCCCAATTAATGTACAGTAGTAGCCTACTCTTCAGATTCTCTAACATCTGCTCAACCTAAATGATATTTGTGTCATTCATTTTGTTTCTCAATGGCACCATACTGTTAGTTCTGCCCATCACAGTACTCTGCCTTGCAAAGAAAAAATGTACTCAAGATAAAATTAATTTTCTACTTGTCTGATCCTTCTAGCCTCATACTGTGGTAATTCCACAAATCCTCATTGAGCTTCAAAATATCAGCCTTTATAGCTTTTTTTAAATCTTGAGTTATCATCTAAATACTTTATATTGACTAATCCCATATTAGTCCTGCTTCATTTAATCCTTAATGTACTCAAGTCCAGGTTAAATGACCTCCAGATTGTAAATGGATTTACTCGTCTTGCCTGGATCTAAACTATCATGATTTGTAGGTCCTAAACTCAATTTCTGCTCAGTGTATTCACTTAGATTAATGACATAACAGAAATAATCATTAGTACAGTAATGATCAATTCTTTAATTTCAATTCACACTGTATATACTGTACAGCTGCAGACACATGTATTTGGACAGTTAAAAGGCTGGGAAATCTACACTGAAAGTAATTCCTATAGTTTCTATTATCCATCCATTTTCAGTTTGCTTGTTTCAATGAGGCTCATGCTTTTGAAAATTAGAAATGAATCATAGAATTCTTTATCATATAAAATGCATGAAAGGAAACTGAAACTCATAAAAGATGAAATATTATGACAAATGTGTTTGACTAACCACCTTTTTTTCTCTGAAACCCTTTTGTTTCTAATTATTGACCATTATCATGACTGAAGACCATTAATTCATAACCACTGTACATACAGTACATAATGAAGAAAAAAGATTGAAAGAAGCCACAAAAGTGGTTTAAACTGAAGAGCACAGCAACAACCTTTAGGCAGCCATTGGAAAATGGCTGCTTTGTTTAGATAAGTGGTGAAGGGAGCTCCTACATGTTCTCATGTGTAGGTGTAATAATGATTTTTCTTGGTATGTCCACTGTAAGAGCTGTGTTTTTCCATGCTTTGTTTAACCCAAATCCAACCAATAAAGCTTTCTAGTTGGGACGTCTAGTGTCCGTCATGTGTATTTATGCACACCGAAACTTGAGAGTTGCCTGGATGAGGTAAAATACAGTATGTGACTATACATGGTTACTAAAGCAGATTTAGCATTATTTTCAGTTCTCATGTTTGTAAGCTGTTTATGTGACTCATTTAGTAGAAACTTTGGCAAAAAAAAGTATAAATATTTTTACACTGCTCCCTTACTGATGGGTCATGTTTGGCCAAGAACCACTAGGACTACTAGGTAATATTTGCTTAGTGGATCTTCACTTGTAACAGTAATCTCTGTCACTGGTCAGTCTTCTGTGTGAGAACAGTGCCTCCCACTTGATACTTAAAATTTCCTCTTCATGTATCTGTATTACAGTACAGAAAATGCATGACTAGTATTCCTAGTCACAGCTTACATATCTCAGTAACTATACAGTAGATGATCCCATAATAGGGTCTTATTGTGGTAGATCTCCAGGCTGGAGTATATACATTACAATAACAGAGTCATAGACTCAAGCCTCAATGACTTGTTGATATGCATATAGACCATCTACTCCCAGTAGTTCCCCTGTTTCATTCGATTATTAATTAGCTAGAATGTTTGACTTTGTATGTGTGTTTGTATGAATTCAGTGTCTTCAACAAATATTCAACCCCTTCCAAATTGCTGGGTGGTATGATATACATTTCACTTCTTACTTGACTTCACCATACTCAAAGGGATATTCAGTGTCTTTTAATTTTTCATAGTCTTCTCCTCGTTTATCTTTCTACACCTTTATCCATGTTTTTTTAAAGCTCCTTGGTCTTCATGGTTAAATCTTTGAAATTCACTACCTGAGTGATATGCTTTACATTGTGGTACTTCTTTCTGAAATTAAAAACAAACAGCAAACCACTATTATTGCATACACAGAGAGACTATTCAACTAAAAAAGTAATTTTGTGCAACTGAACAAATTTAGGTAAAGGTAAATAGAAGGTAAATACTTCTGTATTCAGCATTTAGGTTTTCGATTTTCTTTGCAGATTTTACACCAGTAAAAGTGTTTAATTTGAGCATTCAAATTGATCTGAACAAGTTTTGATGAAATATATTCACTTTACATAATGTGTATGCATCATTTTTAATTTACAGTAATAGATCAAATAGTGTGGTTGAGGCCCAAATTCTTCAAGCCATGGCTCAGTGATACTTGACATTTTCTTAGCTGCTAAAGTATTTAATGGCAAGATGGACCAAATGGCTTCCTCTTATTTGCAACCATCATGTGCTTAGAAACATACAAACACCGTTTTTTAAGCTTTCACTTCTCTTTAAAACAACATATTTTTAATTCCACTGTATTCTATTTTTTATGACAGGATACATACTTACATTCTCTTTACCTGTTTTAAACATTCAATGTACAGTATATGTTTCACAAGGAAGGGACTGGGCATAGCAGGGACTGAATTATATTATGTGAAGGATGCATAACATTAAGGGCAGAACACTTACATTGAGCCCACTAGTATTTTTGTACAACTTGTTTTCCCTGAAGATATTAGTGTTCAGAGAAAACAGCGTTCCTCTGTAAAACCCAAACAACAACGCAGAAGTACTTCAAAGCTACAGTAATCTTTGTGATGCTATACAGTTTACGCAATTAATGTTCATAGACAATTATTTAATTCCCTCATTCCTGCGCGGAGTAATTTCTTTTTGTCTCTGTAGATAAATGCACAATGATGTGAAGGCGTCTCGGAGTTCCATGGCATGGGGGTTAGCTCATTAATGAGATTAGCAGTGTTTTAATTTAGATTAAATATGGGTTTTGCTATGACTGTGGCCCAGTGTTAGTTTGCTTAACAAAAGAAGAGTGTGGCTATCAAAAAGCAACGAGAATGACAAGCTGTTCACTGCTGCTTAATTAGATTTAACTGGTGGTTAATTGTTTTTTTTACATGATATGCTTGATTTTGCTTGATATCACTTTTGAAACTTATTCTACTTAATTATAATGAACTTGTTTTAATTATATATAGTCCCTTTAATTATATATAGTGCCATCAGAAATAATTCACCCACCCACACAAATGTAAATATTGTTATGACCAGAATTTTTAATGCATTAGAATGACTCACACAATGTACACAATAATTTAAAGAGGAAAAAATATTAAAATTGTGTAACAAAAGTGTGAGAAGTAAAAAACAGAAATCGCTTTGGCTCTATGGATGCAGCTGTTATCATTTTAATACTTAAATTGCTGCTGTAATTGTTTTTTTGCAAGAAGTAGATTGTAACAGAAAGAAATATTTCCAAAACATTTAACAACCAGTACTGTAGGTATCCAAATATTTAGAAGATCTTGATTTAATATGTGAAAGCAAAGTAATGTATTTACTTGGATTAAGAATGGGTTACTGGACAGGAGCCATAGGGTATAGAGTATACAGTATAGGGGATAAACGATCAATTTCAGAGTGTCTTTTACAAGGAAGGGTCTGAGCATAGGAGGGACTGAACTATTTAGTGAAGTAATTAGTGAGGTACCTCAGGTATCTGTACAAGGACTACTGCTCCTCTTAATTTGTTTTACAATCTAGATTCTGGTGTAACTAGAAATCTAGTCAAGATTGCAGATATTACCAAACACGAGGAGATAGGTGAGGCTACATACAGTATGGGGACTACCGCTGTGTTTTTGCAGACATGTCATTTTATTCTTGTAAACACTGAGGAGAAGCAAGAAAAATACATAGAATCAGAGATTTAATATGTCATATTTGTGGATGCTACCAAAATACTAGAACTAGCAAATACCGTAAAAGGAGAAGGAGCAAAAATTTAAAATGATTTAGACAAAATTAAAAATTGAGTCCAAGAACTTAACATAGGAGAAACAGTGCCTGAAGAAGCTACGTTTGAAAAAGACACGGCTGTTCATATTGACATTTCATTTACATCTCATGCAAATATGGGGAAGCAATAAAAAGGCAGAAAGTGAGGATATTTAATTAAAAGTGTAGTTTCAATTAAAGGAGGTTATGTTAACATTGTACAATGCACTAGTAAGATGTCATCTAGAATACAATGTACTGTATTGGACACTATATTACGAAAAAGAAACTGGTCCTTTGGAATCAATTCAACAGCAAGAACAATCAGATACTTCTCAGGGTCAAAGGAATGTCTACTCTGACAGGCTAAAAAAAAAAGCTTTTGAAGTCTTGAACAGAGAAGACTATACATGATCAGATTCAAGTACTCAGAATACTCAAAGGTATTAACAGAATCAAGTTACTGGACTTTTTCAGAATCAACAATAAAACACTTACCAGAAGACACAAGTGGAAACTTCACGGCAATACATTTAAAACAGGGGACACTTCTTTACACAGTGGGTTGTGGTGATATAGAAAAAGCTACCCAGTCATGTTTTTGAAGCTGACACCCTGGCACTTTTTTAAAGAAATGGCTGGATGAGCACCTTGGATCACTTAGCAAGTGAAAAACCAAATGAGATAGATGGGTTAAATGACCACCCACCCTATTTTAACTGTTTTCCTAGGTAAATGTGTATGCTGCTTTGAAATTCTACAGAATTCTATAGTGATAACAAAGATCTAAGAGGGTTTTCAACTATTTTGCATTTTAGAAAGACTCCTGCTCAGAAGCATAATGTCTGTATCTCCACTAATGTAATTCAAATCATACAATACTGATCCTATTATAAAAAAATAAAAAAATACATTAAAGGGATTATGAGCGATGACAACCTCAGAATTCTGATCCTATAAGAATCCAGACCTTGTACCAACAGTCTATTCTGGAAGGGTAAGAACAACCTAATATCAGAAGAACCTTGGTATTGAGTATACTAGTCAGAAACATTCTGAAGTAACACATTGTGATGGAAAAAAAAGACAATCATGTTTCAGTCAGAAATCTATTATAACATTCCATCACAGGATGCCTTTTTATTCCTATCCTCATATTCATTTCACTGAATGCAATTCTGTCAAGTGCCGGGTGCTTAATTCTCTCCATTTTAGGTATTCTACCCACACAGTAGCATGCTGCTTTGAATTCTCCCTTTGCTTTTGCTTGTTTGTGAAAGAACCAGGGCTTTTAACTAGACTAAAGAGAATCTTTTGGATTTATTACTAATTAAACAGCTAATGGTGAATTGCACAACATACATTAATGATAGAATGGAATTACTGCAATAACCAATAAACAGTATTTATTATGTGTAAAATACAGGGCTTGATTACAGTCAAATATGGAGACTGGTTACAACAAAAATACTCCATGGATATTATCTGTATTTATGAATTGTTGCACTGGATTTTTCACAGACTGTCCAGTGGTTAGTTTTCCCATATTTTATGCCTTCATTGGAAGAAAGGTCAGTTTAGTCTGCACCCTACTCAAGGTGAAATCATCTCATTAGTTTGTTTTCACTATTTTATGAATCAATCATCCAAATAATATAAACTACATATTAGCATATTAATAGACAGAAAGGTCCAGATGGCTAAGTTTGAGGATCTGCCAGAACATTTTATTTCTTCTACTACATGTTATTATGTTGGACAATTCGCAAATACAATTATTTGTAATACATTTTATTGGCACGCCAAGGTGTTTTCAAAATTCAAAATATGGGGTCGTGTTATGGACTGTGCACGGCCTGCTGTAAAGTGAAAAGAACAGCTGAGTGCCAAAATGGCATAAACAGAGAATACTTGGACCAGCGCTGGCTGAGCTAGACTAGGTGAGTAGCAAAATGCTTCCAAATAAAACACTGGAATCCGTTTAATGAGAAAAAAAATACTGAAAATATAACAGAGAGTTTCACATTTTAGTAAAACATTTTTTGGACTAAATGTTATTATATTATATGTAAATTGTCAAATAAAAATGACTCATTTTTTTACTGCATTTACTGCATGATATTTGCAGTATCATCAAAAAACTTTGCTGAAAACTCCAAGAAGGACTTCAATTGAGTTTTTCGTCCTGCTTTACAGGCTGCCTTTGTGGAGTGACTTGGATATTGTTGACTTTTGTACGTTTTTTCCCATCACAGCCACTGAACTCTGTAGGTCTCTCAAACTCGATGCTGGCTCCTAAACCTAGTTTCCTCCTTACCGGGCTGCTCTGTTAGAAGGAAAAGCCCCTTATAGGCAGTGTATGGGTGGTATGATCAATATTCCACTTAATGATCAATTTCACCATACTCAAAGAGATATTAATGGCCTTTGTGATGTGTTTATAATCTTTTCCTGATACGTGCCTTTGTATAATTTTATTCCAGAATGGATCCAAAATCTCTTTTGTCTTCGTGGTTGAATCTTTACTTAAAATTCAGTGCCTTATTGGGGTACCTTTTATGGGTGAAGGAGGTGAATGCTTTTGCAAAACACTAAGCATGTGTATGTTCCTACTTCCTTTGTGGATAATTTTGTACAATGTTTCTGTTTTAAAATGTTTTTATTTTAAATAAATGCACTATTTTAACAGTGCTGCCTCTGTGTGTTTGTGTGACCCAAGCCCAGCTATTTTAAATCCTGCTACCTCCCTGTTGTCCCAAGGAGTGTCACAAATCATTCATTCTAGACATTTCTGGGTTGTGCTCACCCAGCCTTGTTTTAATTATTCTTATAATGTCATATTTACCAGCATTCTCCTCATTTTACTCCTTATCCTTTTAACATTGAGAAAGTCAACTTAAATATGGATTAGTTATTTGCTGAGTTTGGCCTTGGCTTTTTAATCCCACCAGAATTGTGAGATCCCTGCCCTCCAGTTCCCTAGTTTAAATATTCCTCAATTACTCTGTGCATTCACTTCACCACTGCATCTTGAAGTTCAGCCTGTCCTGCTTGTACAGATCTCATTAATAAACCTAAACCCCTTTCCTCTTCACCTCTTAGATATTTATTAAATTGATATATTTCATTTTGCTTCTCTAGGGGTTTCTCTGGCTCAGAACTAGGAACATGTAAATTTATGAAGCCAACAAACTTAGAAAAAATTATTCTAATTTAAACTTGCCATTATTTAAGCATAACTATAAGAGGTGTTTTACAGTTAGTGGGTATTTATATAGTGTGGAGAACAAATTGCTCACATGTGTATCAACACCCTGCTTCTTAAATAAGAACATGAGAAAAGATGGAGATGAAGGACCCTTTTAGCTTTTTTAGTTGTTTGCAGCTAATTGATCCAATAATCTCTTCTAGTTGTTTCTTAAAGGAAGCTGTAGGTATTGGCTTTAATAGAATAGCTGGTTATCTTATTCCAAGCTCTTACAACCCTTTAACAGACTTGGTCAAAGTGCAGTGCCATCACCATGATATTCCACAGGTTGCATCCACTCAGTGTGACAAGTGTCCACTTACTTTATTGTCATAGATGGGAAATGTACTCTCTCTAATTCCATTAACCAGTTCTCACTGCAAATACATACATTACCTTAAGTCCATCTATCCATTTTCTTAACACATCTTCTAATAAGGGCAAGCAATGGGTGCAAGGCAGTATGTTTTTAAACTGTGGGAGGAAACTCATGTGAACACATGGAGAACATACAAACTTTACACAGATAACATCCCAGGAGCCAGAGACGAGCAGAGACCTTTTGGTGGGCATGGCTCAAAAGGGGAGAAGGGGCACTTTCCGGGGCAGGATTTGTTACATTAGAGTATCCTGGACACAAACCATTGCCCGCGTGTATTTCTGTGTTTTTTAATTTACAGGAAGTTTGGATTTGACTTCAGAGGCATTATAATATTCACAACCTTGGCAAAAAAAAAATCGTTGTCCATAATTGCTGATTATCTTTGATTAACAGCCAAGCTATCTTTCTGTCTCCACCTCGTCCTTTCCTGTCTTTCCATGTTCTCTTTCTGTCCCTATCTCTTCCTTTTCTGTATTTACACGTTCTCTGTCTGTCTCTACCTCTTCCTTTAGTGATTCGTTTTCTCCCCATCTGTTCCCATCTCTTCAATCTTGCCCATTTCTGTTACCGCTCCCTACTCTTCCTGACTCTCATACTCTTCTATGGGTTCATCAGCTTAAATAAAAAGATACAGATCATTCACTTGTCTTATAAAGCATTATATCTCTATGGAACAAGAATTAGGTTTATTCCATGCTGAAAAAGGAAGAAAGAAAACACAACGTTTTCGGCCGTGGGGCCTTCTTCAGGTGTGCTCACACCTGAAGAAGGCTCCACGGCCGAAACGTTGCGTATCTGTTTCTCCCTGCTCTTCACGTCGCTGCCAGGAGCTGAACCCAGCGTTCCAGCAGCACGAGGCATTTCTAACCACTGCACTATCCTGCTACCCCTTATCTTAAGGATTCAGTTTGATCTTCAATGTGGAACTTTAAAACCTTCAAATTTAAAAATATTATGTCATTGGCCTTGCTTGTATTTATTGCTGGCACTGCTGAGCAAACCTTGGTTACATCTTTGTTGACTATCCCCTAGAATTCATACAGACAATCCTCTACTTTAGATCTAATTATTATACCCATAAATTTACATGCAATAGAAGTTTAGCTTATGAGTCTGTAATTACCCACCTGAAATATGTTCCCCCCTTTTCAGGATCTGTTACACCTTTGTTGAGTGACTGTCAAATGATAGAAAGATCTGTTTTTTGTTTCCTTTATTAAATCCTTTAAGTCAATTGAGAAAAAAATATCTTCAATGATGACTTGGAGAGCACCCATGGGGCAGGCAAGTCTTTGAGACTTTTAACCTCTGACTTGCCACATGAAGCATTAAAGGCCACTGTTGTTGCAAACAGACATGGTGAATGATTTAGAGGGCACATTCTTACATGGGTGGGATGAATGGAATGTTTGGGTATATAAAGAGTCTCACAGTGGTTGTAGTGTTGTAGTGAAATCTTAACAATAAAGCCTTCTTCACTTGCAAAAATTGTCTGTTATAGGTTTTTAAATGTTCAGGTCCCTTGAACTACCTTATTTTGGTCTGTTGTGACCTATTTATACAGCTGGATGCAATTTGAATTAAGTGGCTTTAGAAATAACATACTTCATACTTTTTATGGAAAAGTGATATGATAACAACAGGCACCAAAGATGTATATTCTGCTAATACATTTAAATTCTGCTTACTCATAAAGATAAGAATTTACATACTGTACAACTGTCTTTCCTTAAACTGTATGTTATCGTTTACTTTAAGAAACACATTTATTTTTCATCTCTCATTAGTCTCAGTATTCCTTTATTATGTCTGAGACAAGTCTTTCACATATAACCAGTCTTATGCTGTTGTGGTAATGAAGAACTCTTATTATTTTTTAGCCTGCATTGCAATATTCCTATTTCTATACAGGAATTTCCGGTAAAACTTTTTTAGGACTTTACTGACCCATTATTGGCCTGGCTTTGAGAAGTTAGAATGATTTGTTTTTCTTGGTATTTCTCTTACTTGGTCTATTAAATCACTTGGGCCACTGATTTCTGAGTTTTGATTTACTCACGGGATTAATTTATTCTGTGTCACATATCTTTAAAATCTATTCAAAATTTCTCTAGCATCCTGTTCTACCTCTCCTAAATATATTTCTTCACAGTAAAATTAGTTAATTCACTAGAACATCTTTATTGCTGCATGCCGAAAGAGCACTACATACAAGAGTAGTTAAGTACATTAAAAAACAGCATTTATTATTTCTGATAAAAGCCTGAGTTTCACTGGGAGTGAATACTTATGTGTGTAAGAATTCATATCATGCAATATGAAAATCAAGAATCACTTTAAAAAGGCAGGTGCAAACCAAAGTGCTCAGTTTTATTGAAATCCCTAGACAGCACTCATTCCTTCATGGTTAAAAGAATTTCCTGAGTTACACCATGCAGCATTCACCACGTCTTATCAGATGAGCTTGAAAATCTATTTAATACTCTGCGATTCCAATTGTGGTCCTATTTATGAGACTATTGTTAAAAAAATTCTACGTATAATATGAATTACGAGCCATACGATATGACGAGGAAGGAGTTACTCCATCCATGCTTCCTAGCAATGGAAGTATTATTCAGATAAGAAGGCTAGAGATTGCTTTAGAAAAAATGTTAGGTTATTAAGCTGGAAGACACTGCTGTGAGAATCCTATAAAGAAATTACACATTCTGTCACATTTAGTTATTGGATCCTGATTTCATTGTGGCATGAAAACAACAGCCTCCATGTATCTTTTATTAAATTTCACAACCTTTCAATATTAAAATTCTTAGGCTGCTTGATATTCTTAATACATTGCTATTGTGGAGGTGTGTGAGAATAAGAAGCACTTTGTTATAATATGAATGCACTAAAGTCAAATGTCTGGGTTCCAGTTAATGTGCTTAAAAATCCCCTTTCATGTAAAAGGCGAAATTTATGTTTTGGAACTCAAATAAATGTTGAAATAGTTCAAGTAATCCTTTCTCAAGTAAAGAAACCATTGAAATCCTGTTTTTCAATCTCTAAATATTGCTGACCTTACATATACTATATATTGACCTGAAAATATAATAAATCGTTAGTATTGAAGCCTTGTTCTCCTACACAGAAGTAGGAATGGTATTGATAAATTCATCTTGTGGCCCATTTTGAAAACAAAAAGGAACTAATTATTTTTCACTGAATCAATGTTATGTACGAGCATGCATAGTCTCTAAGGGAGCAAGAGATTCACTTAGCATTTTTCATTTTAAAGTTCAGAAATATATGGTGGAAAACAAAACAAAGCATGGAATATATTGAACTATCCCATTAAATACAGTTACTATGTTGGTTAATGTGCTTAAAAATTCCTGTAAACACATTACAGTACTTTCTGCATGTCCTAGTTATGAAGTCTCCCATCTGCAATATTGTTTACATTACAGAAAAAAATTGCCGGTAACTTTGATGTACTAAAACATAGAAAATATGTAGTTTATGGGAAATGTCAGTTACCTCATTAGAAAAATTGTGTTTTAAAACAGGGTGATTTGAAAATCATTATTTTTGCACACCCTTTTAAAAATGAATTATTTTTTCTTCATACACATTTTTGGAGATTTGTGGTCTTAGACTATACTATAAAAATATGAAAATAAGTATTTGAATGATCTTTTCTAAGGAGAAGCACATGTAGAGAAGGATGCATTTAACGTCCTCCTGCAAATGAGATAACTCAGATCATAGAAATCCAACCAAAGAACTGAAAATGAGATTTTAGATATGCAATATATAACAAATCACCACAGGTGTAACTTCACATATCCTGTGAAAATTCTGTTTGTGGAAGGAGCAGCTGTTTTTTTAAATGTCACATATTGTAAAATATGAACTTTCTAAAATTCACATACTACCAGAAAAAAAACCCCACCCAGTTTCAGAATGCTGCTTCTAAAGGTGATGTTTGCAAAGGAACCATGCTCAGTAAGGTGGAGCAAACATCTACTGCTACGACAACATTATCCCAGCTAAACCTTGAGGATTTCTGAGCATTCCTAGGCCCAGAGTTAGAATTACTCCATAAGGTACAGGGTCTTTGCCCAGAATGTTGTTCCCAGACGGGCTTCAGAGGAATCTTCCTAGAGAACATTATTATCAGGTGCCTGAACTATTTCAGCCCTCTTGATCCAGAAGAGTAGTATCCCCACCCCAATGCAGTCTGAGATCCCTGGACTCCTCACCCTGTCCTGGAAGGTGAACCCAGCAACCCTGGAGAGAAACCTCATTTCTCCTGCTTGTGTCTGAGATCTCATCCTTTTGGTCATTCATATTGAATGTTCAAGTGGTCATGACTATAAGCGCACATGAGAAAGTAGCTGTGTAAACTGAGAGGCTCATCCAAAAACTCAGCTCTTACTTCACAACAATATATTGAAACAATACCTACAGCACAGCATACAACTCACCACCAACTCATACAACTCACCACTCACCACCTCTCCTTTCCAGTAACACTCATGAACAAGGGCCTGAGGTAATTGATTTCTTTTACCAATAGTTATTGCTCCACCTAAGATGAAGAGAGTAATAAAAGAACCATAACCTCAGATTTGGAAGTGTTTATCCTCATCTCAGCCTCCTCAAGAACCCAGATGCATATTTAAGCAGATTGCTTAAGTGCAAATTGGAAGACAGGGTCAGGCAAGGCTATAAATACAATTTTATCTGCGAAAAGCAGAGGCACAATGTCCAAGCCACTGAACAAAACAATGTCCCTACTTCGGCTGTACCTTCATACACTGTTCTGAGAATAAACGGAATGAATGACATGTAAAAGCATAATACTGTATTTACCCTAATATAAGTCATCCTTGAATTTAAGCCACACCCAGAATTGGACTGTAGAAACTGAAAAAAAAAATCCCATTGCACTAGTTACCTTTCTGAATAGAAATGAAAAAAAAAAGTTTTCTTGGTTTGAAATGGAGAGGAGTGTAAAAGACAAAACACAAATAATGCCCATATAAACACCATGTTTTCCTCGTCTGAAACACTTCTTGCTTCCCTTTTCTTCTCTCTCCATCTTCTTCTGTACTGCTCATCCACTCCAGACTGCTTTCATGCCTGATGATTCCCATGCTGATTGATTGAGCGGCGTTCACGTTGGTTGTTGCAGATTTCTGTCTCAATATGTACAGGACCCTCAGCCTCGTGCTTAGTCCAAGTCCCAGTGCAGACAACACCGGCCGTCACGTGATTGTCTCTGAGGGTACGCAAGGAATGGCCGAGGAGAGCAAAGACCTGAGCTTGTTCCACCGTTTTAACCAAGACACAGAAGTGCGATGATTGGTTGAGAGTTTTTGCGGGTATTAGATACACACATGGGGTGACCACGGCCTGCAAGTCCCTGATTGGTTGACCAAGGTGAGAGATGAGTCAATGACCCCTGACACCTAGGACTGCAATCCAGATCTCCCCAGGAATTCCATAGACAGATAGGCACCACGGATGACCATTGATCATGATGGCCAGGCATAGCTAAGTGCACCTCGGTGTGGGAGCTGTTCCTTATCAGAAAGAAAGCACCTTAAATTAGACTGCATGAATAGCCTCTCTGTGGCTGCACCACAGAAATGAGTTAGAGAGAGATGGGGCCTCATTTAGGAAAGCCCAGCAATGCTTAATTCTGTCTTATTAACAAGCATTGCCGCTACAGTGTTTTGCAAGTATTTATTATATTATAAAGTATTATACAGTGTATACAAAGTTAGGTGTACAGTATATCTCACTATTTATATTTAGAAAATTGCCTATGTTATAACACATTGTAATATGTTACACATCATGCACCATTTTAAACATATTTACAATTTTTTAAACATTTATACAGCATTTTAAACATTCTGAATTTTACTAATAATTTACTGTATAATACCTGCTAATAATTGGTCTCTCCCAACTCTGGAGGATCTTTGCCTTCAGGCACAATGTTCTGGTTCTTTTGGGTCCTTGAAGCAGGAAGTATTACTTTTATCTGTTATAAGATAACTTGTCATAATTTTAAAGATTTTTATGACCTCTGTTTTTGCCTGGTGTCTTGTATTAGTCACCCACAAAGCAGGATATGCACAAAACAGGTGAGAGGCTAGTCTTGGTTGTATAGGTGCTGAAAGTTTATTTTTCTTCCAGAGTTCTGTTTTTTTTATGTCAAGATGGTGACAGTAGGCTGGAGTCTGTTCTGTCACAGGTGCTCTGGCAAATAAATAATCACTGACAGAATATTTATGAACATTTCTTAGGTATTCATGAACAACAATTAACTTATTCAGTGCAAATTCTATTTTCAGATAAATTATTTTAATTCATGACCTATCCATTAATGTTCTTAATGTGAAACAAAATATTTGGTTATGGGAATGTAATTGTGATTTGCTTAACATCTTTCTGTTTTCACAGTGATGATGAGTATAAAACCTATTATGCTAAAGATCCAAAGTACTGTAATGTAGCATTCAGGGGGGCAACATCTGTGATGGGTTTAGCTAACTGAAAGAATTTGTGACTTCTCGGACAGATGGAGATCAGCATATGCAAATATTCCTGTAATGTGCATACTGTTTTGCATTCTGTGTTTAAATATATGTTATAACCCTGTCCTTGTCTCAACTTTTATGGTAACAAAAGAGGTTGGCCTGAGCTGTGCAAAGCAGACATATTTATTCTGCTCTCTGAATGGCCATTCAAATAAACTTACTTCAAAACTGCACTATCTGTGCTGCGACTTCTTTCAACTCTACAGTAGCAGGGGATTTGCATACTTTTGAGAAAACAAGGGAAGTGATACCATAATCATAGGCTTTTTATACATGCAATCAATGAAAATATTAGCATCACTCATTGATTAACATGCTGGGTCTCTACGAGGAACAAGGACATCTTGAAAAATAAGTGTCATGTAATCCAGAAGGTTTGATATTTGTAATGCAATCTCATCCCATTTTTCTAATACACCCTTCTTACGCTGAAACTGTGGCGAAAGTGATGCTGTATGAAATTGAATTGCCTGTTTCCTGATTCCATTTGTTTTCAATAGGACTGAGATAGGGAGGCTGTTGTAGCCAGTGAAGGTGATGGTATTTTCTTTTGCTCTTACATCTGCTGCTGAGTGATTTTGTTAATTTGAATGGTGACTCCTATACTTTGGCCAGTAAGTGTACCACTTTGGGACGATACTGAAACAATTTATTTGTGTCTGTTACTTCACCATGCTCATTGGATGCCGTTTGGCTCATTTGTTTCAATGTACCAAGCTGATTGACTATTTAGATGTTTCCTAAAGAAGGCAGAGTGTCAGCTTTTACAAAATGTCGAAATGTTTACAAAACGTTTCCATACTCCTGCAACCTTAAATTGTTTTCCATTTTTTTTCCAGTTGTGTCCTCTGGTCCCTCTTTCACTGTTGATTCTGAAGTCAGCAATCTTGACCTTGTCAATGCCTTTGAGAATACTTGGATCAGGTCTTTTTCTAGTTTTCTCAATGCAAGATGAAAAAGGTTTAGTTTTATCAATGTGTACGACATTCTCTAAAGTCCTGAAATATATCAGTTTGCTTTTCTCTGTACTGATTCCAGAGCAGCAATATCTTGTAATAACACGGTGAACAAATTGTACACTGTATTATAAATGATGACTTTCTAGTGTGTTGTACACTTTTTGCACAACATACCTTGATTTAAAAGCTATGTTTATAAGTATATGATGTTTTTAAACTTATTTCGCTGCTCCTACTGTAAATTGTCTGCTTATTTTCCTATTTTAGCATAATTCACAAACATAACAAGTTTATGAACTATACCAAAATATACTGTAGAGAACTGGGATAGTTGATACAAATGAGTAAAAGCAGTGGTCCTAATACAAATCCTGTGGTACTTCATTGATGAAATCACTCAAATTTAAACACTCACCCCTTATCTGATTTCTACCTATTAACCCATTGTTAATCCAAAAATGTGTTTTAACTTGAATGCCTATTGCCTGGATTTGAGATTCAGATTTTATGTGGAATTTCATCTAACTTTATCCAGTCTTCCAATGTGGTACAATTTCAATTATACCAAGTAATATGCTTTGTATTCAGCACCGTTGTTGCTTGTTCAAGGAGTGATGACTAGTCCCTTTAACCGTGGTTAACAACCCAGGTTCAGAAGATCCCTGGTACTGTATCTAGCGGTTTTCATTCCAAATGAGCTGATAATTACTCTAGCAAACCAATGCCTTTAATTGATGCATTTTCTATTGTTTACCCATTTCTGTTCTCAGTCTTTGCTTTAAAAACTGCTATACTTTCAAGTGTATTGTTTCAGAAACTCTTACACCCAGAACTTTATGCAGCCTCTCCAATTTTATTAATAGTTTGTTCCCTTATTCCAGCTCTTAAAAGGTTATGAACACACACAGGGGGAACAACAATGTATCTATACACTCCCGCAGTTTTTCTTTCAAGTGCAGTTGGTTACGTTTCGACATACCCCAAAAAGGAAGATCCCAAAACTCAGATAATTGTAAAATGGTAAAGGGTTTTTATTTTCATGACCTTTCATGTAATAGAAGTAAGGCTTATTGGTCCATAATTACTTGATTTGATTTTGCCATTCTTTTATGTACAGGCAGTAGGCTAGTAAGTTAAAAAATTGTCTTTCACCTGTCTTGAGTGAATACTGAAAGAGTTTTGCTGATGGCCTATGTAAACATTTCTTGTTTGCTGAAGTACAATTGTTAGAGCCCTATCAGGCTCTGGAGATATGTTATAACAATTCAGCCTCTGCTGAAAGCAGCCTTGGGCCCCACTGCTGGCACACTGACACGTCATAGAACACAATATGCCAGTTTTTATTTTTCTGTATTAAAGTTATGATATGGATAAAAATGCTGCAGGTAAATTAATCTTAAGATAAGGGGTTACGCTCCTGTATTTGCACCACTATCTATCTCCCTGATGAGGCAGATCTATCTATATTGCAAAATCTCAGACCATAGGCCCCCCTTGATTTGTTGTATAATACAGATTTTGTCATGTACTGTACTTGTCAGACACATGCCTGTCTTCCACACACATTTCTTTCACTTGGCATTTTGGAATCCATCCTCAAATTTGGGAAATTCTCTTGGATGTTCAGTTTACTCTCCAAGTATGTTTCATTAAAAAATATGCTGTACATAACATTACAATTGACTTAGTGAAGGAAACCTCTTATACTCATTATTAAAAAGACCATCAGTCAATATGTAAAATTCATTAATCCTTCAATGCATAATGTCACACTAAAATGCACACAAAAGCCTTTTGTGGTTCATAAATTGAGAATATTGTTTTTGAATTATATCCAAGGGCACAAACAATTATACCATCCAAACAAACATGACAAAAAGTTATACATCTTTGATTTAGCCTACATTTAATTTGCACTGACATTTTGACAATGTACTGTAAGAATTAAAATTAATTCAAATCTCAACACAAGAGCTCATTCTACCGGGACTAAAAAAATAAAAGAATTAAGAGAATAAATTTAAGAAAGGATTCCAATGCTTTTTGTAACAGGCAATTTTGTTATAGAATTTTTCACTTAGATAACATGTACCAGCAACTTAGTCCTATTTTAACTTAATTATCCTGCACTTTGTCATGGTTTGTTTTTCATAAAGTATATTTAAGGTCACAGCTTATCTTGATATTTAATTATCATGGAACAGAACTAGTATAACTGTATAAGAGACACATGTTGATATATACTGTATACTGTGTGAATAAACAATGAAAATATGCACTTCTTAGGAGTACCTTTTTAAAATAAAGTGGTGGGCACTTATTGAGGAACTGAAGACATGTTTGATTTGACAAGGCAGCTAAAAGCAAGTTAAAATAGATGTGAACTACTAATTTAACGGGATCCTAGGGTGAAAATTGTCACTTCTTTTTGGGAGAGCACTTGGAAAGGTTAGAGGACTGCAATTTAATGTGGCAGAGGAAAGACTGGTTAAGAGCAAACTCCCTTCTATGCCACTAACAAAACATTTTTCACTGAAGGCCATACAAAGTAAGAAGTGACATTCTTTACAGGCCATTGATATTACTGCAAAATCAAAGTTAACTGCCACACAACTAAATACCAATTCAAGTGAAGGGAAAGGAAAAAGTTTTACCATTCTCTGATTAAATTGTTCTAGGTGCCTTTCACACATTTTTTCTGCTACAAACTATTTTAGTCTTACATTTGGTCCTTTCAAGTTCATTCCCTGTGAGCAATACACAGTGAAATTCAAACATTTTATAAAACAAGCTGCTTCAGAAGGTGAGAGAAGGTGTAAGAGTGTAATTGTTTCTATGAAGTGTATATTATCCAAAATCTTCTTGGAAGACCTGTTTTATAAAAGCAGGGAGCCGTGTCAGCATGCGGACTGTAGGTAAAGAACAAGTAAAGGTTTATTCCATGCTGAGAAGAGAAGAAAAGAAACACAACGTTTTGGCTGTGGAGCCTTCTTTGGGTGTGATTTGGATGTTATGTTTCTTTTCGTCTCTTTTCAGCATTGAATAATCCTTTACTTGCTTTTTTTTAAAAGATGATTTACATATGAAACTGGAATATAAAAATGTATCAGTCCATTTCATAATACAAAATATCTGTATTTTCCTTTCTTCTTTTTTAAGCTCATAAATGGGTTTAGGTCAGTCAATTATGAAGCTCTTGCAAATCCCAATAGAAGTGCTTTGTTTGCAGTTGGCAGTGTTAACCAGTGTATAATGTGGATGTTAATCCAATATTTGAGTTTTCAATACATTTTTTTTAATTTCTTGACCTATGGTAAAGCACTAAAAATGTCAATAATCATAATGATTTCTCATGAGACATCATTTCACATTTTGGACCAGTTCAATAATACTGGATTTTTTCAATACAGAAAAATGCAGTTCAATAATACTGTATATGCTCCATCAGTAGTGGGTATTTTTAGCATAGAGAGTGTTGGATGGCTAAAACCAATACATTTCTAGGACATGGTGGTATTTTCCCTGTCATACTCAAGGAAATGAGGGATGATAGTACATAGTACTGTTAGCTAGGATATTCCAGCTCTCACTTAAAATAGGAGCAGTACCCACAGATTGAATTGCAGATATAATACCAATTTATAAAAAGAGGGATTAAACTACAGGACTGAAACTATAGATCTATCAGTCTTCCATTGCAGTAAGTGTTTTGGAAATGATGATAAGAGCTAAATCAAATGAAACCAGAAAACTCAGAAAACAGAAGTAATTTCAGCCTACATGGATTTAGATAGTGAATGTCTTATTTAACTAACATGCTAGAATACTTTGAATATGTAAGCAGAACATAACATTAAATAATATGATATATTAGACATTCAAAAAGCTTTTAATAAAGTCCCCCAGAAGAGGCTGATTATGTTACTGTGTATTCACAGATTGAGAACTGGTTAATGAACAGGAAACAGAACATCATCATAAGGGGCACAAACTTAAATTGCTGTTGGGATCCAATTTAGGCCTATTGTGCTTCTTGATCTATATCAATGATTTACTGTAGATTCTGATATACTCTAGTCAGCAAATTAGTTAAATATGCAAATTGTACAAAAATAAGAGGAGTGGCAAACATAGTAAAATCAGAAATAGAACCACAAAACAGCAAAATCATGGATTCACCAGACTTGTGCAATATAAATAACACTAATAAGGGAAAATTTAATCAACTGTAGTAAGATATGCATAAAATACAGTATATTCATATTCCATGAGTAAGTTACAGCTGTAGGAAGGAATTTTGGTGATTACTGTATGTAGATCTTTCATCAGTACAGCGTGGGGCATCCGAGAAAGATGGCAAAAACTAATTTAATTTAAATCTGGGGAAATGCATATACATTAAAAGTGAGACATAAATTAGAATATTGCATAACGTTCTCTTTCACTATAAAAGGATATCAGACATTAAAAAGAATTTAAAGAAGAACAAAACGAATGATTCTTGATTTTGAGGATTATCATAGACATTGAGGTAAAGGGAGATGAAAATGAATGAAGATTTGATTCAAGTAAATCCAGGGTACTATTCAGTAGACAAACAAGGTAACAGAGTGACAATTGGCATAGGGCTAGAATTATTTTAAGACATAGAATAGGAAATGCATGCTTACTCAAAAAGTTGTGGGTTTGAGGAACAGGCTTCCCACTTCCCAGCCAGGTGTTTGGGAACTGGCTGTATGAAAGTTTAGTTTCACTTACGTGTACAGCTACCAAATGAACAAATCAGCCTGGATAGCCATCTTCCTCTCAACTTCTTTCTTATTTAAAGCTAAGAAATTACGAAATTACTGAGACAAAGGTATGGCATATTATACTTCGAATAAAACTATGAAGCTCATAAAAAGATTTCTATAGTGTAATTTATGTTGTCTCTTATTTTACTGTCGTTAAGCGATTCTTATCATGTTTTGTAGTATATTCAATTTAAATAAAGCCTTTTTAAAGCTAAACAAAGGCCAACTATACAGTGAATATTATTTAATTTTGCACAATAACAATTTTAAAAAATGGTGAGAAATAGGTAAAATCCGATGTGACTTCTGTTCAAATAATGGAAAAACAACCTTATTCAAATGTAAGCACAAACAACAACATGGAGTTACACACAAGCAGACATTCAACAAAAAGAAATGAGGAAAAGGAGCAATACACAGTTCACAAACTAGTCCTCAAAATCAGACATTTTAATATTCATGAAGAAAGCAAGCTTCACTTCAGTGGGCTAGCCAACACATCAGATTCAATGGGCTAATGTCCTTTTCTCTGATATATCAAGACATAAATCAAGTCCCTGGGGGGGTGTCATTGATCACCAGATTTGTAGTCTTTTAATGCAACTCCAAAACCTGCATTGAAATGGAACTCATCACTTCATGAAGTGTCACTCCTGAAAACTGGATTGGAACAGCTATTTCTTCCAAGGGGTATGCTGCACATTCTGCTTCAGCATCTGGACTCTTCCTTCTTTATCTGACCTCATTTTACCACGAGTCTTGAAATAGCAAGAGTGATCATTTTCAAACGAGACGTGAAGCAAATAGCTTTTGTAGCCACTTTATAACATTGTGGATTACTATTAAAATATGGCAGCGATTGATCTACACTATATCATTTTTGCTGTATCGTTTGCAGAAAAGTATATAAAATAGTCCAGAAAATGAAAATTAACATCGAATTATAAAATATAGAATATTGTGGTACATGTACATTTAAAACTGATTGTTGTTACTTTAAATTAGTTTTTTTTGCATTCATCCAGTACATATGCATTGCATTCATACGTATGTTTTTCACAAAACATAAGCGCTGCATGGATGCAGAGGGGTTTGCATTGCTGCCTTACACAGCTGATGCCCTGGGTTTGATTAAAGACCTGGGGTGCCATCTGCATGGAGTTTGAACTCACCGTGCTTAATAGGGTTTCTTCCGGGTTCTCGCTTTACCTCCCACACTTCAAAGACTGTATGGACCCTGCGATGGACTGACATTCCATCCAGGGTGCACCCTTCCTTGTCTTGCCAAGATAGGCTCCAGTTCCCCCACTACCCTGATGAAGCATTTAGAAAATGTATGGAGGGATACAAAACATACTGCATATTCTAAGTACCTGGTCATGTTTGAGGGATCCTACCTCTGCCGGGGTTTGAATGCGATCACTCGCAGACGTAGAGCATAAACAGCACCACAGATAGTGGAGAACTGTGCTGTTTTGTAAGGATGAGTCTGTGGCTACAGGAGGATTCTGCACTGTCTAGGTTGATAGGGGGTAGAGTCACATCTGTAACATGATCATGGCCACCAAGCCCCGTTACACTGATAAACTGATTTATCTGATGCACAAAGACGTTCAGAGTAGCCTTTGTCAAGGGAGAACC
Organism: Lepisosteus platostomus; assembly: GCF_059453375.1. Lineage (NCBI taxonomy): Eukaryota > Metazoa > Chordata > Actinopteri > Semionotiformes > Lepisosteidae > Lepisosteus > Lepisosteus platostomus. Next base: position 49,190,077 of record NC_142619.1, read on the forward strand.
CAAAGCTCTTCTTTTCTTTGGTTAATTTGTCATTAATGATTGATTGCATGAAAGCAGACAGCCTTCTTCAGTACCAACGCTTATCCTTAGCCAGCTTCTACTTACAACTGAAAATTGCATGACATCCTGCTGTATCTCAGTAGCTCAGTAGTATCTTTATGGATCATAGTACAAATGTAGAATCTGTGTTATCTAATGTGCTTTCATACAAGCTGTAGGTAAGGTCAGTAGTGTCCTCATTCAAGAAGAGCAAGAGACTGGCATTAAGCACTGGGCTTTGTGAACATAAGAAGATATGAATATGAAGATGTTTTCGATTA